>NC_043705.1:11866384-11929872 GCF_006229205.1 Suricata suricatta
ATCCGGGGGCCCGGCCGGGCCCTGGGCCGGCGGCGCGCCGGTGAGTCAGGCCGGGTTTTCCCTCCGCCTCTGGGGCAGGCGAGCGAGCGCCGCGGAGCGCGTCCCTCCCTCGCCAATCCGGCTCCGGCGCCCGCCCGCCCGCGTTTTCCAGGCGCCTGCCGCCCGGCCGCTCCGGCACGGCTCGCAGTCTCGCCCGGAGCCGACGCTTGGAGGCAGGGTTCGAATCCGCGCGAAGGAACCGCCGCGCGCTAGGGGTGCGGAGCGGCGCCAGCATGGTGAGTGGGACGCGGTGGGGGCCGGAGACTGGGCTCGGGGGTGGGGCTGGCCGCGGCGGTCTCGCTTTCCCGGCGACCTTGGCCAAACCGCAGCCCTTCGCCCGCGTGGTGCCGTCTGAGAAGTGGGCGGGGGTGGCAGGGTGCGGTGTGCGCCCAGGTGCCCCCGACTTCCAGACGCTGAAGCACCCAGGCGCCGGACCCGGGACGGACCGCGACGCTCCTCTGGAGGAGCCGGCGGCGGGTTACGCGGCTCTCCGCAACCTTTGCAAATGTGCCCCTGCTGACCCCTGCGCCACGACCGGGGTGGGGCAGGCGCCCTTGGCGCGGGAGTCTGACTGGGCATCGGTCCCTGGCTCGGCCGCTCCGAGCAGGCTCTAGGGAGGAGGCAGCAACAGACGTCCCCTCTGGCCCCTCAGGGTAGCTCGCCGGACCGCCGGCAGTTCTGGGGAGCCCACGCCTCCGTCACAGCCTTCCCGGGGCGGGGTGGGGTAGTGGGGGTTCCGTGGGGATGCCAACATCGTCTGCTGCTCCACCTTCCCCCGCAAGACCCCTCTCCTGCCCCCTCCGGGATACCCCCATCCTGCTCCGGTCCCCTGCTCTATATGGGCGGCAGCTGCGGGCTGCCAGGGATCCCGACCTCTGGGGACGCTACCAGTTCTTGGTGGCTGGAGTACCAGCCCAGTCTGGCCACAGCCTTTGGCCAAAGCGAAGAGCTGCCTGGGACCAGGCCCCTCCGTCAGGTCCCTGGCTGTGTCGGGAGAGAGGACTGGGACCCGTTGCCTCCCACCCGGCACCCAGTCTCCTAGTGCAGATTGGGGCTCTCCTCGTTTGCACCTGAGGCTTAGCCCTGCTGACCTGCAACCTTGGCCCTCCCGTGCCCTCTCTGCCCAGCCAAGGACGGAGCGGAGGCGGGAGGCCATCCTGGGCCCAGTGATCAGCCTCCTCCCAGGGCCCTCCTGGGCAGGGCTCCTCTGCCGGCTGACTGAGTGTGGGTGTGCATGTGCGAGACTGTGAATGAACACGGCCGGCCTACTCCCGCCTCTAGAACCAGTAGCTTCCAGGGCTCGGAGTCCCCATGCGGCAGTGTTTCCACTATTTCTCTTTGACCCTGGGGCGGGCGGGAAGAATTCCATGCTGAAGGGAATGGAGTCTAAATCTACCTGGCGGCAGATGCCCTTGAGAGAGGCAGATGTGGGGGTCTGGGCAGACACACATACGCAGCAGTGTGTGTTCATGGAAGGTGGCTGATGACCTCTGGCCAGGACAGCAGTAGAGAGGGCCTTGCCCAGGGATTTGGAATTGTTCATCATTGTGGGATCTTAGGCAGCTGGTTTCTAGGCCTTTCTGGGCCTCAGGTCCCTTGCCTGCCCTCCTGTGAAGTGAAAGGGCTCAGGAAAACTGTAGAGTGTGTATGCCTCTATGTGGCTCTGTAGAGATACTAAGCCATACTCCTTTGGGGTTAGATGCCGGGCTTTGCCTCTTCAGGTGTCACAGTGTAACTGGGGTTTGCCAGCCTCTCTGTCGTCTCCGCCCTGGCCCCCCCTTACCCAGTGCCCTCTTTTGGAGCTGGGACATTCCAGTCCAATTCTTCAGGGGCAGCTGCAGACACTCCCTCCAGCAAAGCTGATCCCCCCAGCAGGTGGTGGGCTCTTCCCCTGGGGCCTGGGCTCTGGAGGGGCTAACCACAGCCAAGGCGGCACTCCAGCACTTCCTGCCCGCCTGCTCGGGGATGCCCCACGCTAGAGGAGACTCCCGGTGGGGTCAGGGAGGGCTTCTGAACTCGAGGAGAAAGGAGCCCTTTCTCGCAGCTGAACATGTTCTCAGGCACGTGCTTTCACCTCCTGGGCCCCAGTTTCCTCTTCTGAAGTGGAGGATCTCCGTATTCTCCACCTATGGGTGTCAAGAGGCCGTGGTAAGCTGTGTCAGGCTGACTAACGGACGCCGGGATGCTCCCCTGCGTGCCCCGTTTCATGCCCAGCCTGGTTCCTGAGCTTTATGTTCCTGTCTCCACCAAGGGTTGACCCAGAAGATGTGCCCCTCTCTGCCCAGGGCTTTCAGAGCTGCTGCCTAATCTTGGGGCCAGGGGTTGGGAACAGGAGCTAAGGGGCCCTGTTGGGGCCAGCTGGGGCCTGTGCAGAATATGGCCAAGCCCAAACCAACCACCGGGGTGGTGGCAGTGGGGTTTCAGCTCTGTGCAGAGCTCTGAGCCCCAGGGGGTGTACTGAGCTCTGGGCAGGGAGGCCTTGGAGGCACTTGGAGGAGACCCGGCTTTTTGCTCTGATGTTCCCATAAGGGCTGCAAGGGACTTGCTGTCTCTCCCTCCCTCCTTCCCCCCAGATCCACCTCGGCCTGCACAGCTGCCCTGGCCTGAGCCATTCCCTAGGCCTCCAAGCAACGAGGAAGGAATGTGTGTGTTGGGGGGAGAGGTGGGATGGACCCCTTTAGGAAAAGACTGTCCTCAGACTGAGACCTGGGCAGGGTGGAGCCTCCTAAAAGCCAGGGGCCTCAGCCCTGCTGGGAGGGCGAGGGCCCCAGGGGAAGACAAAGGGAAGGGGCTGTCTGTGCTCCCTTCATTCAGCTTCATGGCTGTTTCTTATTGCTCAAGTAACACATGGCGAGAAGCCCCTTACACCCCCCCCCCCACACACACACCCCTACCTTCACACCCTCTGCATCTAGCCTGGGGGCTGGGGAGGACAAGTGAGTCTTCCTGCTAGAGTAATGCTAGAGCATTCGTGTGTGTGTGTGTGTGTGTGTGTGTGTGTGTGTCCGCCCCAGAGGATGCTCAGTGCTGCAAAGGTGACCTTGTACATGACTGTGTCTGCTGTCGGATGTGACTGTCTGTGCCGTGTCCTGTCACATAGGAACCAATGGGCTTTCAGTGACGAGACTGCAGTTTGTGTGTGGGGTGTGCACTCTTGAGGCCCATGTCTGCCTCTGGTTCAAGGACTCTCCCACTTGATCCTGAGACCATTTGTAGGGAACATGGGGTGCTGGTTATCTGTCCCTGAGTCAGGAAGTAAGGATCTGCTCAGGGGACAGTGACATGGTGGTGTTTGGGGTGAGGCGGACGTGTTCGGCACCACTGCTACCCCCACCCCGACCCCCATGCTCGCCCTGGGCTTTTGGTTCATGAGACCTTTCACCTCTGTTGTCTCTGACAGAGACCCAAAGGGGAGCCAGGGCAGACAGTCTTTCCCCTCTTCAGAGATGGGGAAACCGAGGCATGGCAAAGAGCAAGGAGATAGTATCCAGGGCCCGATAGAGGGGGAGTGTGAGGACAGGGCTGGAGACCAGGTTCTTTGCTGTGTGGATCCCTGAGAAGCAGTGACAAGAGTGAAGTGTGCTTATGGTAAGGAGGGGTCAGGCAGATTGCGAGGCAGGATACTTTGTGTTTTATTTCTTTCCCAGAGAGCGCAGTGGGGGAGGGGCAGAGAGAGAATGGACCAAGCTGGTTCTGCGCTGATAGCAGCGAGCCCGATGTGGGGCTTGAACTCACAAACTGTGAGATCATGACCTGAGCCTGAGTCGGACGCTCAACCGACTGAGCTCCCCAGGCGCCCCAGGGATACTTCAGTTCTAACTCTTTGGGCTGTGGATAGCATCTAGGCCTCCTCTACACATTCAGCAGCTTCCTGTTGGGATCACGGGCATCTCAGCCTGACCAGCTCTGTGACCTTGGGCAAGCCCCAGTGCCCTTTCCTTAAAAAGGGGACAACGGCTATATCACGGGACTCCGAAAGATCACCCCTTTGCAGGGCTGAGTCGCAGTCAGTGGCCAGCACCTCTGATTCTTTAGGTAGATGAGCCCTCTGACACTGTGCCCTGTGACATCCTGAGGCTATTAGCTGGAGGCAGGGCCATGCCTCCCACCCTCACCCAGAGAGCTTTGTCTCCCACGAACACAAAACCTGGAAATGGTTGAGGAAGATGGAGCCTCCTAACCACCATTGTTTGAGGTGGGAGGGGGCGTCCCGGAAGCATATTGGGTGGGTGGGGACGCTTAGCTGCCACATGCCTGCTGGGTGTCTTCATGTGGATGGGAGCAGCAGCTTGGGGGCCGGAGGCTGGTCCTTTCTGAGTATCACTGTGCGGGGCCCTGGGCTGGCTAGTGGGGGATCCAGTCCGGGTGGTAGGGCCAGGCCCCACCCTTCAGGGTGCAGGTCTCAGCCCAGGTGGGAACTGGGTCCCTAACCTGGTCTCTGGGCCGCCTGCAGGGGGAGGGCATTTCTGAGCAGCTGAGCCCAAGCCGGTGTTGACCCTGGCTGTGGGCCAGGCCCTGAACCGGACTCTGTGCTGTTATCTCAGCCCGTCCTCCCAGCATCTCTGAGTGACTTGCTGTGGCCATTGTCTGCGTGAGGAAGCTGGGGACTACTTGTGACTGGCCCCGCACCGGGTCAATATTTGGAACCCCCACCCGCCTAGTGGAGGGACTTTTGAGTGGCAGCATATGCAGGGGCTGGTGGGGGCTACCACTGCCCCCCCTCCCCTCCCCACTGCCCCATGACTACACGAACACCTGTTCCGGAAACTGTGGCCATTGTTACCACCATCCTTCCTCCCCTCAGGCCCTTCCTGTTTGTATCCCTCCCACCACAGCCCCCCCAACCCCACCCATGCCCACTGCTTCCCTAGGGGAATTCTGACCCACTGCAGGAAGAGGGGGGAAACCCCTGTTGAGCCCGGAGAAAAAGAAGGAATGGAGAATCAGTTACCTGTGCCCTCTGCCCTCCCCACCCCCTGGACTGGGTGAGGAGCCTGGTAGGAGAGTGAATAGGTCAGAGCCTGGACAGATCCTGAGTCCACAGCTGGCTCAGTCCTGGGAGGGGTGCCATCCTGCCGCTATGGGCCTGTTCCCTCCACCTGGTCACACTAGCTCCTATAGTTGGAGCATCAGGCAGATGACTTTGAGGCCCTTTCTCTTGCCATCCTGGGAGTCCTGTCCTGGGCTTTTTTCCCAGAACTCATGTCTGCCTCCTGGGCCTGGGCCAGGCAGGTGGCTGACATAGGCAAGGAGCAACTGGTTTGAGAGTATCAGGGAGGTTGGGCCGTAAGTGCCCACCTGCCCCTGACGGAGCCTCCCAATCCCCAGAAGCAGCTGCCTGTGCCCTGCTGAAAGTTCATGGCCACAACCCCGGGCCCTGCTGGCATTGCCATGGGCAGCGTGGGCAGCCTGTTGGAACGGCAGGACCTGTCCCCGGAAGAGCTACGGGCAGCGCTCGCGGGGTCCCGGGGTTCCCGCCAGCCTGATGGGCTCCTCCGGAAGGGCTTGGGCCAGCGTGAACTCCTGAGCTACCTGCACCTCCCCAAGAAGGACGGCAAGACCGCCAAGCGCACCGCTCGGAACGAGTCTGCTGACTACACCACCCTCTACTACCGAGAGCATCCTCGAGCCGGTGACTTCAGCAAGACTTCGCTGCCCGAGCGGGGTCGCTTTGACAAGGTGCGTCTCCGCCTGCTTCCCTTCCCCAGTGTTGGAGGGTAGGGGTGGGGCGCTTGGGGTCTTCTCAGAGATGCCCTGATGGGGCTGGGACATGAAACTCCGGCTGGAGGCTGGCCTGAGGCTTTGGTCACCAGTCACCGCCTCTGGGTGACATGCACTCCAGGCTCTCAGAGAGGATCCTGGGGGCTGTGGGAGCATCAGAGGGCAGAGCTGAAGTCAGCCCAGGGCCTCAAAGCTGCCCTTTCCTCCCGGCAGTGCCGCATTCGCCCATCAGTGTTCAAGCCCATGGCGGGCGCTGGGAAAGGCTTCCTGTCCATGCAGAGCCTGGCAGCCCACAAGGGCCAGAAGCTGTGGCGCAGCAACGGCAGCCTGCACACGCTGGCTTGCCACCCGCCCCTGAGCCCGGGGCCCCGGACCAGCCAGGCACAGGCCCGTGCCCAGCTATTGCATGCGCTCAGCCTGGACGAGGGTGGCCCCGAGCCAGAGCCCAGCCTGTCTGACTCCTCCAGCGGGGGCAGCTTTGGCCGCAGTCCTGGCACTGGTCCCAGCCCCTTCAGCTCCTCATTGGGCCACATTAACCACCTCGGGGGCTCCCTGGACCGGGCCTCCCGGGTCCCCAAGGACGCTGGACCACTGGCGATGCTGAGCTGCCTGCCGGAGCCACCGCCCCCCTATGAATTCTCCTGCCCCACCGCTGAGGAGGTAGTGGCCCTGCTTCCCGACACCTGTGAGGATCTCAAGAGGGGCCTCAGTGATGAGGACGGCTCCAACCCCTTCACACAGGTGAGGGCTCCCCTGCTCTGGGGTACCATTCTTTCCCTTGGCATTCGAGTACAGGGCACACAGAAGGGTCCCCAGTCAGCTCACCTGTGTCACTCTGGGCACAAGAGAGTAAGGAAGATGGAGGCGATTCGGTCCCCCAGCCCCCATGCGATGGGAATGTCATGGCGCTGGTGGCCCTTGCTAGGTAGGAGTCGCCTGGAAGGGAGGAAGAGAGATTCCCTGGGTGGGCACTCCACCTCCAGGCCCAGGGGAGTGTTGTGGAGGGGGCTGGCCATGGGAGCGCCTGGCAGTTGGTGTCCGGGAGCGGGGAAGAGCTGCATGGGGGATATCCCCACATGGCAGACACCTTGTCCCCTTGGCAGGTGCTGGAGGAGCGCCAGCGGCTGTGGCTGTCCGAGCTGAAGCGCCTGTACGTGGAGAGGCTGCACGAGGTGGCTCAGAAGGCAGAGCGCAGTGAGCGCAACCTCCAGCTACAGCTCTTCATGGCCCAGCAGGAGCAGCGGCGGCTGCGCAAAGAGCTCCGGGCACAGCAGGGCCTGGGCCCCGAGCCTCGGCCCCCCGGCACCCTCCCAGAAGCCGACCCTAACACCCGACCAGAGGAGGAAGCCCGATGGGAGGTGAGAGATTGGGTGTCCCCTTTGCTGTCTGCGATCCCATTCTCTAACGCCCACCCCCATCTTACCCACTTTGACTGGCTCTTGCCCATCCTGTGCCCCCCCGCCCCCAGGTGTGCCAGAAGACAGCGGAGATTAGCCTCTTGAAGCAGCAGCTGCGGGAGGCTCAGGCCGAGCTGGCACAGAAGCTGGCCGAGATCTTCAGCCTCAAGACGCAGCTTCGGGGCAGCCGGGCGCAGGCACAAGCCCAGGACGCAGAGCTGGCCCAGCTGCGCGAGGTGGTGCGGAGCCTGCAGGAACAGGGCCCTCGGGAGGAAGCCCCGGGCAGCTGTGAGACCGACGACTGCAAGAGCAGGGGGCTCCTGGGGGAGGCGGGCGGCAGCAGCGAGGCCGGAGGGGTTGGAGGGGGCGCCGAGCAGCTGCGCACCCAGCTGGTGCAGGAGCGCCTCCGCGCCCAGGAGCAAGCGCTGTGCTTCGAGCGGGAGCGGCGGACATGGCAGGAGGAGAAGGAAAGGGTGCTGCGCTACCAGCGGGAGATCCAAGGAGGCTACCTGGACATGTACCGCCGCAACCAGGCGCTGGAACAAGAGCTGCGGGCGCTGCGGGAGCCCCTGGCGCCCTGGAGCCCTCGGCTGGAGTCCTCCAAGATCTGAGGCCAGGGCGTGAGCCAGCTGCGGAAACACCGCCAGAAAACCGCTTGGACGAGCCCGCTCTGAGAGGGCTGGCTCCTTCCTTACACTGGTTGGGGGCCGGAGCTGGGGAGGGCGGCCAGACATGCGGAAGCCCACCAAGAGGAGGGGTCCAGCGCTGCTTGGGCTGGGTAGGGTGCCCTCCTGGCAGAGGAGCACCGCGGCAGGGCACCCTGCCTCCTGGAGTAGATGTGGCCCAGAGAAGGAGGCTGGGGAACCGAGAGCCCCGTGATGCAGAGGGGCAGGCGTGAAGGAGGGAGGCTGGGCCGGGAACATCGGCCTCCTCCAGAATAAAACCACATTTTCTACAAGGAGCCCTGGGTGATACACTGGGCCAGGGCCTGGCCCAGATCTAGAGGGTTGTGGATGGTTGGGGTGGGGCCCCTTTACTTGGGCTCTATGTCGCTTCTTCCATGGTCATGGCCTGTGGGAGACCGTGCCCCATGCCTGTGTGTGCAGCTGCTGGGCCTGTGTGTTGGGTAGTGGAGGAACCCATGCCCCAGCACCACACAGTTCCATAGCTGTCGTGTGGGCTGAAATTCCTTTCTTCAGCACCAGTGGGATTTTGCAGAAGGAATAAAGCCAGAGAACCCAGGAAAACAAAAGGGCAAGTCAACCAAGGCATTGCTAGAACACAAAACATTCTCTTGGTAGGAAGTCTGGGCTGCGGGTACCTAGGCCCTTGCTGGGTTTGGGGCTGGCCTAAGACAGCTTCCTCTGGAACACCCAAAGGCTCCCATAGGGACCTGCCCCTCCCAGAACGCACCTCCCATCTTTCTGTCTGGCTGTGGTCCACCCCTCCCCACCCCCACAGAGATGGGAGGCCCTGTGAAGGTAGAGGAGATGGAAAATTTGTGGGTGGGTTACTTGGTGAAGGGCCTATACCACAGCAGGGAAGGTGGCCATTTCCCTGTAGGCACTGGAAGGCCCTGGGATATTTTTAAGCAGGGGTGAGATGTGATCTGATTTATATTCTGGAAAGCTCTGTCCTGAGAGGAAGGAGTCCTCCCTCGCCAGCCCTGCACGGGGCTCCCTGCCCCTTGGGCTCAGCCCCCTAAAGCCCACGTTTACCCCTAACCTCTCAGCGGTCTGGCTTCCCCTTTGGGCTTTTGCTCTGTCCTGGGTGGGTGGCCTGACGCACAGACTCAGGCTGGCATGCAGGCGGCCCTTCCCCACTCAATGCAGTCAAAGTCAGCGTGCCTATGCTGTGGTGCATTAAGCACTTCCTGTCTGTTAGGCCTTCAGGGCTTGGGGGCTCAGGGTTGAGTTAGAGGTGTGTACTGCACACAGACAGACCCCTTTCGCCTCCCAGTGCTTCCCTGATGGGGCAGCAGCATCATCTGGCACGTTCTCTGCAGAAACCCCAGGTCGCTCCCTTCGGCCATGATTCCCCCCTTCCCAGGCTTCCTGTCAGGTCCCAGCATGTGGGTCCTGGTGGTGAGTGGATTCATTGTGCAGGGGCACCTACCAGGCTACGGAGTATGAGCTGGTGTGTCCCACCTTTTTAGGGTGGAGAATGGGGTGTGTGCGTTGTCTGCCGTGGGTATGGTGTGTTTATGGCCGTGTAAGTGGCAGGTGTGTGTAGAACTGTCTTGTGGGTGGTGGGTGTGTCTGGGGGTGTGTTTGGGGCCCCTGGGTTGGAGGCCAGGAGGGCTGCTTCCTGGCCACTCCCTTCTGTCCCATTTCTTCCTGCCAATCCCTTCCGCTCTTGGCTCTGGCCAGGCTTTGGTAGAGCCTGTGGTCAGGGCAGACCCCTGTGCCTGGGTCCTCTGCCTGGGGAGGGAAACAGGGAGCACCCAACTTAGGAAGGCTGGTCTCCCACAGGCCTTGGGACCCATTTCACAGACTTCTGCAAACCGAGGTCTCTGGGCCAGTGACCCCCCAAAGGACCCCCCTCATCATACCTCCCCAGCAGAGCTAAGTGCTGACCTGAAGCCTGGGTCTCTCCCTCCCAACAGCCTGGAGCTGGGCAGGCTGGTGCCCAGGTGCCCCACAGTGGCTGGGGTCCTCCTTTTGGTGAACCATCTCTGCAGGACAGCTCCCCACCCAGCAATTAGAGAGCTGGGCCGGCCAGTACAGCCGGCAGGGAGTGGGTGGGCGGTACCAAAACTTGGCAGGTGTGCCAGAAACCAGGGCCAGACCCAGATGCAGGGGGGAGGGCACGAGGGAGCTGAAGCTGGGGTGGCTCCGAGGAAACCGGATCCCTGTGAGCTCATCCCTGCTGGGCAAACCTGTTCCCTGGTCCCCAAGCTGGCTGGGTGGCTCCAGGACCAGCCGGTCACAGGTGCCACTGCAGTGGCTACTGCTTTGGAGCAGCCCCTCCCTCCTGCGCCTGGCAGGCCCCTTAGCTCACCAGCTGTCTGGACAGGCAGACTAGGCCCAAGCAGCCAGTTCTCCAGAACCGAGGCACGCTCCCCACCCTGGGCTCCGTGCCCCTGCTCCCTTCAGTGTTCCATCTTCCAGTCGCTCCCTGGGCATATTGCTTGAGGCCTCTGAGAGCCTGGTCTCTACAGAGCCGGGGATAGTGGTTACCCTTTCTGACCCCATAAGCCCCTCGCAGCACCTTCTGCGGACATTTTTGGCCTCTCCATGGGGCTGTGGGCACTGCCAGGCAGGGCTGGGTCTTCTGATTTTATCCCCAGAGACCACTCTGGCTCCAGCCCAGAAGGCACTGGAGGGTGTTGGAGTCAAGAGGGACCAGACCTCTCCCTGGCTGTCATGGGTTTAAGCTGGGGGTGGAGTGGAGTAGATGGGGAGGTGTTCCGCTCTGAGTGTTCATTCACCAGTCACCGGCACCTGGGCCAAGCACTGGGGTCACAGAGCCAGTCCTCATTCACTGCCCAGGGAGGTACTACACGCCTCCCTCAGGGCCAGGCCTGGTTCTCAGACACGGAAGCCAGGAAGCCATCATGGCCAACACCCCTGCCCCCATGACCTTTCCCTGTGGGTGGGGGGAGGAAGACAGTGCACACATCTGTCCATGGTAGTGACCGGGCCAAAAGAGCAGAGCCTGGAGAAGTAAATGTCTCAGACTGGTTATGTCTATAGGTATTAGGGAGCCTTTTTTCAAAGAGGACGCATGCCCATGGTGACAATTCAGATTGCATAACTCACCACCCTAGTGGGTGGGGCTTAGCGCTCTCTATGGATTCAGAAAAGAGAAAGAAATACGCTCTTTCTTGCAACAGAGCAAAAGGTAAGGCCTGAGTGCTGAGGAGTTCAGAGGAAAGCTGGCTCACTTTCCCTGCAGGTAAGATGAAGGGTGTGTCTTTGACCATATTTTGGTCAGGCACTTTTCTGACCTCTCTTTGTGCCTGACCTTGGCAGGTGTGTCTCTTTATATGGTCCAGTTCTGGCAAGATTTCTGCTAAGTTAGTTTAGCCAGAAACCCCCTTCGTCCACATCTGACGACGTTCTTTATATAATCTTCCACCATCCCCAGGCGACGGCTGGCCTGCCTTCAGCAAGAGTCCTGGGAGGTGTAGTTAGCCAGCTTCTGTCTCTGGATCCCCAAGGTTTCCTCTCGGTAATTTTTCATCCACTGACCCACCCCCACCCACTCCTTGCCTGTAAATTCTACTCTTCCTTGTATTTGGAGTTGAGCCCACTTTCTTTTTCCTTTTTTTTTTTTTTTTAATTTATTTTTGAGAGGCAGAGAGAGACAGTGCAAGCAGGGCAGGGTCAGAGAGAGAGGGAGACACAGAACCTGAAGCAGGCTCCAGGCTCTGAGCTGTCAGCACAGAGGCCACAGTGGGGCTCGAACCTACGAACCGTGAGATCATGACCTAAGCCGAAGCCGGAGCTTAACTGACTGAGCCACCCAGGTGCCCTTGAGCCCACTTTCTGTCCCCTGCTACAAAGCTCCACGTTGCCGTAGCCTCGCTTGAATAAATTCTTCCTTACCAAACTCTTGGACAAGTGTCATGAGTAATTTTTTTTTTCTTTAGCAAGGATAAACTTCTCTGAGGAAGAGAACTTGGCAGGATTTCCTCAGGAGCAGGGTGGAATGAGAACATCCAGGATTGGCCTGGAATTGGACATAGAAAGGCGTGGGGCAGGTCCAAGGGAGGGTCCTGTCTGGAAGGGCCTAAGGGGAGGCAGGGCAGCCCCTAGACTGCCTGGTAAGTTGGCACAGGAGGACTGTGGGTGGGTCCCTCAGACAGCCAAGGGGGAGGGCCAGTACCGGGACTGGCTTTACATGTGTATGTGAGCTGTGTTGTCACTCAGGACCACACTCAGAAGGGCCCCACACTTGGTGCAGTGCTCTCCTGTTGCCATCTTGAAGTTTTTACTGATGTTTGGACAAGGAGCCCTCCATTTCCGTTTTGCTCCAGAGCCTGCAGATGAAGCAGCTGCTTTGGGCCTGACCCAAGGCCTCACAAGGAAGGGCAGGAAGAGAGAGAAGGCGCAGTGGACTCTTTGGGTGCCACCTGGAGGGTGGAAGGAAGAGACAGCGTTAGAGCAGATTACTCGGGCTCCTTGGGCTGAGGCGTGAGGCTCCCACACTCCACAGAGGGCGGGCAGGGTCTGCATCGCCTGTTCCTGCCCTCAGCCCAGCTCTTAGGGGAGGGTCCGTCTTTTCCTAGCCTGGCCTTCTAGGGCTCACTCTGAGAGGCAAAAAAGGCTGTATTTGCAGAAGAACATGCCAGGGATTGTCTTATCCAAGAACTTTTCCTCTTTTTCTTTTTTATTTATTTTTTAAAATTTATTTTTGAGAGAGAGACAGTGTGAGCATGTGAGGGTCAGAGAGAGAGGGAGATACAGAATCTGAAGCAGGTTCCAGGCTCTGAGCTGTCAGCACAGAGGCCGATGCGGGGCTCCAACCCACGAACTGTGAGATCATGACCTGAGCTGAAGCTGGACGCTTAACTGACTGAGCCACCCAGGGGCCCCTTCTTTTTCTTTTTTCTTTTTTTTTTGTTAATGTTCTTTTTATTTATTTTTGAGACTGAAAGAGACAGAGCATGAGAGGGGGAGGGGCAGAGAGAGAAGGAGACACAGAACCGGAAGCAGGCTCCAGGCTCTGAGCTGGCTGTCAGCACAGAGCCCGCCGCGGGGCTCGAACCCACGAACGTGAGATCTGACCTGAGCCGAAGCCGGAGGCTCAACCGACTGAGCCACCCAGGCGCCCCTCTTTTTCTTTTTTAAAACAATGTTTATGGGCACCTGGGTGGCTCAGTCGGTTAAGCCTTGGACTTTGGCTCAGGTCATGATCTCATGTTCGTGGGTTCGAGCCAGGCGTCAGGCTCTGTGCTGTCAGCTCAGAGCCTGGAGCCTGCTTCCAATTCTGGTCTCCTTCTCTCTCTGACCCTCCCTGCTCATGTTCTGTCTCAAAATTAATAAAAAAGTTAAAAAATACAACAATGTTTATTTATGTAGAGAGAGAAAGAGCGAGAGTGTGAGCAAGCATGAGCATGAGTGGGGGGAGAGGCAGAGAGGGAGGGAAAGAGAATCGCAAGCAGGCTCCTCATGGAGCCCAATGTGGGGCTCAATCCCATGAACCAAGTGATCATGACCTAAGCCCAAATCAAGAGTCGGATGCTTGACCAACTGAGCCACCCAGACACCCCTCCCCACCCCTTTTTTAAAAGATTTATTTAGTGTCCTCTAGCATTTTTAAGGTATAATTTACATACAGGGAAATGCTTCTTTTTTAAAGTATAGTTTTTATTTATTTATTAATTTATTATTTATTTATTATTAACATTGTTAAATGTTTATTTTTGAGAGAGAGCGAGTGAGCAGGGGAGGGACAGAGAGAGAGAGAGAGAGGGAGACAGAGAGACAGCACAGAGCCTGACACGGGTCTCGAACTGAAGAACCGTGAGATCATGACCTGAACTGAAACCAAGAGTCAGATGTGCTTACCTGAGACACTGAGGCGCTCCAAGAGTACAATGTTTAGACCTTTGACAAATGCAGCAAGTTGCATAACAAACACTACAGTGAAGATACAGAATAGTTGTTACCCGCCTCCTGCCCGAAATTTCTGTGTCTCCTCATTAGCCTTCTCCCCATGCCCAGCAAGCAGCAGTCTGCTTCTTTAATAACCTTGCTTGTCTTTATTTTTTCCCTTTTTGTGACCAATGTATAAACCCACCACATACTAGAACATATTACAAAGGAGCAACTAAAACAATATGACATTGGTGTAAAAATACTACTACATCTCAGTGGAAGGAATGAAGAGCCAGAAATAGATTCCATTTGGGAGAAAATCTTAATGTTACGATAAAAGGCTTCGAAACAAGAGGGTAAGTAAGGTAGGATCATTTCATAAGAGGTACTCAGATAACTGGACACAATTTGGGAAAACAATAAGCCCTACTTTGCACTACCCGTTGTAAAATAAAATGGACATGTATTGAAGACTGAAATTTAAAAACATCCGTAGGAAACTAGCAACAGATTAAAGACTATTACTCAGTTAGTGGACAACAGCTAAGTTTTTCTGCTTAGAAGCACCCTACTCCTCAAACAAAACAAAAGCCATAGTCCCAATGAGCACAACAAAATCATTTATGTAATAAAATGCTGCACGTTGAGAAGAAACCAACAGGCTAGGAGAGCCACATGTGGGGTGGACGACGTCGATAGAGGTGAAATCGCGCGCGCGCGTGTGTGTGTGTGTGTGTGTGTGTGTGTGTGTGTGTGTGTGTGTGTATACACGCATGCGCGGGGCATTCAAAATCCTTGGAGAATCCAGGTTTTGCTCACGCCCACCTGGACTGTGAGGCAAGCAAGGGCTCCCCCAGAGGAAGTGAGGAAGCCTGGGGCATTAGGGAAGGTCTGTGAGGTCTTGCTGACTTGGAAGCGGCTTCAGCCCAGCCCGTGGCCCCAGGCAGGGTTCACTCAACTCTCCACCCCCGCAGCCCCCACGTTGGCCAGGACCACCCAGGCTTGAGGTGCACAGACACAGGCCTCTCCGGGACGCTCCGACGATCCCGCGTGGGGCTGGGGACCGCCCTCTTCCCTGTGTGTGTCGTAAGGTTTTGGAACTGCTGTTTCCTCATTCAGTAGAGGATATTGGCTCCCTCGGAGTATTTTTGAGCACTTCCTCTGTTCCAAGCACGCAGTGATGAGTGCATAGTCCTGGCCCCAATGGACCTTTTATCCTAAAGGGGGTGTGTGTGTGTGTGTGTGTGTGTGTGTGTGTGTGTGTGTGTGTGTGTTAGGGGCTGGAAGACAGAATAAACAAACACAGAAGGCAATTTCACGTCAACTGCTATAAAGAAAACACAACTGGATTGTGCAAACGCTGTGCAGAAAACAAGGATGTTTGGGGGTGGTGGGGGTGGGAAGGAGGCCTGGAGGGTTGGAGGGGAGGTTGCTCTGGAATGAGACTGGCCCTAAAAGGGAGCAGGAAGTCAGGGAAACGAGAGATGATAGAGCCTTTTTTCTTGGGCTGTTTCTAGTCCAAGTCCCCGAGGCCTGCGGAAGAAATAGGGAGCTTCTCTGCCACTCCCCTGCGCAGCGAGGGGGTCTGCGGGGGGATCGTGAATTCTGTCCGGGTTTGGGGCCACCGCCTCCTCTCCCTTTCTAACTAACCCTTACCCTTACTCCTTAAGGCCATTTTGCCACCCCCACCCTACGCCCCGCCCCTCAAGGAGGGCGTTCTCAGAGGATTGCAAGGCAAGGGCTACAATACCCCTCATACTAGCAGAATCCTATTAAGTCCAGGCTTAGAGGACCAGCGAGGCTGGGCAGAAAAAAGAAAATTTAAACGTCGCTTGATGTTTCCCAAAGAGCACCAAGGAACCACAGGAGGAGAGCTTACCCTTGGACCCCTAACTTGCACTATGCTGTTCGGTATTGTCCTCCCTTTGAGGGAGGGCGAAAATCAAGGAGCTGGGGAGGCACAGTTGTTTCGGGTTTGGGGCTTTCGAGAGCGCAGCTGGGCCACTTGGGGCCCGGGTGGAGAAGCCGGGGCGACCAGGCCCACGCACCCCCTGCAAGTGGGTCGGTCCGATTCCTTCCTGCCGGCTGGAAGGGTCACGGCTCTGCAGGCGGCCGTGGGCGCCCGAGGAAACCCAGAGACGACTGTCCCACGGCTGCGAGCGCGGCTTCCAGGGGCCGCGCAGCTCCTGCGGGCGACTCCATTCACTGCGCGCGGGAGGGGAAAGCCGGGCGCTCGGGCCCAAAGCGTTGGGTTCGGGGGACGGCCACCCCTCCGTGAGGCCGCGAGTGGGCGGGTCCGGCCCAGCCCAGCAACCGCCGCGGCTTCCGGTTCCGATGACAGAGGCTCCGGAAGCCAGGGCCCCGGCTGTGGGAAGAGGTGAGAACCCGCTGGCTTCCGGGCGGTGAGGTGCGGGCCGAGGACCGGGGGCGCCGGGCCGGCCGACAGGGGCGCGCGGGGCGGGAGCTCCGCTGCGCTCCCAGGCTGCGGGCCTTCTCCGCAGCCCCTCAAGCCCCCGCCCCAGCCTGTCCGTGGGCTTGTCTTCTCCTCCGTCGTCGGCCCCGGGCAGCTGGAGACCCACGGACTCCGAGGACCCCGGAGGAGCCGCGTCTGCCAGGGGAGCCGCTCGTACGGAGACGTCCCATCCTAGTGCGACCCCGCCGAGTCTCAGGTAACCCAGTGTGGACCAGGGGCCAGACGGGGCATTGGAGCAGGGTCTTTGGAAGGATGAGTAGGAGTTTGCCCGTCATTCGCACGTTAATGCAGGCGACATCCCTAGTAAGAGTTGCGGCTTAGCGGAAATGGTGGGCTTCGTCCTCCAGTTTTGACTAATGACAAAACAAAGGTTTGAAACTTCAAATAGGGATGTGCCCTGAAGAAAAAGAACAGGGTGATAAGATTAGGGTGCCTGGAGTAGGGATGGGCAGAGGGGTCAACGTTGCATACTGTGGAGTGGGAGAGCATCTCTGAAGACGTGATGTTGACATTGGACCCTGGTAAGAAGCTAGTCATGGGAGATTTAGGGGAAGACTGTATCAGGCGGAGAGAACAGTCAGCCGGAGGCCCTGAGACAGAAATAAAGTCATGGTAGTCAAGGACAGGAGGGAGGCGAGTGTGGTCGGAGTATGGACAGTGAGGAGGGGAAAGGCAGATGAACAGTGGGGTGGTTGGAAGTCAGCTCACATAGAGATAGAGCCTTGTAGGCCATAAAAAGGAGGTTGGGGGGGGCGCCTGGCTGGCTCAGAGGAGCATGTGACTCTTGATCTCAGGGTGGTTGATTCAAGCTCCCGTGTTGGGTGTGGAGATTACTAAAAAAAAAAATAAATAAACTTTAAAAAAAAGGGGGAAGGGGATTTTATTCTGAGTACAGTAGAGATCTTATTGGGTTTTAAGCAGAGGAGTGGCGGGTAGGCTGGAGACTGGTTAGAGGTGAGGGGTGCAGAAGTGTAAGAGTTGGGTCAATGGAGGCTGGTCAGTTCTAGGCTTTTTTTTTTTTTTTACTGTTTATATTATTTTTGAGAGAGAGAGTGAGCGGGGGAGGTGCAGAGAGAGAGTGCTGCATTGTGCAGGCTCTGCAGTGTCAGTAAAGACCCAGATTCGGGGCTAGAACCCATGAGCTGTGAGAACATGACCTGAGCCAAAGTCGGACGCTCAACCCAGGTGTCCCAAGGCTGTCCAGTTCTGTGTCAAATGGCAAAGGGGACCTTTCCGTGATTTGCATCGACTTCCCCTCTTCCCTTTTGCCCCAGAAGGGGGCCCTTCTGTTTCAGGATGCTGAAGACTGGGGACAGTACCCATGCATGCCTTGGTGGGGATTTTTTTTTTTTAAGGATTTTTGTTCCAGTTGGAAATGTTTTTTCTTTTTTTTTTAATTGTTTTAAATGTTTTTACTTATTTTTGAGAGAGAGAGAGAGAGAGAGAGAGAGAGAGAGAGAGAGACACCGCGTGAGCAGGGTAGGGTCAGAGAGAGAGGGAGACACAGAATCCGAAGACAGGCTCCAGGCTCTTAGCTGTTAGCAGAGAGCTCAAGGTGGGGCTCGAACCCACGAACTGTGAGATCATGACGTGAGCCAAAGTCAGATGCTGAACCAACTGAGCCGCCGAGGCGCCCCCTTCGTGGGGATTTAAAACTTCGTTCGTGTGTCTTCCTGTCCACCCCCCTGCAGGTTCAAGCTTAGGCCCCCTAGCCCAGTGGTTAGGAAGTGGATGTGCTATTTAGTCAGTGAGCATTCACCAAACACCCACTGTGGACCAGGCCCTGGGCTTTACACCTGTAAAGAGGCAGTTACTGTGCCACAGTGCTGAGGACTCAGGGGACTGTGGTGTGCGTGTCCTCCATGGAGGTTTGGGAAGCAGAGGAGATGGGGCGGGAAGGGGGGGCTGCGGAATGTCATCCAGGGCTCTGTGGGGGAGCCAGTGATGAAACCGCTTCTTGTGGTCTTGGAGCAGAGGAGCGCATAGGGCGCTCTGGACATGGAATAGCTTGTGCAGCAGAAGCAGATGTGTAATTACACACGGCTTGTGCGTCAGTCCAGGCAGTGTTGAGTCCAGGGGTGACGGGGACTGATGTGTTGTTTTGAAGGGATCGTCCTGGTGGGTCATTTCTGTACCTGTGACACTTGGGGGAGGAGGGCTTGAAATGGACATGAAGTTCCACTAGAGTCAAAGACAAACACACACTCTCCATCTGGTGCCTGGCGAAGATGGCCGACTGTGGCTGAGACAGAGCGGCTCGCCGTGGACACGCCGCATTGGCCTCCTGGGCTTCTTGGGTAGAATCCTGGCAAGCAGTTCTGTTTTCCTGGTTTATTTATTGTATTTTAGATTTTATTGAGTTCATCAGACTCCTCAGTTCCTTATACGTTTAACTGGTTCAGGCAGGGCCTTTATCTCTTTTGTATATTTTTTAGTATTTCCTCCTCCCTCCCCCACTATAGAAAACCACCCTGCTGTGTTTGGTGTAAATCCTTTTATTTGCCAGTGTCCTTGGCTGTATGCGGAGATTTTTCGTTTACGTAAATGGTATTCTGCCTAGGGTTCATTGTTCCTTTTTTCCCCTTCAGGACTGTGTTTTGGGATCTTATTGATGATTCTGTGTCTCTGAGGCGGCTTCTGCATGCTACCCAGCTGTCCATAGATGCATCTCCTGCATTTTACTTCCTCCACTTACCAGTCCCCGTCACCCGCTGTGGCTCCTAGATTGTCTTCCACTTCCACAGCCCACAGTGCTGGAGGTGAGAATCCTTGTGCCCGTTTCCTCCCTCAGCTCTTTAATACAATTTCAGGATGCTGACTGGGGCTTCCCTTAGATCATCCTGGCCTCAGTTGGTGTCCGACAGGGCCAGACTGGTTTGACCTTGGTGAGGTCCTGACCTTTCTTGAGCTGTACTTATTTATGGTAGCTTGTGATTCTAGTTGCTTCCCCAACTCTTGGCTCACACTCTTTTGTGGTGCCATCTTTCCTAGTTGATCATCTCACAGGCTGTGCGGTTAATTCCCTGTTGCTTGTCGTCCTTGAACATTGCTGTGCACTCATTCCAGCCGCAGATCCTGGCTGCTTTCCTCTCCTGGTGAGGCGGCTGCCTGTTGAAGGTGAGAGAATAGTGTGACACCAAGTGCTTCAGAGAACAGCACTGGAGCCACACTGCCGGGCCTCACTTCGCAGGCCGTCCCTTTCTTAGCTTCGTGACCTTGGGCAGGTCGGTTAGTCTTTCTGTGGCTCATTTCTGTTGTTGTTTAATCTTTCTGTGTCTCATTTCTGTCTTCTGTAAAATGGGACTATAACTGTACCTAACTCATGGTGTTTTGGTAGGAATTAAATCAAGGGCACCTGGGTCGCTCAATTGGTTAAGCGTCTGACTCTTGATTTTGGCTCAGGTCACAATCTCATGGTTGGTGTGAGATTGATCCCTGTGTCAGGTTCTAGCTAACAGTGTGGAGCCCGCTTAGGATTCTCTCTCTCTCTGCCCCTGTCCCCACACCCCCAATAAATAAATAAATAAGTTAGTAAACAGTTAAAAAAACTAAATTAGTTAATGCACACAAAGTCCTCAGAACAGTGCCTGGCACGTGACAAGCCCCGACGAAATGTTAACTGTTAGTAGGAGTAATAATAATTATTATTATTTCAGACAGGAATCCCTGGTATATTTTGCCCATAATGGCACATGTTCAGTTATAGGGTATTGTCCAGGGGGCATGAAGAAGGAGGCATGACTTCTGGACATCACGATTATGATTACAAATTCCAGTGTGATGGCATCAGTCAGAAGGAGAGAAGGCAAAACCACATCTCAAGGCCCTGGTTCCCATTTCCCCATCACTCATCTCTTGTCTGGGAAGGAGGGGGCTGCAGGCTGGGCCAAGATGATGAGGCCAGGGCTGGTGGTACTGGTGTGAATGGGGAGTCCCATGGAACTCAGAACATTCCGATGGTCACCTCAGCCATGGGATTCTTGTGGTGGTACTCTGGACCCTTCTTTGAGAGAAGGGACAGCTGGCTAGATGTGAACGTTTGCGAGAGCCCTCTCCTTCCAAATCCATTAGAATGAGAGGGAGGGAACTTCGTCACCGATGTTTTGAGGACTGTCCATGTGGTCAGCATCAGAGGCTGCTCTGGAATAGACGGGAGCCGTGGCCCAGGGTGGAAAGGACTTAGGAAGGGCGCCTTGGTGGTGGGACAAGAAAAGTCTGTTTTCTTTCAGTGGTATAATGAGGGAAGGGTGTGTTACAACAAGAGATGTTCTAGTCCAATGGGGGAGGCAGGTCCTCAAGTACCCAGCTTACTCAGATACCTTAAATTACCCGGAGATGCAAACTGAAATTGAAGGGGGCCACGTGGGAGTTGAGGGAGCCAAGCAGCGGGAGGCCAGGGATGGCTGCCGGCGGAGGCGAGCTCTGGGCTGGCTCCGACAGGATGAGCCAGCTTCTCGAGCAGGGATGCGCGGAGGGCCAGCAGCACACCGGGAGGGGGAGCAGCATGAACCCGCCGCGGAGCAGGGGTGCAGGCCGGCTGGACACAGGCCGCCTGTCCGTGGGTGAGCGGCAGCGCTGACTGAGGCGAAGCCCGTCAGGCCCCCATGAGGGCCAGTTGTTCCTTAGGCTGCATTTTCAGTTGTCAGCCGTTCGAGGACTGTCTTCATGGCTTCTGTCACCGTGGTATGTGGAAAACCATGTTCACTAGCCAAAGAGAGGGCACTTATGACAAATACGTAAAAATACATGAAATACGAAAACAGGCAGCATACATATGTGTTTCTAGTAGATGGTATTGTTTGCCGAAGGCTCTGTGAGCCCTGCTCTTTCTTCTGATTAAAAGGAGATGCACACGCATTACAGAATGAAAAGAGTTGAAAACAGTAATTTTGTCACCATGATTCAGAAAACCCATCCTCATGCCTGCCTGGATCCTCCACGGGGCACCCTGGCTGGGGTGGTGGGCCCTGTGGACACATATGGGGAGCTGGGAATTTCTGAGCATTGATAAATGACATGGGTGTGGTGACAGGGGATCTGGGAGCCTCCCCACCATCCCCCCCAACCCAGGGTGGGCCTGACGCAGCGGACCCCTCCCGCCCACAGGCTGAGGCCACCATGGAGCAGTGTGCGAGCGTGGAGAGAGAGGTGGACAAGGTCCTGCAGAAGTTCCTGACCTACGGGCAGCACTGCGAGCAGAGCCTGGAGGAGCTGCTGCACTACGTGGGCCAGCTGCGGGCTGAGCTGGCCAGTGCAGGTGTGTGTCATCCCCCCACCCCAGAGCCCCACGGCGGCCTCCTGGGGGGCCTCGAGACCCCAGGGCTACTTGGTGACCGGCTGCTAGAGGGTGACGGTTTGTGGACATCAGTACATGAAGCCCTAGGCCTCCCCGAAGGAGGATAATGGACGTCATTCTGAGTGGCTTCAAAAGTGCCAACAGAATTTCCTAATTTAGGGGCGCCGGGGGGCTCAGTCAGTTCAGTGTCCGAATCTCAGGATCATGCGATCATGCTGTGTGTTGGGCTCTCTGGGCTGGGCGTGGAGCCTGCTTAATTCTCTCTCGCACTCTCTACTTGCTCTCTTTAAAAAAAAAAAAAAAAAGGCATTTTGGGGTAGTTTCAAATTTACAGAAGAGTTCCAAGAATAGTATAAAGAACTCATATATACCCTTCACCCAAATTCATCAACTGTGGATACATTGCCAAATTTGCTTTATCACTTCTCTGGCCTACTCTTACTTTTTAACCATTTGAAAGTAAGTTGCAGATATGAACCACTTGACCCGTAATTTCTGGTGTGTATTTTCTACAGTCGGCATTCTTTTACATAAGTACGGTGCAATTATTAAAATCAGTAAGTTAAACATTAATGCAATATTATGACCTAATGGATACAGCTTGTACTTTGATTTTATCATCGTCCAGTAATTTTCATAAAACATTTAAATTTTCTTCTCCATTCCAGGACCCCATCCAAGATCAAGCATGCATTATTTCTCATGTCTAATCGTTTTTTTGTTTATTTTTTAAATATATTAAAAAAATTTTTAACTTATATTTGAGAGAGAGAGAGGGAGACACAGAATCCAAAGCAGGCTCCAGGCCCTGAGCTGTCAGCACAGAGCCCGACACGGGGCTCGAACCCACATGAGATCCATGACCTGAGCTGAAGTCAGACGCTTAACTGACTGAGCCACCCAGGCATTGTTGGGTTGTTATTGAGGTGTCGTTGTTTCTGTTTTTTCAGAAGACAGATCTATCTGTATGTTGCAGGCCATGGGTTTGTGCTGATAACCTCTAATTTCAATCCAATATCCAGGGTTGTTCCTAGATTTCCCCTGTCCATAGCTGAATCTCTTTTCTGCATCTTTGAGAAGCCTGACTCCCAACAACATCAATCAATTTTTTGTCTGCTTGATTTCTGTGGTACATAGAAAGTATTTTCAGAATTGCTACACTAGTACCACTGAGGAAATAAAATCTACAAAGTAGTTTGCTTCCTTTTTATTTTATTTTTCAAGTTTTTTTTTATGTCTTTATTTTGAGAGAGACCAAGAGTGAGCGGGGGAGGGGCAGAGAGAGAGGGAGACACAGAATCTAAAGCAGGTTCTAGGCTCTGAACTGTCAGCACAGAGCCCGACACGGGGCTCGAACCCACGGACTGTGAGATCATGACCTGAGCCGAAGTCGGCCACCCAACCGACTGAGCCACCCTGGCTCCCCTTATTTTATTTTATTTTTTAAAGATAACATGCACATGGAAAAGACTTTAAGGTCAAAAAGGCTTACAGTGAAAAGTGTCCCTTTCACCCTCGATTCCCAGTTTCTGTGTGCTTCTCCCTGTCCCCAGTTTCCAGGTGCCCTTCCAGACAGCATCTGGGTGCACATATTGGTGGCGTGTGTATCAACCCCCCCCCTTTTTTTTTTTAAACACAAAAAGTGCATGCTTTCCCGTACCTTGCTTTTCCCCCTCCAGTTTGTCTTGGGGAATGTTCTGTATGAGCACAGAGAACTCTGCCTCACTCTTGCACCTGGTGGCTTCCCATTCCGTATATGGCTGTGCCGTGCTATAATAAACGCCGTGATTTTGATGGCATGTGAACTGTGTGCGGTAGGATGGTTTCCTTCTGCGGGTCTGACATTCTTGTACGCTGTGCTGTTGGTTAACAGATGGTGATCACGGCTGCTGCGGCGACTTTACAGGGAGACCGTGTTTTCTCAGATGGGGATTTGTTAGGGCTCGTAGTTGTCAGTGGGGCCTTGAGCAGGGAAGATTTGGGGGTTTCAGGTTAAAAAGCTTTGGTTACAGGGCACCTTGCTGGCCCTGTCAGTAGAGCATGTGACTCTTGACCTTGGGATCGTGAGTTCAAGCCACATGTTGGGCCTAGAGCTTACTTTAAAAAAAGAAACGAAAGGGGTTTGGTTTCCTGAGAGCTCTTGCTTCGTCCTAAAGGGAATATGGCCAGGGAATGTGCAGAGTGTGGCCCTCTGTGACCTGAATGGGGCAGAAAGTGAGAAATGAGTGGCAAGCTGGGGGTGGGGCAGGTGGCCCTGATGTCAGAGTGGAATGCAGGCCTGCCCCACCTCCCCAGCATAGGAGGTGGCCCAGCCACTGCCTCCTGTCTGTATTTGTCAGGATACATTCAGTTACATGTGACAAACCCAGGGGCGCGGGGAGGCGGGGGTGCTCAGTCGGTTAAGTGTCCTGCTCTTGACTTTGGCTCAGGTCATGATCTCCCTGTTTGTGAGTTTGAGCCCCACATCAGGGAGTGCAGAGCTTGCTTGGGATTCTTCTCTCTCTCTCTCTCTCTCTCTCTCTCTCTCTCTCTCTCTCTCTCACACACACACACACACACCCACCCACCCACCCACCCAAGAGCAAATGACAGAAACCTAGCTCAGACCAGCGTAAACAAACCAGCGGAGTTGGGGAGACTGGAATCATGGACCCAGCTAACAGAGATGTCCAGACCAGGCGCACCCAGGTGCCCCTGTGACCCCCTCAGTGCACGCCGGCTTCACACTCGGAGCATTGCTCCGCTGCGGTGGTGGCGGTGCTCCAGAAGCTCCGGTTCCCATGTGGATCGTCCAGCACCTTAGCAGAATGCAGCTCTCCTCGGGGCTTCAGGTCTGGGAGCTGAGACACTCCTGGGCCCTCCTGGGTCACGTTCCTTTCCCTGCACCAAGGTGCTGCGGTCTAAAGAAGGCGCATCGATGCTGGGCTGGAGGAAGGGCCTGAAAACCGTTGCAGGCCTGGGGTCCTGAGCCTCCCTGGCGGTATCCTATCCTCCAGGTTGATAAGAGGGTAGAACACAGGGGCAGTGCCCAGTGGCTCGAAGCCTTCTCACACATGCTATCTCACTCAAGTCCATAAAGAGCCATCCGGTGTGGCGGTGAGGAGCATGGGCTTTACAGCTGTCCTTGCTGTCACTTGGCGTATTCCTGCCTCAGCTTCCTCAGCTACAGGATGGGATACTCCCAGAGCCCCTGCAGAGCACGGTGGTGCGCATTGCCCCCAGGGAGTTCCACATCATCTACGTTTCACCACAGCGCACAGGGCCGGTACGGTCCCCCATTTTACAGCTGAGGAGATGAACTGAGAGATGATCCCACTTGGCCCCCTCGACCAGCTCCACGGCATGCAGTTACAAAGCGGCAGGACCGCGGCAGACGCTGGGGTCTTTCCTCGGCGGTTCAGGGCTGTCTCCCGGGCCTCCAGGCTGGTGTTTAGAGGAAGCAGGGATAAGGTGTGCTCCTCTGTGTGCTGCCTCACTGCCCGTGTTTCCCTGCAGCCCTCCAGGGGACCCCTCTGTCTGCCACCCTCTCCCTGGTGATGTCCCAGTGCTGCCGGAAGATCAAAGACACCGTGCAGAAGCTGGCTTCGGACCACAAGGACATTCACAGCAGTGTCTCCCGAGTGGGCAAAGCCATCGACAGGGTGAGCATGCGGGCAGCCGGGAGCTGGGCGGGGGATGCCCTGGAGCTAGTGTCTGGGGCTCAGTGGGAAGGCGTGCGTGAGAAGCACGGGTGCTTCACAGGGCCCTGTCTGTCGTCCTCATCAGAACTTCGACTCCGAGATTTGCGGTGTCGTCTCTGACGCGGTGTGGGACTCGCGGGAGAAGCAGCAGCAGATCCTGCAGATGGCCATCGTGGAGCACCTGTACCAGCAGGGCATGCTCAGTGTTGCCGAGGAGCTGTGCCAGGTACCGGCCTACGGGAAGGTGCTGGAACCTGCCTGTTCTGCCCCTGTGTGATAGATGTCTTTGTATCAGGTTCCTGTTATTCTTTACGTAAACCAGTTTTAGAGAGGAAGTCATTTCCCCTGCCCTAAACAGAGGTGGCTCTAAAAATATATATGATGGAAAGTGAAGTCCTGAACTTCTAGCTTGAGTTGGTTGCCAGCCAGGGTTCTGAGTTGAGGCCTGATAGCCCTTTCCTGAATAGGCAGAGCAGCGAAACGACAAAGCAGCACTTGTTAGGTGTTAAAAACACACAAGCTGTAAAGGCAAAGGCTGCTTTCCCTAATGGAATTAAGAGGCCTGATGAGGAGCCTGCTCTCACCATGCTGCTCCGCACAGGTCTCGGAGACCCTGGGACTGGGGGATAGGGTGGGGGGCGGGCAAGGTACACGCTCTGGGAGGCCAGCGTGCGACACTCAGCCATACAGAGCTGAAATGTCCTGGACACGCTGTCCTCCAGTGGTGGTACTGCACTCTCCCCCCGCCCAGGAATCCACGCTGAACGTAGACCTGGACTTCAAGCAGCCTTTCCTGGAGCTGAATCGAATCCTGGAAGCTCTGCACGAACAAGACCTAGGGCCAGCGTTGGAGTGAGTTGGTCCCCCGGTGGGCCAGAGGGGCCCAGGGAGTGGCTGCCGTCTCCCATGTCACTCGGTGTGCTTGACGTGCCTCCGGCCCTGTGGCATGGGCCTCACCTAGGCTCTTGGAGCCCACCTCCGTCCTGGCTCTCCCAGGGCCCCTTCTCGCGCCCCACCAGCTTCCTTTCTTCCCAGGTGGGCCGTCTCCCACAGGCAGCGCCTGCTCGAGCTCAACAGCTCCCTGGAGTTCAAGCTGCACCGCCTGCACTTCATCCGGCTCCTGGCGGGCGGCCCCGAGAAGCAGCTGGAGGCCCTCAGCTACGCCCGGCACTTTCAGCCATTTGCACGGCTGCACCAGCGAGGTGGGTGCCGCCGGGCCTTGGCAGGTGTCAGCATGTGTCAGGCGGCTGGGCTGAAGGTCCCTGCCCCGTCTGAGGGGCTACATGCAGCCAGGATGCCGGTCCCCAGCCCGAGAACTCTGACCCTCCCTCACTGACTCCGAGGTGAGCTCCAAACTCAAGGTTCTGCCTCTGCCTCTGTCTCTGTCTCAGGCCGCTCTGGTCCCGGACACGTGCTGTGTGCCACACCCACACAGCAGGGCGGGCCTCTGCATGCCAGGGACACACTTGACCTCATGCTGCCTGGCCTCAAGACAGGCCTCCCACCCAGAAGAACCCCACTCCTTCCGGGCACCCCCTCCACAGCTTTCTTCCCAAACCTTCTGTCCCCCCAGGGTTTCCACAACTTAGTCATCTGAGCCTCACCTTCCAGGTGTTCCGATAGTAACCACCCCTACCATTGGTCTCTTTTTTTTATTAGCTCTGTTCCTACCTATGTATCACTTCACGTTTTATTTGTGAAATCATGAAGACCAAGCACTGTTCGTGCATCTAGATACCACCTGGAAGTGTTTTAAAAGGGAATAGCTAGTGTTGGGAGAAGAGAAACGTGAGGGAGACTCCCTCGTTCGTTGTGCACTTTGAAGGATGGGCAGTGAGCTCCCCTCACTTTCCTGGTTTCCTTGAGTGGATGCTTGTTTTTGTCCCACAGGAGCAGCCCTGAGACGTGGCCTCCACATGGGACTTTAGGGAAAACTCGGTTTTGCCTGAGGGCAGCTCAGCCCCCCCCCCCCCCCGTCAGGGGCCCCACAGGGCTTGGCCTGCTCCCCAGCCTGCGCCCTGACCTGTCCCCTGCCCGCCTCTTAGAGATCCAGGTGATGATGGGCAGTCTGGTATACCTGCGGCTGGGCTTGGAGAAGTCACCCTACTGCCACCTCCTGGACAACAGCCACTGGGCAGAGATCTGTGAGACCTTCACCCGGGACGCCTGTTCCCTGCTGGGGCTCTCGGTGGAGTCGCCCCTCAGCGTCAGGTACGGGCAGCCCTGTGGGGGCGGTGCCAGTAGGAGGGTTTCCAGGGAAAGTTTGCCAAGGCCGCTCATGTGCCAGGGATGGTGCTTAGTTCTCTCAAACCTACACTGGCTCAGTCATTCGTCCAGGTAGGAATTACCTATTTTTACAGGTGGAGAAGCTGAGATCAGGAGTTGTGGCCTGCCATGCTACAAGGTCAGGGTCAGGGTCAGGGTTCCTTTTCTGTAAGGTCTTTGGAACGAGGTCTCTCAGCCTCATCTCAAACCACGTCCTTTTGGGGAGATTTGAAAGCAGCCGACTAACATGTATTGAGACCTTTCCCTTGGAAGGCTCCTTTACAGTAGTGTGGGTTACTGTGCATTACCGTCTTGTGAATGGCATCGCGGTGCATTTTATTTAGACGGGTCATGGAGTCTCTTGCCCCTCCCCGTGGAGGGTGAAGGATTCAGGTTATAGAACAGTGTTTCCCAGCCGGAACACCAGTGGCGCGTCCACATGGTTCTGGAGTGCACGCTTTCCCTGCGCATCATAGGTATTTAGCACCCGAGGCGCCAGACAGTCGACTCCCCGCCCCTGCCTGAGTCACTGTGAGATCTGAATCCTCCCCCATTTCCAAGTGATGACAGCCATGTAGACAACCAGCCAGAGGTGCATTATGACACCAGAGTGGGGGAGACAGGCAGGCTGGGACCCCTGCAGACTGATCACCATCCCTAGCACGGCAACATTCCGGTGGTTGGATGAGCAGGCATCTCCCGCCTAGATCTTCCTTTTGTCTTTCCCATAGGTTCACAAACTCGGGTGCGTTAGAGTGACCCTAGAGTTGGACATGAGTAACTATATATGTGGTGCTTTATGAGCAACTGGCGAGATTTTCAAGGACCAGTCTGACCACGTGCCACTTTAGAACCCTGTCCCAGGACACATGCCACCAGCAGTGTGCCGGTGCCTTTGTCCGTTCGCTGGGTCCTCGGTCCGGGCCACTGCAGACCCTGCTCTTTGTTCTGCAGCTTTGCCTCTGGCTGTGTGGCGCTGCCGGTGCTGATGAACATCAAGGCGGTGATCGAGCAGCGGCAGTGCACGGGGGTCTGGAGTCACAAGGATGAGTTACCGGTGAGGCCTAGCTGGGGGGAGGTGGGGGCCGGCGGCACCAGGAAGGGCAGCCGTGGCCAGGAGTGGGGCTCACCCCTCCATGGCGCCCCCACCCTCAGATCGAGATCGAACTGGGCATGAAGTGCTGGTACCACTCGGTGTTCGCCTGCCCTATCCTGCGGCAGCAGACGTCGGATTCCAACCCCCCCATCAAGCTCATCTGCGGCCACGTGATCTCCCGAGACGCACTCAACAAGCTCATTAACGGAGGAAAGTAAGTTCCCTGGGCCCTGCGCCACCTCCGATTCGCGCTCCTGCTGGCCAGCCCCCAAGCTTGTCTTTGTTCTCCTTCCTTGCAGGCTCAAGTGTCCCTACTGTCCCATGGAGCAGAACCCAGCTGACGGGAAACGCATCATATTCTGATACCCGCCTGGGAGGAACTTTTTCAAAAGGGGCTTTTCACACTTGAGCCTCGGACCTGTCTCGGCGGGGATGTCTGGTGTCGGCAGACTGTGGTTCACTTCGGCACAAGTGGCCGAGTGCCACCACGGGCAGAGACCAAGGAGGGAGATGAACCGATCTGTGCCAGGCAGCTGGCTCCTTGACAGGACGGTATGGAGACACTGGCCTCTGCACTCCCGCTGTTCCCGTCTGTATCTGCCATGGACTTAGTAGCAGCCAACAGAGAGGCAACATGGGTGTCTTCCCAGTCCTGTCCCCAGCCAGGTTGCTCCCGGCTACGCCCGCATGGTGTCCATCCTCTGGCTGGACAGCCTCATGACTGTACATATCCATTTCCCACTGTAAATAGTCCGGGTTTGAGCTGAATGCCATGGTTTTATAACTGAGCAAATATATTCATAGGCCTTCTCCTTACTTCACCGACAAGGAGTCCCTGCGCGGCTCCCGCGCCAGAGAACCCACCGTCCCTCCCTGACTGGGTGGGAGCCTGGTGATGTCTGACCCCAGGCAAGATGCTTTCACACAAACATGTATGAAGTCTTTTTCTCCTTACTAGGAAGCAGTGTGAGGGGAGGTAGGAAGACAAACGGACTTGCCTTACAGGGCTCACGGCTTGTAGAGACAGCTCGGAATTTAAACAGGATCGACTCTCAGTCCCAAGCTCTTTTCACTTTGCCTTGGTGCGCCTGCCTGGAGCTTGGTTGCTGTGTGTACCCACGGAGCCCTGTGCCGGGCCTTGGAGAGCAAGGGGCACCCTGAGTCTGAAATGTTTGAAGGGACTGGGTTACCAGGGTCATGATGCAAAGCAGGAGCGGTGGCCTGGAGTTTGTCCCTAGCTTCATATGCCTCTTTCACATTTTTGTTCGCGTGGGTAAATGGTTTCCATGTTTCCCAGTGGCGGTTCAGGCTCGAAGGAGCAAGGAAAGGAAGAAAGAGGAATGGGGGTGTGCCCAGTGCAGGGGCTGCAGGCTTCTGGGCACAGGGTCAGCTGAAGTGGCCTCATCCTGGGGCTCTACCTGCCATGGCGGTGGGAAGGCCTCTACTCAGCCCGGGTCTGGCAGCAGCCCGGAACACTGCGTGAGTCCGTCCATCAGGTTGCCTCCCGGGAACGGCGGCTTCCACCCCCTCCTTGGCCCCGCCAGCACCTGCTGCTGAAAAAAACACCCACAGGCTCACCGCATTTTAGTCATAGCGTTTACTTCTCCCACACTACACCCTCGGAGCTGTCTTCACTGACGCCCAACAGAACACGGCGGCTTGGCCTTCACAAAAGAGCCGGCGGAGCTGCCCAGGAAGACCGGCTGCAGGGGGCCAGGGGTGGTGTGTGGCTAGCCGGCTGCCGTCCCAACTGCTTTGGGAGCAGGTGCTTCACATGGGTGGAGTCCTTCACATGGGTGGGGGCAGGGCCTGCACCTCCTCCAGGCACTCGTCATAAGCCTCCTGGTACTCCTCGTGGGGCTTGACCATTATCACGCAAGTGGGGCGCTTGGAGCCTGCGGCCGCCCCCAGGTCCTGTGGAGCAGGGGGAAGAAGCACTGCGGGGGAGGACAGGCTGCAAGACCCCCACCCCACTGGCCGCAGATGAGTGCCAGCGGTCCGAATGACACCTTCACTCCAACTCTGCCGACCTTTGAGCCAGGTCTGGCAACGCCGGGCCTACAGCATCACACTGCAAGCACAAATGGCCTTCTGCCCAGGCAGAGGCCGTCTCCTTAGGCCGGACCTGTGTTCTGTTCCCTGCCAACCCCCTCTCCAGGCCCCAGGCCTGGCCCCTGTGTAAGCATAAGGCCAGCCACACAGGCCTCGCCAACAGCCCTGCCTCCCAAGCACAGCATCCTAGTCGATGGAGCACGCCCGTGCACACACCTCCTTTTTCATTCCCACGGTCCACAGGGGCAAGGATTCCCAGCTCACAAGAAGGAAAGTGAATGCAAAGCGCTAACCTGCGGTCCCTCAACCAGGAGCCAGCAGAGCTGAGGATCCATTAGTCTGCCTCCAAAGTCTGCATTCCTTCCCACTGGGGCCTGCTCCCATAGACCTGCCCCCAGGCCCCCAGCTCCAGTGCTGACCAAGATGGAGGGCGGGGGGGACTCGTGTGCTCCTTACCGTCTTGGAGGGGATATAGACGTAGGGCAAATTCCGGTCCTCGCACATAACTGGGAGATGGCAGTACACCTCAACGGGCAATGTGTCTCCTGCCAAAACCATGATCCTGAAATGGGAGAAGCCTTCATTTCTCACTTGCTCATTCCCTCTTTCAGTCGAAAGTGCCTTTGGACAGAGACCAAGAAGATAGCCCTTGCTCTCAATGACCCCAGTTATGAACATGAATCCCCCTCCTCTGAAAGTACATGCAAATTTGTGTTTGGTGATCACCTTCCTCTGGGGAGGGGATTCCCTAGTTCCCGGCAAGTAACTAAGGCCATGAAGTGTGACAAGTGGGATCCTACTGGGACAGGTGAAGTATGGTAGTGACCCCAAGGAGGAAGAGCTCCGCTTTCCTTGAAGAGTCAAAAGAGTAATAAGGATGGTTGCCTGGGAGGATGGCTCAGTTGGTTCAGCATCTGACTCTTGATTTCAGCTCAGATCATGATCTCATGGTTCGTGAGTTTGAGCCCTGTGTCGGGTTCTACGCTGGTGCAGAGGCTGCTTGGGATTCTCTCTCCCTCTCTCTGCCCCTGCCTTATCCACGTTCTCTCTCAAAATAAACTAAACAAACTAAAAAAAAAAAAGAGGAATCAGGAGGTGACACTGGATCAGAAAGCTCAGAAAGCTGGCACTGTCTTAGGAGTCAGGCAGCCCACAGAGGGGCTGGGCACAGAAAGCACTGAAGACTGAACGAATCAGAATGGCACCACATACCCAGGAGGTGGCTGATGGAGGCCTGGGATGGCTGTGGAATCCAGGAGGGGCAGACAGAAGGCTAGAGAGATTAGTAGGGGCCGTACCCAAAGGCCTGGAATGCTGAGCCTAGAAGCACGAGCTCAGTCCCCAGAGTGACTGGAACTAATGAAGGCTTGCCAGAGAACCCTCAGGTAGGACCCCTCGCGGGCAAGACGTCAGGGCTCTGGGGCAAGGGCCTCAGAGCCCTGAAGACTCGAGGGAGCGAGAGGCAAGCACAAGGGAAGAGCTCTTGGTTCAAAGTACAGGGTCCACTCTCCCCTACTTTCCTCTCTCTTCTGGGCTCTCCTCTGCAGGCACCTCTTCCTTTAGTGGCCTCTAAGTGCTGGGGCTCCTCACAGCCTGGTCCTTGGCTGCCCTCCAGGACCTTCTCCCTGGTGACCTCAGGCACAGCCATGGCCTCAGGTGCCATCCATGTGGGGACAACTCCCAGACCTATTCTCTCCTGCCTGGCCTCTCTCTCCCTTCCAGGCTCCAAATCTATATAGCCACCTGCCTGTTTGACAGTTCTGCTGGAGCGGGGTGGGAGGTAAGGGGAAGGCAGCTCATGTGTCTAAAACAAAACTCGGTCATCTTCCCATGGGAACCTGGCCCTCTCCATCCACTATCTCAGTGAGTGGGCCCTCCAGCTGGAAGCCATACCTTCTCAATGTCCTCTCAGATCCATCCACTTTAATTCTAGAGTTGCCAGAAAAATCTTAAGGGTACACAATTCTGTCACTCCCCAGCTTTTTAACCCTCAGTGGCCTGCAAAGCTGACTACGAAAACTAAACTTAGCACAGCTTACAAAGCCCCATGACAGGGTAACACTTGTGTCCATCACTATCCTCTCTCCTGCTGTGGGACCCAGGATCTTACCGCAGAACTCTGGCCCTAAGTCAGACTTCCCACTGAGCATCAAATAGCCGCAGCACTATTTATCTCTTGAGCACCAATAATGTACCAGATACTTCCAGGGATAAAGCAGTGGGAGGCTTTACCCTGTTCTCAGAGAGCTTACTGTCTGGCCTGAGTGGGAGGAACATTCCTTCAGTTATCTCTTTTGTGTGTATTTGATTAAAGACACTGTCTCCCCATAGCATAGTACCTGACAACAGTCTATGAGTGAATAAAGCCTACCCTAAGTGAGTAGGCTTATTCCATTCATTTCCCCAGTACTCACTTTCCCAGTGGTGGTCCTTTGCGCTCTTCTAAGTGATAGGATGTACCCACTAGCTGTATTGAAGGGAAGTCACGGACTGTTTGATAATTTTCCGTACATAGGGTTGAATCCGGTCACTTTTTTAAGAATGTTTGTTTAGAGAAAGAAAATTCCAAGCGGGTTCCACGCTGTCGGCACAGAGCGGGATGTGAGGCTCAATCTCACCAACAGTGAGATCCCGACCCGAGCCAAAATCAAAAGTCGGATCCTCAGCCCACCCAGTGCCCCCCAACGCTTTTAACCGACTTTTGTCAAGCACCTACTAAGCAGCAGAAATACGTTCAGTCACCATTCCCAAATGCAAAACCCAGCGGGAGGGCGGTCTTACCCTTTCTCGCCTTTGTTTATAAATTTCTGAACCTCCTTCACGCCGCGCCGAATCTGCTTCTGCTTCACGGCTGCAACGACATAAGAGTCAGTGTGGGGGCCTCCTCCCGCCACCCGCGCCACCACCGGCCACCGCAGCGGCCGCAGCACCTTTCTTGATGCATTTGTAGAGCTTCCGCGTGAGACGGCGAGAAGCCAGGGGCTGCGCGATGGGATTCAAATTCACTAGCAGCTCGTGGTAAGTGCGCTCCCCGAGGCAAGCCTCCGCCTGCGGCTCCGGCCCGTCCGGATCTGCCTTTATTTTGGTCATTTCAGCTGCAACGGAGTCCGCAGCAAGCGAACCCACGCGGCCGGAGCCTCAGGAATCACTTCCGGGTCAGCCAGTTCTGTGGCGGCCGGTCGTACACCACAACCAATAAGGAAACGAAGTCTCTGACTCAGCCCGGTCTTTGACGCTCAAATCTTAAATACAGGCTGAACGGGGCGGAGTCTCGCCAGGGGCGGGGCGGAGGGGGCGTGGCCTGGTGAGGGCGGGAAGGGATTAGGACCCAGGCTCGGGCGGGTCTGAGAGCCCCGCCTCGCCGGCCTTGGGAGCGGAAGAGGAGGCAGCACCTGTAGGAGCGTAACCGCGTCTAGGGACCGGACCCAGGCTCGAGGGGCGGGGCTGCTGCCGACCGGAAGAATGGGGTTTCCAAACCCCCGGAGAATTTGGTCCTCAGGGGGTCCTGGGCTCGGTGCCGCGGGTTCCAAGGTTGAGGTAAAGTCTCACGTTGTCGCACAGTTTCTCGTACTCTTCCTCTGGGGCCCCACTCACTGAACGCCTCTCTTCCCGCCGAGAGCTGCGGGAGAGTTCCCCTGCCATCTCGTCTAAAACTGCAGTCCCCACCCACCTCCCACCCGCGCCCCCGGCCCCCTGTTTTCCTGGTTTCTACCCCGGCCTGGCGGAGAGGGCCGCAGGGGAGAGGGAGAGGAGGGCGTGAGCGCCCCGGGAACTCTGGGGCTGAGACCTCGGGGCGCGGGCGCGGAGGGCTCCGGGTGGGCGCCCGCTCGGCACGTGTCCGTAGAGCCATAGTGGACGGTGACACTGGGGCGGATCTTGTATCTCCGACTGATTTCCTCCACCGTGTCCCGGAACACTGGATGGATAGGAGTTAGATCATTGCTACAAATAAATTGCCTTTTCCTGCGATGGTAGACCTGACATTTTTGTGGTGCCGGAATAGGCCTGTAAGTGGAACTTAACAAAAAAATTTTTGAGGGGTGGCGCCTTGCGTGGCTCAGTCGGTTAAGCTTCTGACTTTGGCTCAGGTCATGATCTCACTGTTTGTGAGTTCGAGCCCCGCGTGCTGACAGCTCAGAGCCTGGAGCCTGCTTTGGATTCTGTGTCACCCTCTCCTTCTGCCCCTCCTCCACTCATGTTCTGTTTCTCTGTCTCAATAAGAATAAACATTAAAAAAGTTAAAAAACTTTTTTTTACAATTTATGTAATTTCGGGGGGAGGGGGTAATCCCTACATCCAAAGTGGGGATCGAACACTCAGGACCCTGAGAGAGAGTCGCGTGTTCTTCCGACTCAGCCAGCCAGGCACCCCAGTAATTGGAACTTAAAAGTATGCAGGTGGGAAAAAAAAAAAAGACTACAGGTGGCCAGGGAGTGCAGGTTAATTAAGCCAATTTAAAAATTGAACTTTTAATCCTGTAAGCAAGGGCAAAGTCATTCAATAAAAAAACAGTGGGTTTTTTACATTTAGCTTTCTTCTTTAGATTTTTAAGTTTTATTATATAATTTTTGTTAATGCGTATTTAGTTTTGAGAGAGAGAGAGAGTGCACGCAGGGGAGAGACATAAAGAGAGGGGAACAGAGGGTCCCAAAGGGGCTCTGAGCTGTCAGCACAGAGCAGAACCCACAAACCAGGAGATCATGACCTTAGCCGAAGTTGGTGGCTTAACCCTCTGAGCCACGTAGGTGCCCCTAGATTCAGCATTTAGCATTTAGCATTTTGATAAGAAAAATTAGGATGCAATCCATCCTACGCTTAGACCCCAAATAGTTTTCACAAATAGAAACGTCTATCTCCTGAACAATGAAAATACATTATATGAGTAATAAAAAATAACATGAAAGTATACAAAATTTTTATGCACAAAATTTGTATAGCAAGAAAATGTTTTCATTTTGGAATTTCTCGAGAAAAGATAGCGTCTTCCAGAGCTTTGAGACTGGTAGTTACTTTCCTGCCTAGGACTTTGCTGTACCATTTCCCACCCTCCCCCACACACACTCCCTTACACCTCCCTACATCTCTCTGCACCCCCTTACAACTCCCTCCACCCCGTTTCCAGGGAAGTATCCTAAAACTGTGGCAGCCCTATGGGCTTCCCTGAACACGTAGCTGGCAGGGCTCTGAAGAGTGCTTTTATTTATTTACTTAGTTGAAGACTTATTTTTGAGAGAGAGAGAGCAGAGCGCACACGTGCAAGCTGGAAAGGGTCAGAGAGAGAAGGGGACAGAGGACCTGATCCGAAGTGGGCTCTGTGCCGACAGCAGAGAGCTCAGTGTGGGGCTTGAACTCACGAACCGTGAGGTCATGATCTGAACTGAAGTTGGATGCTTAACCAGCTGAGCCCCCCCAGGGACCCCTGCAGGGCGCTTTTCTGTTCCTGCTTCTGAGTGGTGCTCCTGTGAACTTTTTCAGCCTCGTTGGACTGATGATAACGTGTCAGGGCCACCAAGGGGAAGAGGCACTGCTAGATGTGTGCGTGGGGCTGGATGAGCTCTGTCCAGCGGAGAATCTCGTCCCCGGGCAGCCCAACTCGAGCAAGTGTGCCTAACTGACCTTACCAAGGCCTCACGTACGAAGCCCTCTCTGCACTTACATGCAGGAGGAAGGAAGTGAACATTTATGTGCCCAGCACATTGCATGGAGTATTTCCTCCATTGCTCACAAGAAATGCCTTTATTATGCACAATTTACGGAGGCTCACAGGGCATATAGCTCGGTTGAGCATACAGAAAGCTGGATTTCAATCCAGGTCCGCTTGTTGCAAGCCCACACTCTGCTCTACCCTGTGATACGTCCTTAGTACACTACACCATGCATTTTTATTTATTTTTTCTCTTTTTTAAGTTTATTTATTTTGAGAGAGAGAGAAAGTGTGTGTATGCAAGCATGCACGAGCTCATGCAAGCATGAGAGGGGCAGAGAGAGAGAATCACAAGCAAGCTGTGCACAGTGTGGAGCCTGACGTGGGGCCGGAACGCACGAACCTTGAGATGATGACATGAGCCAACACTAAGAGTGGGTCGCTTCACCGGCTGAGCCACTCGGGCCCCCACGCCATGTATTTTTATTAAGAAGAAAACTTTTTAATGTTTATTTATTTTTTGAGACAGAGAGAGAGAGAGTGAGTAGGGGAGGGGCAGAGAGAGAGGGAGACACAGAATCTGAAGCAGGCTGCAGGCTGTGAGCGGTCAGCAGAGAGACCAACGCGGGGCTTGAACCCACAGACTGTGAGATCGTGACCTGAGCCGAAGTTGGTTGCCCAACCGACCGAGCCCCCCAGGCGCCCCACACCAGGTATTTTTAAAACCACACCAGGCTCAGACCTCCGCCGGGTCTGAAGTGGCTTGCGTAACTTTCCTGATTTTGTTCCAATGGCTGTTCAAGCTCACTTGAAGCAGTGTAGACTGGGTGAGACCATACTGGCTTAATGGGCAGTAGACCAGGGCTCTGAGGGCCAAGGGACCTTGGGCAGCTCATTTAACCTCTCTCAAGATTTCAGCACCTTGTCTGTGAGTGAGAAGGTTGGGGCACCTGGTTGGCTCAGTCGGTAAAGCGTCTGACTGCAGTTCAGGTCGTGATCTCACAATCTGTGGGTTCGAACCCCGTGTCAGGCTCTGTGCTGACAGCTCAGAGCCTGGAGCCTGCTTCAGATTCTGTGTCTCCTTCTCTCTCTGACCCTCCCCCTCTCATGCTCTGTTTCTCTCTGTCGCAATAAAAATAAATAAATAAGTAAATAAAATGAGAAGGTTGGACCCAGATGGACTGAGGTCTCATCTTTTGAGAAGTTGGGGAGGATGATTTTTTTTTAATTGTGATAAAATACATGTACCATACAGTTTACCCATTCAAAGTGTACAAATCAGGGGTTTTAGTATATTTTAGTGAATTGTGTGATGTCACCACAGTCAATTTGAGGACATTTTCATTCCCTCAGTAAAAACCCCTGCACCCTCTGACCTCCTCAGTCTCCCCTGCCCTAAGCAACCCCTCATTTACTTTCTGTTCTGTAGAGTTCCCTGTTGTGGACATTCCATCAAAATGGAATCATATAGCCTGTGGCTTTTTGTGTCTGGCTTCTTTCACTTAGCATAACGTTTTCTAGGTTTATCCATGTCGCAGCAGGTGTCAGCAGATAGGGATATTATTACATAACATTCCATTGTGTTCTGCATTTTATCCATTTATCAGCCAATGGATGACTGGGTCCTTTCTCCCCTTTGGCTACTGTGAATAGTACTTTTGTGACAATCACGTGCAAGCTTTTGTGTGAGCATATGTCTTCAGTTCTCTTGGGTATACACCTGGAGCTAGAACTCTTGGGTCTGTGTTTGACTTTTTGGGGAATTGTCAAGCTGTTTGCCAGAGTGGCTGCACCATTTTATATTCCTGGCCACAACGTACAAGGGTTCTAATTTCCTCACGTTCTTTTGTTTTTCTTTAAGCTTATTTATTTTGAGGCGGGGGTGGGGTGGGGGGAGAGCGAGAATGCACATGCAGGAGTGGGGGAAGGGGGGCACCTGGGTGGCTCAGGCAGTTAAGCGTCGGCTTCGTCTCAGGTCATGATCTCACAGTTTGTGGCTTCAAGCCTGGTGTTGGGCTCTGTGCTGACAGCTCAGAGCCTGGAGCCCGCTTCAGATTCTGTATCTCCCGCTCTCTCTGCCCCTCCCCTGCTTGCACTGTCTCTTTCTGTCTCTCAAAAAAAAAAAAAAAAGGGAATGGGGGAAGGGCAGAGAGAGAGAGAGAGGGATCTAAGCAGGCTCCACCCTGACAGTGCAGAGCTTGAATTGGGGCTCAAATTCACGAATCGTGAGATCACGACCTGAGCCTAAAAGGGTGGGTAGTAACCACCCTTTGGAGCCACGCAGGCACCCCAAGTATTCACTATTAAGTTTTTTATGTACATATGTTTGTTTATATACATTAACTAATATAGGGGCACCTTACTGGCTCAGTCGGTAGAGCATATAACTCTTGATCTCAGAGTCGTGAGTTCGAGTTCCAAGTTGGATATAGAGTTTACTTTGAAAAATCATCGATCAGTCAATCAATGAATGGATGCCTGGCTCTTTCAGTGAGTGGAGCATGAGACTCTTGATGTTGGGGTTATAGGTTTGAGCCCGCCCCATGCTGGGTGTAGAGATTACTGAAAAATAAAAAATTTAATTCATAACAAAATGAATTTTATATTTAAAAAATAATATATGATTCTGGCAGTTTATTTCCCCTTATCAATATATCATGGGAAATGTTTCCATTTCTACCACAGAGATAAAGCTTATTCTTCTGAGACTTTCATCACATTGCATTGTGTGGATTTCCATAACTTATTTAAGCAGCCCCTTCTAATGGACTTTAGTTTGCTTATAGTGTTTTTACTATTTTGAGTAAGTTTGCAATGAATATGCTACCTTTGCTGCTTTTGTAACTCTATCCAGGATAAATTCATAACATTGATAATTTTAATATCTGCAGTATTATCTGGTGATCCTCTAAAGAGGTATGATTTACAATTGCTCTGAATAGTGTCTCGCCAACACTTGCCAAGACTGGGCTTTAGCAACTTTTTTTTAAATGTTATTTATTTTTGAGAGAGAGAGAGAGAGACAGACAGACAGACAGACAGAGTGTAAGAGGGGAAGGGGCAGAGAGAGAGGGAGACACAGAATCTGAAGCAGGCCCCAGGCTCTGAGCTGTCAGCACAGAACCTGATGTGGGACTTGAACTCACCAACTGTGAGATCATGACCTGACCCAAAGTTGGATGCTTAACTGACTGAGCCATCCAGGCGCCCCTTTTAGCAACTTTTTTTAGAGGCAAGAAAGTTGGTGATGATCTATCAGGGACAAATAGTGTCTTGTTTTCACTTAGATTCCTTTATTCTCAGGGAAGTTAGATATTACCTATTATTTTTAAAAAGATTTTATTTTCAAATAATCTCTGCACCCAACCTGGGGCTGGAACCCACAACCCAGAGATGCAGAGTCGCATACTCCACCAACTGATCCAGCCAGATGCCCCTGTATTTCATGGTTTTACAGTTCATTTATGCTCTATTCTTGTCCAGTTTTTCTATACGGTTATCTCTTCTCTCTTTAGAAAAGCTTTTAGTACTTTAAGGAAAGTATCCTGGTGCTTTTGTGCTTTCACTGTATGTATGAAAATGTTTGATCCGTCAGGTTTAATGTGAGTGTTAGGAGCAAGGCCAGGCCCCAGCTTGACTTCCTTGCAGCTGGCTAAGCCATTGTCCTGCTGTCATTTACTGAAGTCTTTATTGAGCCCTGCATTCATTTAAAATACCCAAAAATAAATAAACCTAAAAATTTCCAGGAGTGCTTGGGTGGTTCAGCTGGTTAAGTGTCCAACTTCAGCTCAGGTCATGATCTCATGGTCTGTGAGTTGGAGCCCCACGCCAGGCTCTGCTGCCAGCTCAGAGCCTGGAGCCTGCTTCGGATTCTGTGTCTCCCTCTCTCTCTGCCCCTCCCACTGGCACTCTGTCTCTCTCTCAAAAATAAATAAACATGAAAAAATAAAATCCCTCTGTGGTGGCGCCTGGGGGGCTCAGTGAGTCGAGCATCCCCACCCTTGGTTTTGGCGCCGTTCATGATCTCACAGTTTTGTGGGTTCAAGCCCCAAGTCTGTCTCTGCACTGGCACAGAGCAGAGCCTGCTTGGGATTCTCTCTCCTTCCCTCTCTCTCTGCCCTTCCCTGGCTTGCGCGGTCTCTATCTCTCTCAAAATAAATAAGTAAACTTAAAAAAGTAAAATGCTTCTGTCCTACTTTGGATGCTTATGCGTATTTGGGCAGTAGAAACCTGCTTTCATGGCTATAGCGTTTGTTAGTTGGTTTTTGAACTATTCTTTAGCTCAGTTTACTAGTTTAAGCCGAGCCTAGGGAGAGGCAGGATACCTGCAGAGAGGAAAGATGTGAGAGTCCAGCAGGCCCGGATTGGAATCCCAGCCCCTATGGCTGAGCAGCTTTTTACCCCTGGGCAAAGCGTTGAACTTTCCCGTGCTTCTGTGCTTCTGTGCTTCTGTTTTTTTGGATGTTCAGATCAGATGAGGGTTACTGCGATAGTACCAGGAAAAGCCCTCAGGCTGCTGTTCCACTTCTGCGGGCTGGGGCCGCAATGAGGGGTGAGGGATCTGCCAGCTGAGCCGAGGCCTGGAGGCCAGCTCCCCACCCCCACCCCCAATCCTCCAGGTACTCGGAGTCCATTAGATCAGCGCCTGCGTCGCTGGCTCCTGCAGTCTCCTCTTCAGAGGGAAGGCCGTCCCTGTAGATCAGAAGGGCGGCCAAGTGGGTGGCTGGGTTGGGGACAGAGTGTGGACATTTGGCTTGGGACGTCCGCACATGTACCGGTGGGTCTCTTAACATAAGAACTAGGAGGTGTGGGTGGGACTAGAAGGGGGGGGGGTCAAAGGCTCCATATATACTGTTGCCCCGAACCACTCCAATGTGAGAGGTAGGCCTGCTTCGCTTCTTCTTCCTCTCCCTTTTTAAAAAATTTTTATTTTTTGAGAGAGAATCCTAAGAAGCTCCACACTTAGTGTGGAACCTGCCACAGGGCTCGATCCCATGAGCCTGGGATCATGACCTGAGCTGAAATCAAGAGTTGGGCGCTCAAGCTCAATGGACAGAGCCACCCAGGTGCCCCTCTCCCTTCTCTCTTGATGATAGATTGCCAGCAGGGGTGGGGGCTGGGGGAGCAGCGGGGACTGGGATGTACTCATTTGTTCAACCAGCAGAGCCGGGGAACTGACTGGGTGTATCCATTTCCTAGGGCTGCCCTAGTGAAATACCACACACTGGGCCGCCGAAAACAGCACAAATTTATGGTCTCACAATTCTAGAGATTAGAAATCCGAAATCAAAGTACCAACGGGGGCATGTTTTCTCCGAAGGCTTCAGGGCAACATCTGTTGTGTGCTTTTCCCTGAGCTTCTGGAATGGTCCCAGGTCCCCACTGTTCCTCGGCTTGAAGACATGTCACTCTGCCTCCGTCCCCACGCGGCTTTCTTTCTATGCACCTGTCTTGACGTGGTATTTTCTTCTTCTTTTCTTTAAAAATTTTTATGTTCGTTTTATTTTAGAGAGAGATAGGCAGAGAGAGGGAGACAGAATTCGAAGCTGTCAGCACAGAGCCCGACGTGAGGCTCGAACTCATGAACCATGAGATCGTGGCCTGAGCTGAAGTCGGTGCTCAACTGACTGAGCCCCCTGGCACCCCAATATTTTCTTCTTATGATAAAACCACCAGTCTTTGGATCAGGAACCCCTAATGACCTGATCTTAACTTGACTGCATGTGCAAAGACTCTGTTTCTAAATGAAATCATGTGCACAAGTACCAAGGGTTAAGACCTTAATAGATCTTTTGGGGGGACACAGCTCACCTCAGCACTGGGGGCTTGCACTGAAGGTCCGTGTGCACCCGAGGGATCAGGTGAGGCTGAGACAGCCCGGGGGGCCATCTGGCTGGGTAGTCATGGGACTGCAGGGCTGAGCCTGGAGGGGCTCCTGTCGCTAGGCAGCTCCTGGTGCAGGGCTTCAGGACCGACTCTCCCACTTTCCCAGCCAGTGACCTGGGGCAGGCAGGGGCATGGGACTGTGATTTCTGGCGAGGATATAATTAGAAGGCAGGTCTGGACTTTGGGAAACCAAAGGGACCCTAGGGACTGCCTCATGCAGACATTTCGCAGATGGGAGGCCAAGGCTCTTCCACAAGCCCCTCTGTGTCCTGGCTGGTGCTTGTGCAGAGGTGGGCCACCCTGGGCTATGGGCTGTGGCTCCCACTGGTGGTGGGGAGGGGCGGCTGCTGAGTCCCCATCAGCCCGTCAGCCCCTGAGCCCTACTCAGAGCCTGAAGCAGGTTCTCTTCCGGGCCACGGACTCCATCCAGTCTGAAGTGTGCTTTTCACTTGGGGCGCTTGGGTGGCTCAGTCGTTTGAGCACCCAACTTTGGCTCATGTTGAGATCTCATGGTGGTTAAGGCTGAGCCCCACGTCGGGCTCGCTGCTGTCAGCTCAGAGCCAGCTTCAGTCTTCTGTCCGTCTCTCTCTATGCCCCTCCCCGATTTGCACACTCTCTCTCAAAGATAAATAAATCTTAGGGGGGAAAATGTGCTTTTTCCAGACGGGTATTTTGGTCTGGAGCTGTTTGGAGGAAGAGATGGGGTGGAGAGAGGGGGTGTCGCCCTGTTTCCGTTCTGACTCTCACTTCCACCCTCCTGGTGCCTGTGGGTGTCATGCAGGGCCGCTGTCCCCTGGGGTCCCCCCCAGCCTCTGCCTGGCTGCATTTCTCACCGTGTGCTTCATCTGTTGGTCTTGCGTGCTCTCAAAATTTCTCAACTGCAGGGGACTCTTCTTTCTCTTTCACCCTCCTGTTTTGGTCAAGCTTGATGGGGTGTTACACGGTGTGTGTGTGTGTGTGTGTGTGTGTGTACCAAAGCTGCCCCCTATGCATGGCTCCGTGCTGCCTCCCACTGTTTCACAGGATTCACAAGCTTCGTGGGCACATTTTCTGTTCCTGTGCCCCTTTTCCATGGCCTCCTGGAATCAACAAACCTGCCTGACCTCATGCCATGTTCCTTAAATAGCTCCTCCCCAGGCAGCACAATGCTGGGCTCCAGTTTACCTATAGCCAGGGAAGAGGGGGCCAGTGTGGGCACCGCTGGGCTGGAAGCCTGAGCAGCTGGAGTTTTTGCAGCCGGCAGGGTCAGCACAGTTGACACACCGTCTGGAGTAGAGGGAACACTGAGGAGGTTTCGTACTGGACTTCCCATTCATTCCAGAAACATGTCCTGAGCACCCGGAGCATGCCACACTCTGTGCCAGGCATGGCGGGAGCATGGTGAACTACAGGGGAAAGTCCTGCCCGCCCCCAGGGGGTCCTGTTAGCTGGGAGAAGATGGAGCAGGGAGAACCTGCTTCCCACTGCTGATTGCGATTGCGGGATCCATGGGGGAGGGGCGTTGGCCTCGCTTGGAGGAGAGGAGGGGCGAGGGCAGGGCTGAGGATGCTAGGTGGCAGGACCCACCAGGACAGCCACCCTCAGCGTCTGTGGCAGCCCTGCTCCTTGTTGGGGATCCCCTGTGTACAGAAAGCCCCCGAGGGGCAGAGACTGTCAGTGAATCTCTATACCTGGCGAGGAGTCAGTGCTCAGAAAACACTGAAGCAAATGAACTTTATGGAGTTTTGTTTAGGTCTTGAGCTTACTGGGGGGCACTTCAGGGGTTTAAATTGGAGCGTAAGTGCGCCCTGCTGGCTCAGGGAAAAGAGCATGCAACTCGTGATCTCAGGGTTATGAGTTCAAGCCCTGTGTGGAGTGTAGAAATGACTAAAGATGAATAAATAAATAAATAAATAGGGGCACATGGCTGGCTCAGTTGGAAGAACATGGGACTCTTGATCTTGGGGTTGTGAGTTTGAGCCCCGTGCTAGGTATAGAGATTACAAAGAACTGCCATAAAAATACTTAGAAACAAACAAATAAATAAACTTTTAAAAGAAAGAAAAGAAAAAATAAGAGGCGCCTGGGTAGCTCAGTCTGTTAAGTATCTGACTTCAGCTCAGGTCCTGATCTCACAGTTGGTGAGTTTGAGCGTCAGGCTCTGCTGTCAGCATGGAGCCTGCTTCAGATCCTCTGTCCCTCTCTCTCTCTGCCCCTCCCCTGCTCATTCTCTCTCTCTTTCAAAAATAAATAAACATTAAAAATAAATAAATAAAATTGGGGAGTTGGCTGGTTAGTTTTATGCATTTGGACGATCATTCAGCTACTTCGGGAAAAGAGGGGAGTGGGCGGTGGAGCCTGGGGAAGGGGAAAGAAGGATGAGGGCAGCGTGGGACCCACTTCAGAGGCCCAGTTGACCCATGAGAGGAGCCCGGGGTGGTGGTCACCAAGAGGTCTGAGCTCAGGGAATGGGTGCGAGCAACATGTAGGAGGGAAGCAGGATTTTGAGACTGGAGGTGGGGGTGGGGAAGAAGGCAGGTGGAATGGGCAGAATTTTTAAAATGGGTCCCCAGAGAGGCCCTGCCCTAATTCCCAGAATCTGTGGGTCCACTGGGCTGTCACTCCTGTGAGTCTGTTATTTGGCACCATCCGCCATTCTGGATTATCAAGGCTGGCCCAGTGTAACTGACTAACTGACGAGTCCTTGAAAGCAGAGTGATTTCTTGACTGCCACCAGCCGGGCCATCCAAGAGATTAGAAACGGGCCGCGAAGATGGGAGCCACGTGCAAGGACTGAAGAGCAGCCGCAAGGAGCCTGGAGTGACCCCAGGCAACAGGAAGGGGGACCCCAGTGCCGCGGGTTCCCGCAGGGAACTGAGTCCTGCCAACAACAGGTGTGAGCTTGGAAGAGGACCTCCCCCCACCCAGCTCTTGGTGAGATCACAGCGGGTGGAGACGTTGATTCAGCCTCCTTGTAAAGCGCTGAGCAGAGAAGCCCACTGCGCCATCCTGGGAGAACTCTGACCCATGAGAGAAGAAATGGACGGTGTTTTCATGCACGAGGTGGTCCTGTGTTGCAACAGCAACAGAAAAGGAACACGCAGTGCGCCTGGATGGCTCTGGGTTAAGCGTCCGACTTTGGCTCAGGTCATGATCTCACAGCTCCTGAGTTCGAGCCCTGCATCAAGCTCTGTGCTGACAGCTCAGAGCGTGGAGCCTGCTTCGGATTCTGTGTCTCCCTCTCTCTCTGCTTCTCCCGCCTCTCAAAAATAAATAAACATTTTTAAAAAATGAACACAAACACGCCAAGGTTTTGGACACATTCACTGAATTGAAAACAGAGGTGGAAGCAGAGAAAGAGGCCTTGTCAGATTGTTGAGAGGATCAAGAAAGTAAAAGGAAGTATTTTTTTAAAGTTTATTTATTCTGAGAGAGGGAGAGAGGGAGCACATGGGAGCAGGGGAGGAGCAGAGAGAGAGAGAGAGAAGGAGAGAGAGAACCTCAAGCAGGCTCCACACTGATGTTGCAGAGCCCAACACAGGGCTCGAACCCACAAACTGTGAGATACGACCTGAGCCCAGATCAAGAGTCTGACACTCACCTGACTGAGCTAGCCGGGAGCCCCTTAGCAAGGATTTCTAGTCCTGGGTAACGTTGGACACTGGTCTTGGCGGGAACTGCAGAGAGACCTAGGTCCCGATGCAGGTGGAGACCTGCGAGTTGTTTCAGAAGGACCTCTGCCTCCGGTGCCTGTGTGGTTTGTGATTCTCTCTCCTCTCTCTACCCTTCCTGCAGGCTCTCCCACAAAATAAACTTTAAAAAAATGACCTCTGCCTCATCACACTGAGCCTGGCCCCTAGTTGTCGATTCCCTGAGGAATAATGGGATGGAGAAAGCAGGTGACACTGTCATTGCCCAAGCCCTGCTGCTGGGGTGTGCCGAGTGGGCGGGGTGTGCCGAGTGGGCGGGGCCTCGCCACCGACCACCTCCCCTTGGCGCGTGGGTCCCTGGTTTCTTTGCCTTTGGACCCCGCAGGGAGGTCATGGTTTGTCTCCTAGAATGTGGCGCCAGAGCGCTGTTAGGACCCATCTATTACCCTTCCTCCTGCAACAGAGCGGGACGGGGTGGGGGGCTCTGGGAGGCAGGCGAACGCACAGCAAAACAGGGGCCGTTAACTTCCAGCTGGGGATAGAGAGAGGCAGGATCTGGGGAGCAGCCGGGGGTCCCCTTCCTGGTCCCAGGCTCCTCCTTCAAGCCACGCTGCTTGGCTTTTGTCTGTTTTATCTAACTGGTCTACCCCTGAGAAGGAGGAATGTGTTCTCTTTCTTCATGAGGGACAGAGGTGAGACCGGCCAGGCTGGAGTAGAGCCGAGCGGCTAGGGGATGGGAGGGGGTGGGTCGAGGGTGTCACTCTTCGGAGATCTTGAGTGTTGGAGTTCACTTAGTTTACTTCAGGGGTCAGCAAATGCTTTCTGTTAGGGACCAGATAGTAAATGTTTTAGCCTTGGTGGGCTATACAATCTCTGTTGCAGTTTTCATTAACTTATAAAAACAGGCAGTGGGCTGGATTTGGCCGGAGACATAGTTCACTGTAGTTTGCTGATGTGCGTGATGGCGGTGACTTTCTCACTCCGTGCTGGCATCTTTACCGCTATCTGGAGCCTAACTCCAGCAGTGTGGAAGGTCTTGGCTATCTAAATTGCTTGCTGGCAACACAGAGCCCTTAGGAGATTTTTAAAAATTAGCAGTAAGGGCGCCTCAGTGGCTCAGTCGATTAAGCGTCCAACTCTTAATTTTGGTTCAGGTCATGATTTCACTGTTTTTGAGTTCCAGCCCATGTTGGAGAGCAGAGCCTGCTTGGGATTCTGTGTCTCCCTTTCTCTCTGCCCCTCCCTTGCTCGCTTTCTCTCTCTCAAAAATAAAGAAATACACTTAAAAAACTAAGCAATGGAATTCTTTTTTAATAAAAAATTTTTTTTAATACGTAACGGGTGCCTGGGTGGCTCAGTCCCATAAATGGCCGACTTTGGCTGAGGTCATGATCTCATGGCTTATGAGTTCGAGCCCTGCATTGGGCTCTGCACTGCAGAGCCTGCTTGGGATTCTCTCTTTCCATCTCCTCTCTCTCACCAAAATTATATGGTGAAAAACGGTCCCTCCCATTTTTGTTTCAGTTGCCTGTTTTCCTAACCAGAAGTAATCAATGAGAGGCATTCCCTACATTGTCTTCTATAGACAGTCTCCATCTCCATTCTGTCTACCTTACCTTCCTATCCACCTATTTATCCACAAATACTGGTTTTTCCTCTTTCTACAGAAAGACCATGCACAGCATTTTTTACATCTTTCTTTTTTTTTAATTAAAGTTTATTTGTTTTGAAAGAGAGAGAAGGAGAGAGAGCTAGAGAGAGAGAGAGAGCACGCAATCAGGGCAAGAGCAGAGAGGGAAAGAGAATTCTGAGCAGGCTCTGCACTTTCAGCAGAGAGCCCGACACGGCACTCGAACTCATGAACCATGAGATCGTGCCCTGAGCGGAAACTAAGAGTTGGACGCTTAATTGCCTAAGTCACCCAGGCACCCCCTATCTTGCTTTTGGTTTTTTTTTTAAATGTTTATTTATTTTTGAGAGAGAGTACGTGGGTGAGGGGGGAAGAGGAGACACAGGGAGACACAGAATGTGAAGCAGGTGCCAGGCTCTAAGCTGTCAGCACAGAGTCCAATGTGGGGCTCAAACTCATGAACTGTGAGAGCATGATCTGAGCCAAAGTCAGACGCCTAGCCGACTGAGCCACCCAGTGCCCCAATATCTTGCTTTTTTTCAATAGGAGATTGTTCCTATGAAACTGTGGTTGTTTCTATTAGGATAGATAGCCTTAAATTAGTTTATCTCATGTCTGGGGGAGGTTGGACATCTTCATGATCTTGAATCTTCTTATTCAGGAACACAATAGGTCTTTTCATTTCCTCACATGTTTTGTGTGTTTAGCATTTACTATTTTCTTTATCTTTATCTTGAATATAAAGTGTATTCCTAGGTGTTTTATGTCCTTTCTTCCTTTATCTTCTGATTATTGATGGCCTACATAAAAGCCACCTTACTGAATTCTCTTATTGTTTAATCAGAATAATGTTTTAGCTAATCCTCTGGGTTTTCCATGTGTATGTAGTCACGTGACCTGCAAATGGTGATGATTTTACCTGTACCTTTTCCTATTTTACACCTCAAATTTCTTTTTCTTGTCCAAATGCATTGTTGTTCCTCCAGAGAAAGTTAAAGAATAAATGGAAAAAGGGATTGTTTCTTATTTTAATCAAATTGCTTCAGGAAGATGACATTTCAGTTGTTTTCATAAGCGTTTATCTTACTCTGTTTCGTGATGAATGCTGTTATAGAAATAGATGTTGAAATTTATCAAATACCTTGTTCATTTATACAATAAAACCTTGAATTGTGAATGGCTTGTTTTGCAAGTGTTCCACAAGACAAGCTAACATTTCTAAAGAATTTTAACTTGATAAATGAGCAATGTCTTGCAATATGAGTAGTACGTGATGCCAAATGTCACGTGATCACAGTTGAGCCAATGGTTCTTCTCTCTCACTGTGGGATTGTGGATGATGGTCTCCCATGCTCGGATGCTTGGTCTCAAGCTATGGTGTTTGGCAGACATAAGTGATTTTTCAGAACGCTGGAAGGTGCCCACAACTGGTACTACTGTATTTTTTTCCTCTTCAAAGCACTTAGGGACAATCCTTTGCTTCTCCCTACAAGAGTAAGCTTAGGAATGCTTTGCTCCATTCTAGGTCAGGCTGCCTGCAGATAGAGACCTTTTCCTCTGCTGCCTTATTGTGAGTTACATTAAATGCAGTAAATGACAAGAGTTTGTTAATACAGTGCTGTAGTGAACATCCGTGTGAGTAAACAGTATGGCCCCCAGGCAGAAAAATGTTGAAGTGAAAGGCAGTAAGGAGGTGATTACTGTGGAAGTTGAAAAGAAAATCATTGATAAGTACGAACAAAGTATGCAAGTGGCTGAAATTGAAAGATTCTATAAGAAGTCTACACCAACCATGTGCATAATATAAAAGAAGAAAGAAGAAGTAAGGGAGCTAGTAGCAACAGAGAGTAGTGATTCTGTGAGTGATAGTGAAAGTCTTTCTGCGCAATAACCCTGCTCTCTCTGGTCTCCCTCACACAAGCCACGAAAGTTTTCAAAGGTAAATGCAGGTTCCTTTGTTTCTTTTTCTTTATATTTTATATCTTCTTTATTATTTTGTATTCTTTTACATTACTGCAGTTATTTTTATATGAATATTTTTGGGTTGTGGAATGAATCATCTGAGTTTCCATTATTTCTTATGGGGAAATTCACTTTGAGATACAAGTGCTTTGGATTGCAAGCATGTTTCCAGAACAAAAAAACCACCTGGGTGGCTCAGCCGTTTGGGTGTCCGACTTCAGCTCAGGTCATGATCTCATGGTTCGTGATTTGAGCCCCACATCAGGCTCTGTGCTGACAGCTGGGAGCCTGGAGCCTGCTTCGGATTCTGTCTCTCTCTCTGTCTCTGCTCCTCCCCTACTCATGTTCTATCTCTGTCTCTTAAAAATGAATAAACATTAAAACAAATTTAAAAAAAGAAAACCATGGTTTTATTTTAGTGATAAGACTATTTTTCCCTTCATTTTTTCTATTAATATTACCACTATATTCATGGAATTCTTAATATTAGATTGGGGTTTTTTACTGTTTACTTATTTTGGAAAGACAGAGCATGAATGGGGAGTGGGGAAAAAGAGAGGGAAACAGAGGATCAGAAGCAGGCTCGACACTAGCAGCAGAGAGCCTGATGTGGGGCTCGAACCCACAAACTGCAAGATCATAACCTGAGCCGAAGTTGGGCCCTCAACCAACTAAGCCACCCAGGCTCCCACAATGGAGTTCCTTATATTAAGCCATCCTTGCCTTTCTGGAATAAGTCTTGCTTGGTTATTAGGGGTGCCTGGCTGGGTCAGTCGGTGGAGTATGCAACTCTTGATCTGGAGATTGTGAGTTCAAACCCCAAATTGGGTGTAGAAATTCCTTAAAAAATTATTTTAAAGACTTAAAATTATTAATGTGCTGTTGGATTGTTTTTTGCTTATACTTACTAGCATTCTTGCATCAATATTCATAACTGAACTCAATCTGTGGTTTTCTTGTATTGGGCATGTCAAGGCTAATGCCTGACATGACTTCCAAGCAGAGGTGTGGAGGTGGCCACAGGACCTAGGATCTGTGCATCTGGAGCTCGTGAGAAAGTGCCAGACTGGGGAGATAGATTGGTGAGTCTCTTACATATAGGCAATATCTTATGCTAAAACATGGATGAATCTTGAAAACATGCTAAATGAAAGAAGTCAGACACAAAAAGCCACATATTATGTGATTTCATTCATAAAAAATGTCCAGGGGCACCTGGGTGGCTCAGTTGGTTAAGCGTCTGACTTCAGCTCAGATCATGATCTCGGATTTGTGGGTTCGAGCCCCGCATTGGGCTCTGTGCTGACAGCTCAGAGCCTGGAGCCTGCTTCGGACTCTGTGTCTCCCTGTCTCTCTGCCCCTCCTCTGCTCAGGCTCTGTTTGTCTTTCTCTCCCAAAAAATAAATAATAAAATATTTAAAAATTATAAAAAATATCCAGAATATGACAGAGAGCAGATTAGTGTCTGCAGGGGCTGAGGGGGGTAGGTAGGAATGACTACTAATGGGTAAGGGGTTTCTTTTTAGGTGAGGAGAATGTTCTAAGCTTAGATTGTGGTGACCAGTGTCCAACTCAGCGAATATACTAAAACCATTGAATACGCCTTTTGACCAGGTGGATTTTATGACATGTCAATTATATGTCGATTAGAAAGTGGGGAAAGGAAAAAGAAACTGAGAATTGGCCGGAAGGTACAAGGAAAATTTGGTGGATTGGCACGAGGAAAGCTCTCCCGTCCTGGGTCAGGGGTCACACTCTCAGTGCGAGGCCAGTTCTCACATTTTTGGCAAAATGGAGGAACGTTAACTGGGGACAAAAGTATTTGTTGGCAACAAGATATCGTTCATCATTGCTGGAAATGGTTTGACTCAGCAGCCGAAGGGAGGATCCGTTGTAGAAGGAACGCTTCCCCAGGAGGAAAAGATTTATTGTCAGGACACGACAGGAAAATCGGTGGGCCAGGCGCAACGGCCTAGACTGGCCCAACATAAATAGGTGAACAGGCCGACCTTGGCCGCGAGGAGATGACTGGAGCTAGTCCTGGTAAGGCAGAAGCCCGCCAAAGGACCGGCCCAGGTCTGCGAGGGTGTGTCTGGAGGAGGCAGGACCGAGATGCCGGTGTGGGGATTGATGAGGAGCCACGGGGAAGGTAGGACATGGTCCTAGAAATCTGGTCCTGGCCCACGTCGCACTAAGCCAGTTGGAAGTACCTGTTGGGACCCAGAGTAGAGTGGGGGCTGGTCCAGGCTGGAGGTCGCCTCCCGGGGAGGCACCTGAGCCGTGCGTGCGCATGCCCAGATCACGCAATGGGCGTGTCGGAAGTGTGCGGGCCGAGCGGGGGGGGGGGGGGGGGGGGGGGGGGGGGGGGGGGGGGGGGGGGGGGGGGGGGGGGGTGCGCTCACGGGGCTACGGGTGTCCCGTGGCAGGGAACTGGCCTTGGTGAGGAAGGTGGGCCGCTATTTCAAGCAGCTGGAGGACTGCACTGCAGGAGTGATCCAGAAGCCACCGAGGTGGGGCTCCGGCCAGCAGAGGCGGAGATGGATGAGGATGCCAGGAGCAGGCGACAGGTGGGGTGTCACCTGCGGGAGGGACTGAGTCAGGTGAGGAGGGCTCGGTGGGCAGGCGTGGCAGGCAGAGGAATGAGGCTGGGAACTCGAGACCCACCAGCTCTATGGCCCGCCCTCGGTTTTCACTCTCTTTACACCCATTTGCATGCTGGCCCCATTTTCAAATGAAAACTGAGGCCCCAGGGGGAAATGACTTGTTTTGACTCCCAGAGTTGGGACGCTGGGTGGGAGACGGGATATGAGCCAAATCTGGCCCTCAGAGGATGCTAGAGAGCCCTCCTCTATTGGAGTTTAAGGGGCAGGTGAATGTTCGAGAACAGAGCTGGGCAAATATTACCTGTACAGGATCAGATAGTAAATACTGTATTTGCCGCCTTGTGGGCCAAGAGGCATGCTATTGTGTAGGTGAGTACATAGGAATAAGAGGTGAAACAGGTGTGTCTGGCTCAGTCTGTAGAGCATGTGACTCTTGATCTCGGGATGGTGAGTTCTAGCCCCACGTTGGGCATAGAGATTAGTTAAAAAAGGAAAAAAAAGGGATGAAATGTAGCTTCACTTTTTATTGACAGAATCAAATACTTTACTTACAGACACTAACTTTGAAATTCATAGAATTTATGTGTCATGAAGTAGTATTATTTTTCTTTTCCAATCATTTAAAAATGTAAAAGCCATTTTCTCTTCAGGTGTCATATAAATTAGGCAGCAGGACAGATTTGGGGTGTAGGCCGCAGTGTGCCCACCCTTGTCTAGATCTGTGCTGTCCACACTGAGCACTTAAAACGTATCTAGTCTGGGAACTTAAGACCATGGGGGAAAGGAAGGCGGAAAAATAGCTACAAACAGGGGGAGGGAGGCAAAACATAAGAGACTCTTAAATACAGAGACCAAACTGAGGGTTGGTGTGGGTGGGCGAGAGTGGCACTTGTGGGGATGAGCGCTGGGTGTTGTATGGAAGTGATGAATCACGGGAATCTACCCCCAAATGTTAGCCAATTGGACAATAAATTATATTTTTAAAAAAAGAAAGAAAAAAAGTATCTAGTTTGAATTGAGTTATGCTAAACTGGATTTCAAAGACAGTCCAAGGGGAAAAAAAAGAAAAAAGTTTCAATAATATTATTTTAAGTCTATTTATTTATTTTGAGAGAGAGAGAGAGAAAGAGAGAGAGAGAGAGAGAGAGAGAGAGAGAGAATGAATCCCAAGCAGGTTCTGCATTGTCAGCACAGAGCCTGACCTGACTCCGGGCTCCAACTCACAAACTCTGAGATCATGATCTGAGCTGAAATCAAGAATCAGATGCTCAATTGACTGAGCCGCACAGGCACCCCTCAGTAATTTTATAATGTTGATTACATGTTGAAATGATAATATTTTGAATAGATTGGTGGTCTAAATAAAGTATATTCAAATTAATTTAAACTATTTCTTTTGCCCTTTTTTCTAATTCTCCAGTAGTCTTTTTTAAATTTAAATTTTAATTAATTAATTTTTAAAGTGTATTTATTCACTTTGAGAGAGGGAAAGAGAGAGAGGAGGAGGGGCAGAGAGAGAGGGAGAGAGAATCCCAAGCAGGCTCCACACTGTCAGTGCAGAGCCCCATGTGGGGCTAAATCCCATGAACTGGGAGACTATGACCTGAGCAGAAACAAAGAGCCAGAGGCCCGACCGACTGAGCCACCCAGGTGTCCCAATTTATCTATTTTTTTATTATTAAAAAAGTAATGTTTATTTTCTAGACAGGCACATGTGTGCTCACACACACACACACACACACACACACACACACACAGTGTGAGTGAGGGAGGGGCAGAGAGAGAGGGAGACACAGAATCTGAAGCAGCTCCAGGATCCAAGCTGTCAGCACAGAGCCTGGCACGGGGCTGGAACCCACGAACCACGAGATCATGACCTGAGCCACCCAGCTGCCCCTCATAGTTTTTTAATGTGACTGTTGGAAAATGTTCAGTTATACCTATGGTTGCATTTATGGCCTACATCTTATTTCCGTTCTACAGCACTGCTGGGCCGTAGGCTTGGGGACATGAAGGCCCCTCCATTCTGCTGAGGGAGGTGGGAGGGGGTGTGGCCTGGCCTTCAGGAGTGGAGGGTTGGGCCGTGTGGGGACATGGGATTTCATTACGGAGAGGCGGAAGCGCAAGGTGAGGAGGGTACATCAGACCAAGGAGGCTTGTGCAGGACTCGGGTTGAGGTGAGGGGGTTTCAGCCAGTAGCAGGCTTGAGCTGTTTGCGGGGGCAGCCAGGAGGGTCTGTGGGGCAAGGTGGTGGCAAGAAGGAAAAGGCCGCCAAGCAGTTGGCCAAGTGACCGTGGGACGAGGACCCTGTGCTGAGGAGCAACCATCTCTCGACCCCTCTGCACGCTATGACCTTGTCTTCCGTCTGGAGCCAAGACCAGGGCCCCTACAACGTGGGACAGAGTGGTTTGTCCCGTCAATTGGCCAAATGTGGAACTGGAAATCAAGATATAGCATTCACACCAAGGATGCTGGAGCCTTGCCCTCCCTCCTCCCCACCATCCTCGCTGCCCCTGCCCAGCTGGTGCAGACCTGCCTGCTCCAGCCTTGTGGTGGGGACAGATGTGGCTGCCAGGGCTGTGGTCCACGCCCAGGAGCAGAGGCTTTGCCTTGCCCTCTGCTGTGGGGGGAAAGGGAGGTGGGAGGTGCCAAGAAGTGGGTTCCCGCCTGTGGCTTCCTGTTTCTGGGTGAAGGAGAGAGGTGGGGCTTCTGTGTCCTTGTCTGCGCGCCCCCCTCACCCCCCCAGGGTGTGGGAGGATGAAAACCTCGTCTCGTCCCAGCTGCCGGTGCCTCAGAGCAAGCGCCAGGTGCCAAGAGGACACTGTCCAGAGAGAGGCCTGGGTTCCAGGCCTGGTGCCACCGGACACGTCACCCCCTCCCACACTCCACTCCTAGACTGAATGTTTGTGCCTCCCCCCAAGTTCACATGTCGAAATCCTAACCCCCAGTGTGATGGATTTGGAAGCGGGGCCCATGGGGCGGAGCCTTCCACTATGTGAGGACACGAGAGGACGGCCATCTGTGAGCCAGGAAGTGGGGGCCGCCACCAGGCACTGACTCTGCCAGCGCCTCGATCTTGGACTTCCTAGCCTCCGGAACCATGAGGAATAAATTCCTGTTGTTCTCAAGCAGCCCAGTCCACGGTGTTTTTTGTTTTAGCAGCTCAAACGGACTGAGACGCTTTCCTTTTCTGCTCTTTAGTTTTCTACTCTATCAGTGAGGTGCTTGGACTTGGCCTTTGAGATGGATCCTCTCTTGATCCTTTGCCAGCCCATGTGATGAATTTGGCCTGGGCCGTTAGCTGCAGGTGGCTCCAGGAAGCCAGGGGGCTGCCACCTGTGCTGGGGTGGCTTTCTCCATATTTGCCATCGCCTTCCCTGCCAGACCCAGCTTTCAAGGCCGCCCCCCCCTCCCCCAATCCAGGTAGTTCTGGTCCACCCTCCAGCCTCACTGCCTGGAGTCAGGGTCGTGACTGCACACGGATACAAAGTTCCGCCCCCCTCACCCTCTTTGGTGTCTCATCGCCACCATCACTGACTTCCTGTTTCCTGTGGATAAACGGATCCTTTGTTGCTGCTGGTAAAGCCCCTGCCCCATGGCACGGTCTCAGCTCCCTGCCATCATGTGAGGCTACCTGCAGTCTTTGAACACCATGCCTTCTCAAGCCCTGAGCCTTTGCTGAGTGGGTCTCTCTGCCTTCACCCACCTCTTCCCCGCGCCCCCTTCTCTGCCTGGAAAACCCCCATTCAGTGTTGACAGTCCTGCCCGCCATCTGCTCCTCTGGGAAGCCTGGTCCTTCCCACCCACCTCTCTGACTTACAGGAGGGACCTGTCCCTCCCACAGGTCCTACCCTCCTGTGCCTCCCCAGCATAGCATTCACCTCTCCACACGTGGCAAGGAGACTCTGATCCCGAAGCAGGGACAGGGCCAGGGGTGCCTTCTCCTGGTGGAGGCCAGCTTGTTACCCAGGACAGGTGCTCGGGGACGTCCTCTGAAAAGCTGATTGACTGAAGGAAAGCTTTCCTCTCCCTTCATTGCCATTAACACTCAGTTGTTGAAGAGCCCGTCCTGCAGGCCGGGCCCCCAGTCTGTCCTTGCCTGCCTTATGCCAGTAGCTGAGCTCAACTCTCAGTGTTCCCTGCGGCACAGCAGGACGGCATGACAGAGTTCTAGCCAGTGCAGTGGGAGCAGTGGTGACGCAAGCTGCTTCCAGGCCCGGACCATGCGCTGCTGTCCTTCCCGCCTGCCTCCTGCGGGCCGCGTGCACCTGAGAAGGCGAGAGGGGATGGTGGCGCCCCAAGTGAAGGGGCCTGTGGCCTTAGATGCCACGTGGAGGAGAGCTACTTCTCTGGCCTGAAGGCCAACCCAGGACTGTTCATCCATAAGAAACACTCTTCCAGAGGCAGCTGGTGGCTCAGTTGGTTAGGCAACCGACTTCTGGCTCAGGTCATGATCCCGTGAATTGTGAGTTCAAGCCCTGCATCAAGCTCTGTTCTGGCAGCTCAGAGCCTGGAGCCTGCTTCGGATTCTGTGTCTCCCCCTCTCTCTGCCCCTCCCTGCTCACACTCTGTCTGTCTGTCTCTCTCTCAAAAATTAATAAACATTAAAAAAATTTTTAAGGAAAAACAGAAACATGTTCTACGCTGTTTAGATCTGTTGGGTGGTATGGTGTGGTTTGTGCTGATTGCTTCTCCTGCAGCACAAACCTGAGAGCAGTTGGCAGGGTAATGAAGGCATGTTGGGGTCTAGATGGCAGATCGGAGAGGAGGAGGTGAGGGGAAGAGGGGCATCAGGGCTGACCCACCCATGTTCCCGGCTGGCGCAGGTCTAGACAGGAGAGGGATTCTCCGCAGCCAAGAACAGCGCCAAGGGTCCTGGCTCAGGGGAATGTCGCGTGTTCAGTTTCGGACATGCTGAGACTTGAGGTGCCTTGGTGACTGTTCAGTAGGGATGCTGAGGGAGACGTACACTCAGGAAACAGGTCTGTGCTGAGCATCGTGGGCTGTTGATGGCAGCAGAAGTCCGGGTGTTAATAAATCAGTGACCAGGTAAGTTGTTGCGTAACCAGAGCTGAGGCTCAAGGCAGGCGCAGAGAGAGACGGGGACAGAGGATCTGAAACAGGCTCGGCAATGACAACAGAGAGCCCCGACTCGGGGCTCGAATTCATGAACTGTGAGATCACGACCTGAGCCGGAGACAGACACTTGACCAACTGAACCACCCAGGTGCCCCAGCATTTCCCAGTTTTGTTTCCAGTTTCTCCCGCCTGGTTTGCAGCATTGGTCCTAAACCTGACCCTGTTCTGATGCCCGGTGCCCAGAAAGCTTCATAAAAGTGAGAGTCTAGTCCTGGGGGCCTGGGAATCTGGTTTCCAAGCTTTTCAGGGGGTCGTGACTTGAAACCAGGCTGGGCCTCTCTTCAGTGCCATATTCCCTGTAGGCAGTCCCCGGGCACCTCCTGAGGATACTGGGTGAACCACCCAGGCTATTGAGGCCCGATTCCAGAAGGGTGGCCCAGGCATTTCTGATTGGCCTCTGGGGGCCAAGGCTGCCTTTGAAGACTCAAGCGGGTCGGGGTGACTGTTGTAGGAATGTGTCCCTGGGGAGGAGGGTGGTCCGGCCTGCTGGCAGAGCTTCTCCAGATCCTCCAAGTCTGTTTAAAGGATTTGACCTGAGAGAAAGTAGGGGAACTCAGCAGGTGAAGGAGTTGTCCCCTAGATCTATTGTTCATTTTTTCTTTTTTAAAATTAAAAAACATTTTTTTCAGTTTATTTTGAGAGAGAGAGAAGGCGCGAGCAGATAGAGGAAGGGCGGGCGGCGGGGGTGGTGCGGAGAGAGAATCCCAAGCATGCCCCACACTGTCAGGGCAGAGCCTGATGTGGGGCTTGAACTCACTAACACCTGAGCCACCCAGGCACCCCAATCATCCCTGTTTTAAAGATGAAGAAGCCAGGCTTCATGGAGGCCTAGGTAGGGACTGGATGCTTTTAGTTGATGAAAATGGTTTTTAGAGGGCCCAGGAATAAGATGTTAGCTGGTGCGGGCTGGGGTCAGCAGGAGAGCTCCTGCTAGGGGGCAGCGAGTCTCCACTCAGGCTGATTGTGGACGTGTGCGACTGTGGCCTGGTGTGACTTCAACTGTTTTCCGAAAGTAACTACGGATGTGACATCTCGTAGAAATAATCATACGTCGTAAATGTTGGCAATTTCGGAATTTGTCCACAGCCAGCAAGCATGCTAGAAGAGTCAGATTCAGCCCGCAAAGAACCAGTTTCCAATCCCAGGCTAAGAGATCGTTCATTCATTCTGCAGGTGCCCTATTTGGGGTGCCCACTGGCGGTGTCGGGGTGAAGGAGACAGACCTGGTGCAGGATATATTGAGCTCACTGTCAATAGGGTGTGGTCCGTGCCGTGCTCTGAGAGGGGCCTTACCTTGGGGCATGACAGAGCACTTCCTGGAGGAAGTGGAAGCCTCGTGGATGTATCAGTCAGCTAGAGCTGTTGAAGTCCAAAGTCAAGGTGCTGGCAGGGCGGTGCTCCCTCTGAAGGCCCTAGGAGAGAATCTGTTGCATGCCTCCCTCCAAGCTACTGATGTGAACAGCACTCGGTGTTCCTTGGTGCTTTGCACTGAATGTTTCTTCCCCAACCCTGCCTCCCCCATTCACATGTTAAAGCCCAATCCCACTGCTGCAGCGACGGTATTTGGAGGTGGGGTCTTTGAGAGGCCACTCGGTTTAGTGGTGGTCGTGAGGGTAGGGCACCCATGATGGGGTTAGTGCTCTCATAAGAGGAGACACAGAGGGCCTCTTTGCCCCTGACATGTGAAAACACGAGAAGAGAGCCTTCTGCAAATTAGGAAGCAGGTCCTCCCCAAACACCGGAACCAGCAGCGCCTTGATCGCGGGGCTCCAGAACTGTGATACTTACACTCGCTTACCCAGCCTGTGGCATTTTGTTATAAGAGCCCGAGCTGACCAAGACACCAGGTTTGCAGACCCATCACTCCGACCTCTGCCTCTGTCTTCACGTGATGTTTTCCTCCTGTCTCTCTGTCTCTGTGTGTCTCCTCTTCTCATAAGGCACCAGTCACGCTGGATGAAGGTCCCACCCTACGCCAGTTTGACCTCATCTTAACTTGATTGCATCTGCAGAGACCCCGTTTCCAAATCGGGTCACAAGCAGCATTGAACTTATCTTTTTTGTGGGGGGATACAGTTCAATCTGCAACAGATATGTAGAGTAGGCAGGTGAGATTTGGGGAAAAGTACTCCCGGTAGAGGGAACAGCAGGTGCAAAGGCACCTTCAGAAGCAGAAAGATGCAGGTGAGTTTCAGGAAATTACTCCGCGAAGCCAGAGTGGAGAGTGGCCATGAGGGACTGCCGGCGTGGCCCTTGCCAGGCCTCACGGGTTGCGTGGAATGGGCAGGGTTGGTTAGGGTGCAGTCAGAGATGAACGCCCGAATCTCAGCGGCTCAACAGGGTACAGTGTGATTTCTCGCTCACATCAAGTCTGCCCTAGGTTAGCAGCTTTTCTCCGTCATGTGACTGTGCTATGCAGAATGCGTGGACTCCAGGGGAAGCGAGGTCTGGGGGAGGTCCTTGGTCTCACCTGCCCAGGCTTAGAAGTGACCCGTCTACTCACAGACCACTCAGCCAGGGAGACTGGTGCTGGTAGCCAGCACTGATTTCCGAGATTTCCCACTCTCTCTCTCTTTCATCCAAATTTGGAGTCAGGACTTCATCAGGGCGGAGTCAGGGCACTGGGAAGCCCAGCCAGGATTCTGGATGCAGAGTGAAGATCCAACTTGCATTTTAGAAAGTTTCCTGCAGGGGCGCCTGGGTGGCTTAGTCAGTTGAGTGTCCAGTTTCGGCTCAGGTCATGATCTCACTGTTCATGGGTTCAAGCTCCGCATCGGGCTCTGTGCTGATAGCTCAGGATGTGGAGCGTGCTTCAGATTCTGTGTCTCCCACTCTCTCCACCCCTCTCCTACTCACACTTTGTCTCTCTCTCAAAATAAATAAAACATTAAAAAAAAAGAAAAGAAAGTTGCCTTCAGCTGGAGCAGGACTCAGCCCTGCAGCAGGGGGGCCGCTCATGGAGCTGTGTCGTGTGGACTGGCCACATCGGCCACAACACACTTGCAACTAATTCCTGCAACTACTACCTTGCAGGCTCTGCCAGGAAAAACGGGGGGAGGGTGGGGCAGGAAAGAGAATGTGAGAAAAATTAAGTCATGTACAGTCAACTCTTGAACAACATGGGTTAAACAGTGAGGGTCAACTTATATGTGGCTTTTTTTTTGATATAGTACAGTATTGTGAATATAATCTCTTCCTTATGACTTTCCTAATAATGTTTGTCTTTTTAGTAGCTCACTTTATTATAAGGATATCATATGTAATACACACAACATACAAAATATGTGTTAATTGGGGGCACCTAGGTGGCTCAGTGGGTTAAGCAGTTGACTCTTGATTTCCACTCAGGTCATGATCTCAGAGCTGGTGAGTTCGAGCCCCATGCTGGGCTCTGTGCTGACAGTGTGGAGGCTGCTTGACATTCTCTTTCCCTCTCTCTCTGCCCCTCCCTTGCTTGCGCTCTGTCTCTCTCTCTCTCTCAAAATAAAATAAACTTTGAAAAAAAGTATATGAGTTAATTAGACATAGGGTAGGTAAGGCTCTGGTAAACAGTAGGCCGAGAGGAGTTCAGGAGGAGGAGGTTTTGGGGCAGTCAAAAGTTGTATGCAGATTTTTGACTGTGGCGGGGGTCGGCACCCCTCACCCCTGCACTGTTAAAGGATCAACGGAAATTTTAAAAACCTCCAAAATGCATTTTGTGCCTGTTCTCTCCGTTCTAGATGAGTTATTGTATATATTCCTACACACACATTGCCGGACAGCCTGAACCCCCAACGCCAGGAGGCTATGCTCTATAAGCCTATTAAGGAAATTTCAGGGGGTAACCAGGCTCCTTGCCGATTTGAGAAACTCATTGTCAAAAGATGTCCTCTGCTCAGAGCCTGTAACTGGGACCCAAAAACAAGAGTGGGATCCTTGTGTCAAAGGGACTTCCTGTTGCTTCCAAAGAGCCAGGTGCCCTGTCTTGGTCAGAAACACCCTTGGAGGCAACCTGAAAGTATTCTGTGCTGGGACCAACCCCCTTTTGTCTGCAGTTCTTTAGAGTATATAAATTCTAAGTCATTGCTTCATTCAAGCCTCAAAAAATTTTCATATGATAGGAGGCCTAATTTGTCTTATTTTTTAATTTTTTGTTTTTACTTAAAAAAGTTTATTTATTTTGAGAGAGCGAGCGAGCGACCAAGCACTGGGGAAGGGCAGAGAGGGAGAGAGAGAATCCCAAGCAGGCTCCACTTTGTCAGTACAGAGCCTAACATGGGGCTTGAACTCACAAACTGTGAGATGATGACCTGAGCCGAAAACAAGAGTCAGATGCTTAACTGACTGAGCCGTCCAGGTGCCCCAGTGGCTACAATTTCAGATGTGATTTCATGTGTTTTCGTGTGTAAATTATGAATACCCTCACACAAAAATTATTATGGAAGCTCCAATAAAGTAATGTTGGAGTAAGCATTTTGCAAACTGTGAAGCACTGTCCACATGTTGTCATCTTCAGACGTGACATGTCATGGAAAGTGTTTCTTAAGTTGTGCTAAAGGAATCCACATGGACAGGAGCAGGAGAGCAAGGGACCGAATGCCCTCATCAGTAGTTATGTCCTGTGGTTGCTCTTAGGTATTTGAATTTGAACTTAATTGCCTGTGTTATCCTCACTGTTGGGGCCACTGTGTCTGTCATCGCCTGTGGGCCACATCCCCGACCCTTATTTCTGTGGGTGGGCATGGGCTGCGGTGGAGGTGGGGTGGGATGTTTATTAAGGACTTTCTGCCAGCCTTACTATCAGATTTCAGTGACATGACCACAGTTTTATGGAGATATATGAATTCCAGTTGTGGAATGTAGCCAGAAAGTGAAGCAGTCATCTGGGCTTTGGGGTGACCCAGAGGGTATTTGCTCATCTGGTGATGGGGGCTGGTTGGTTGATACCTTGGGGGAATCCAGTGCCATGTGGCCAAATCATCAGATGTTCTAAAGTCTGTTATTTTTTCACAATGGGAAACTCACATTTTTCATTCTCAGTGCATCTCCATTGGCTGGCTGGATAAAGGAGTGAGCTTTGGGCCACAGCTCAGCTCTGGGTTTCCATTTTCTCACCTGTAAATATGTGACGGTATATCACCTTCCAGAGGGTTGTTAGCAGACCAGATAAGAAAACAGAACCCCCAGCCCTCCACTGTGGGCCTGGCTACAGGAACTCAGGGGGAATTGTCAGCTACTTGGGTCCTGTTGATACTTGGTAATCCCAGGCTTCAGAGGCTGTAATCCTGGCCCGGTCACTCAGATGATGAAAAGGAATCACAGGATAATGCAGGCCTTTCAAGCTTGGTGGTCAAGGATATAAAATTAAGGGGGTTTGTATATTCAAAAAAGAGAACCCTCTCTCCTGGCCTCGAACTTCGTGATTTCAAGAAAGTGGTATATTTCTCTTAAAAAGAAATTTCAGGGGAACCTGAGGCTCAGTTGGTGGAGCATCTGACTCTGGATCTCGGCTAAGGTCATGATCACAGGGTTTTGAATTCAAGCCTGGCTCCGGGCTCTGCGCTGACAGCGCGAAGCCTGCTTGGGATTCTCTCTCCCTCTCTCTGTCCCTGCTTGTTCTCTCTCACTCTCAAAATAGACACACTTAAAAATTTTCAGCAGAAATAAATGAACTAATCTAAGTGAAAATTTTAACTCAAGGTATAAAAAACGACGTTAATCGTCTAGGTGCTGCCAGAAGACACAGACTGGGGAAGACCAAGGTCCCAACGTTTCTCCCGCCACATCCTGCCCGAGCACCACTGACACCCTACGGCCGGCTGGCTCCACCCCCTGTCCGCTTCTCGCCACTAGGGGAAGAGGCAGACAGGGCGGGAGCACGGGGCTGTGAGGGCACTAAGGTCAAGGGGGAGGGCGAGTTGCGTCCCAATCCCTAAGGGCCCTTGCAGCAGGCCTTCGGGGAACCCCGGGAGCCTGAGTTCTGCCACTTCCAGCCAAGCGACCTTGGTTGACGAGACTTCCTAGAGCCCAGTTTCCTCTTTTGGGAAAATAAGAGTGGCCGAAGCTACCAGTGCTAGGATGGGGCGCACTGGGGCGCGAGACTGCAGCCTCACAGAGAGAAGGAGGCCGTCTCGGGCCCCTCGGCCGCTGGGCTCGGGCTGCCGGCCGCTCGGGACAAGATCGCGGTCTCACTCGATCGCGACAGCCCTCCGCAGGGCCCTGGCTCGCGCGGGTTCTAAAATGAGGACGAAAGCCCGCCCGGATTTAGCGTGCGTGCGTCGCTGAAGCCAATGGGACGCCGGCGCGGAGTTGAGTGACGGGCGGGCGCAGCCAATGAACACGCGCCTTGTTGCGAGGTGGGCCCGGCCCCGGCATTATAAAGAGCGCCACGAGTCGGCATTGTCAGGCGGCGGCACCGCGCGGGCCCGAGCGATCCTTGTCGGTCGGTGGGC
>NC_043705.1:11929972-11970188 GCF_006229205.1 Suricata suricatta
GCCTCGGGCTCCGCGGGGCTGCGTGGGCGGAGTTGGCGCGCGCCCCGGCGGCGGCCTCCCTCCCCCACCCCGCGGAGGGCGGAGTCACGGTCTGAACGCGGTCTCCGGCCCCCGGAAGCCTCGAGTTTGAGGGCGAGTTCTCGAGGGTGGGGAGGACCGGCAGGGACGGCAGCCTTTCGGTGCTCGCTTGGTAGTTACATGACTTCACTTGTGTGTGTTCCGGGGGCTTCGAGCCTAGGCCGAGAGTGTCCTTCCTTCCCTTGCCCATTCTGGGGCCGCAGCTTCTGAAGCTTCGTTAGGGTCAAGGTTGTTCGAGAGGGTAGCGAAGATTTGTTAGTCCCTTCCAAGGGTAGTGCCCTCCCTTGGGGAGATTAAGGGGAGCCTCTGGCCGGATGGCGACTTTGTTTATAACCCTTACCGCGAAGGCGCTGCCAGGGCCAGCCCTTCTAAAATCACAAGCCTTCTTTGAGACTTGTTGGCACGTGTCTTTACCATTTCAGAAAAATGTTCGTTGGTGGCCTAAGCTGGGATACCAGCAAAAAGGACCTAAAGGATTATTTTACCAAATTTGGAGAGGTCGTTGACTGTACAATAAAAATGGATCCCAACACTGGCCGGTCAAGAGGGTTTGGGTTTATCCTCTTCAAAGATGCCACCAGTGTGGAGAAGGTAAGCTGGGTATTTGAATCAATGGTCTTAAGTGTAACTAAAGAGGATACCGTTCTTAGAGGGCGATTAGGGTGGGTTCTGTAAGTGGTTGAGGGCCTTGGGAACAGCAGAGGTGAGAGACTTTGTTGTTTTTGAAGGAATTAAACCTGCAGATTAGGTACGAGGATGAGTACGGACAGGAGCCGTCCAGGAAGATGATAGTTGGTGTTTCTTATGTTTGTAGGTCTACTCTGGGCACTGCTGAAGCACATGCTTTCTGTGGGGGCTAGAAAACAGTCCAGGGTTGCCCCAAAATACGGCATTTTACCCCAGTTTGTAGAAAACAGAGACTCAGAAGTTCAAGTAGAAGAGCTCACACAGCTGGAAAGGGGTGGTTTCCAACCTGTATTCTAGTCACTGCGGCTTTATTTCTGAAAGAGGCTACACGGAGACTGAGCAGCGAAAGGGGGGGGGTAGCTATATGTGCGATCTGGAGAAGTTGGTAAGTCAGGTTGGAGGTAGAGTTTGGAGGGGACGGACACATTTTGGGTACCCGTGTTGGGGTCTTTGTGGCTCAAAGAAAAGGGCCTTGTTCAGGGCCATACTGCTGAATGAGAACCCAATTTCCTTCTGTTGGGACAGGTTCTAGACCAGAAGGAACACAGGCTGGATGGCCGTGTCATTGACCCCAAAAAGGCAATGGCTATGAAGAAGGACCCAGTAAAGAAAATTTTTGTGGGAGGTCTGAATCCCGAAGCCACTGAGGAGAAGATCAGAGAATACTTCCGAGAGTTTGGGGAGGTGAGTCCGTCACTCTGGGAGTGGCCCGCTGGTTGCCCTGTCTTCTTCCTGGTTCTTGGCAGCCTTGGCTGTTTCTAGCCCTCCTCAAAGGCTTCTCGTTCATTCTCACCTTCGTGGGTCTTTGTCTCCTGGGAGTTCCCTATGGGCTTGGGATGGGAAGAGGCATTGGTTTTGAGCTTTGTGTATGTTTACAGATCGAGGCCATTGAGCTTCCAATGGATCCAAAAACAAACAAAAGGCGAGGCTTTGTTTTCATCACCTTCAAAGAAGAGGAACCTGTGAAGAAAGTTCTGGAGAAAAAGTTCCACACCATCAGTGGAAGTAAGGTAAGGTGTCTCTGGGTGCTGTGTCTGGCCTGCGGGAGAATTGGCTCTTGCAGGTGGGGATTAGGAGGAGGTGGACTCTCTCTAGGGCCTTCTGACACTCCTGTTTTTCCCGTAGCATCTGCTTTCCTGATTGGAGCTGTCGGTCCTGCCCTTCAGGCACTTCCTAGGCCAGTAGAATTGGCAGAAACATGGATGTGTGGGAGGAAGGAGAAAGGGCGGTTTCTGGGGCCTCAGGTCGAGGGCCTTGAGTAGCCCCTCTGATTTCTGATTGAAAGCTAGAGGGTAAGGAGTTCTGAATCTAGAGTCTGAGGTGAATAAGACCTGCAGTTAAGGTCTCAGAAGATTCTACAACTTCTGTTTAGCAGTTCCTTGTGGTGAAGTCTTTGCCTGTGGGGAGCTTATCTCCTGTCTTCTTGCTACAAATCTTTGTTCACCACTGGTTTAATGAACTCCCACCCCAGGTGAAGATTCTTTTCCAAACTCCCCGGGTTTCGGTGAGCTGGTATCCATGGGCAGGTCTGCCTGAAGCGAGCACTGAGCGGTGCAGGAACTGCAGCCCTTTCCTCTGAACTCTGCTCTGCCAGGAGGGCAGTGTGTCTCCTATTCTCCAGGTGGCTTAGGAGGCAGTTGAGGGTGTGGCCTGCTGTGGCTGGGTGTGGTGGGCTCTGAGCCCAGCAGCAGCCAGATAAGGTGGGACGGGTCGGGTGGGGCTTCTAGAAGTCTTAATCCTGGCTGGGAAGTTAGACTGGATTCAGGATTGGGCCCTTAAATGACATTGAGCCCTAGGCGCAGTTGGGTAAGCCCACATTCATTCCCTGTTCCCCCTGGTGGACAGTGAATGACCCAGGTCTTTTTCTGTGTCTTACTGTGAACTGGACAGGAAGTATCTGTAAGGTAGTCAACTAGTTCTTGGTTAGCGGGTTTTGAAATAAATGTATTTGGCATTTTTAATTCAACAGAAGACATCAGATGGCATCATTTGAGGGGGTAGTTGGCAGGTTTTTGAGGAGTATGCTTGTAGGGTGACACATTGTGTATAAAATCGGTTTTTTCACTGGTCTTAATTAGGGAGGTATCTGTGCCCAGGTACTTTCTTAAAAAAGTAAACTGATTTAATTTGCACTGGGAGGTCCCAGACGCTCATACCACACACGGTGGGCAAATTTTTGAGAATAAAGTTGATTCGTTGGATCCTAAGGGGACACAGATACCTGGCCCTTCCTGACAACAGGCCAGTGGTTAGGGGGGAGTGGTGGGGCCTCAGGGAAGGCTTGTCCTGAGCCTCTGTGGTTTTCTTCCTCAGAGCTGGAGGTCACCACCTCCATGTATTTGAGGGGCAGATTTCATTTCTTCTGAAAAGAAAAAAAAAAAGAGTGAGGTTTTTTTTCTCCCTTCCCCCATAAGGCCCTCTTGTCTGGGAAGCTACCTCTCCTCCCCCTTGTCCAATAGGACCAGGCTGGCATCAGATGTAACCCTTGATGTAGGATCATGCTGTACAGGGTTGGCATTGGCCTTGCTTTCCATCTTCCCAGTTAGATGCGGAGCTGTCCCTGGGGGCCTCAGCCGACCTGGGGTTGTATGTGTCCTGGCCAGGAAGTTCTCTGGGGGAAGGTTTTAGCCAGAAAGACCCTAGTGAGTTGGGGCCTGTCTAGATTTTTTGTAGCTGTGGTCCTGAGAGCTGCCAGCCTGGACGTGCCTTCCCACTTGAGCAGGTTTTGTTTTTGAGCAGGTGGTCCCAACTGGGCATCTGAATGCTTTGTCCGCATAGGTCTTTATCCACAGTCTCTGCCTGGAGTTTGTCCTGGTGGCCTGATCCCTTGTCCTCTGCTTTCAGTGTGAAATCAAGGTGGCCCAGCCCAAAGAGGTGTATCAGCAGCAGCAGTATGGCTCTGGGGGCCGTGGGAACCGCAACCGAGGGAACCGAGGCAGCGGCGGAGGTGGCGGCAGCGGAGGTGAGTGGCACCTGGATGAAGAAGGGTCCCTGCCTGCCTGGAGCTTCCGTGCCTGTCGCAGGGCTCACTGGCCTCCAGGGCATGGTGTGCCAGGCCGAGTCACATTGGCCCTGCTGCTGCTGCTGCTTAGAATGGAAGAGCCTGGCTTTCTCATGGCCTGGGGTCCCAGGGCAGAGGGGCGATTGCATTGCTTTTGGAAGGGTGGGGGGCACGGGGTGCGCTTGGCTCCATGGCTGTCCCAAGTCTTGGTACACCCGCGGGTGGGCGGGCAGAAGGTAGGGCAGGGCTGTGCCAGGCGCTTTACCTTCTTCTGTCCAGGCCCCTCTGACTCCAAAGCCTGAACCTCATCCTTTTTAAGGCCAAGCTGCCAGGGAGGGTGGGGGTGAGGAGGGAGATCGAGTGAGAGTGAGCGAGCTGCTGTCTCTTTTGCCCCAAGCGAAGTCAGCGTTCAGTCCTCTCCCGGCCTGCAGCTCGCAGGCTTGGGTCCCAGATGCAGGGCTGGGCCTAGGGCCCTCCACACGGGGACGGCGGTCCCTCGCCTTCTATCTCCCGAGTTGCCATTAGCAGCCCCGCCACCCAAAGGGCAGGATCTCTTCCATCCTAGCTCCTGCGTGTGCTAAATGGTCCATGGGCCCCCGTGCCCGCTCCCCCCACAGGTCAGAGTCAGAGTTGGAATCAGGGCTACGGCAACTACTGGAACCAGGGCTACGGCTACCAGCAGGGCTACGGGCCCGGCTATGGCGGCTACGACTACTCGCCCTATGGCTATTACGGCTACGGCCCCGGCTACGACTACAGTAAGTAGGAGAGGGAGGCCCCGTCTGCTCACCACCCTGGGAGGCAGGACAGACAGCTCAGGGGCCACTGGCAGCAGGGGCTTTGGAGTCGGACAGGCTGGCCGCGTGGCCCGGCTCGGCCACCGGAGCTCCCTGGTTTTGAGCTCTTGAGCTTCCGGCCCTCAGGACGGTGGGGCACGGCCAGACCCCCACGGACAGGGTGTAGGCTCCGGTGAGGATGCATGTCAAGCGCCTGGCACAGGGGTGAGCACTCGGGGAGTTGGAGCTGCTACCGTTGTTGTTCTTGTCCCCAGGTCAGGGTAGTACAAATTACGGGAAGAGCCAGCGACGCGGTGGCCATCAGAATAACTACAAGCCATACTGAGGCTTCGGCAGGATGCCCGACCGAGCGCACACGCTTTGTTTGGATACTGAGTGAACACAATTATGTACCAAATTTAACTTGGCATACTTTCTATGGCCTGTCCCATGTGCATCTTATTTAAAACCTCCCCCCCTGGAAATCACTCTCCTGTTGACTACTTCCAGAGCTCTAGTTGTTGTAGGCAGCGTGTGGGGTCTCTGAGGCCAGAGCGGCATTATGGGCTGATTTTACTCCCGGGTTACCCAGAGCCACAGGGGAGGGTCTGCTTCCTGCTGCCGCGCTGTAGCCTGGACCTGTGGACCCTGGTTGTAAAGAGTAAACTGTATCTTAGGAAACCAGTGTCACCTTTTTTTCACCTTTTAATTTTATATTATTTGTGTCATACATTTCCTGTTAATGGAAGTGTTAATTTTACTGTACTTTTTGGTACCTTTTGGGAATCTAATGTATTGTAAGGTATTTTACACGTGTCCTGATTTTGCCACGACCTGGATATTGAACCTATCCAAGCTTTTGAAATAAAAATTTAAAAACCCCCAGAGCCTGGGTGAGTGTGGGGTATGCTGTGGAGAGTGGGGGAGGGCCAGGTGCCCCTGAGCCTTCGAAGCTCCAGTACCTTCCCTGACCTAACAGCAGTCCTGTCCAGCACGGCCACAGGCACCGCTGCTTTGAAGGAACTGGCCCTGGCCTTCTAGAAAAAGTTCAGTAATTCAGAGAGTGGAGGCAGCTGGTCAAGGGAGTGGCAGTGGCACAGTGGAGGATGCTGCCCCCAGTCCGAGGAGTATGGGGCACCTTCAGACTGTCCTCGCCTGCCAGTGGAAATGGGATTCCGTCTCCCAGCACGGACAGTTATGGGCCTACGGACCGAGGTAGTGTCCTAGGGGCTGTCTCAATTTGGACACCAGGCGCCCCCACCTTGGGTGGCGGAGAACAGCCTTCCCCCTCTGGCAGGCAGGGCCTGTTTGCTGCCTGAATGGGGGCGCCCCGTGGCTGGCTGCGACAGGTGGCAGTGGGCCGGGCTCTGGCTGGAGGAAGCTGGTGAACAGGATTTGGTTTCCCATCACTTCTAGAAGGAAAGTGCTACTCTTGCCTTCCATGTCTGCTCTCAAATACAACTATTGGAGATTTTCCTCGCAGGGTGGCTGGAAGTGGCCCATTGCTTGAAACCTTGGAAGTGGCCCATTGCTTGAAACCTATCTGGGGGAAGGGAACCTCACTTGGAACAAAATCTTAAGAGAAGGGTTTGGCATTCTGAGTGAAGAGGCCACCACTGAAGGCAGGGCACCCAGCGGTGGGTCTGGAGAAGCAGGGCCCACTCACCCAGGGAAGGACACCGCTCCGCAGGGCCACCTCCGGGCTGGAGCCTCAGCGTCTCACAACTTCTCACCTTTTCTTCCATGTCTGAAAAATACCACAATGCCCCCCAGACAAGGTAACCATTCTGCAGTGTCCAAGCTTCTTGGAGGACAGTTTGGTGATCGGGCCCACTGGCCTGTCTGGCCCCTCGACCCACCTGCACGGGCCGCCAGGCCATGTTTTCTGAGGCTTTCCGGCTCCAGGACGGCCCCGTCTGCACAGGAGAGCTAAGCCAGCCAGCCTCTCTACCCCTGGCTCCCCACGAATACACTCCCCCCCCCCCCCCCCCCCCCCCCCCCCCCCCCCCCCCCCCCCCCGGCAGCGGGTCCCACACCACCTCCAGTTGTGTCTGGTCGGGGAGGAGGGGCCGTCAGCTAGCTGGGCTGCTCTCATTTCTACCAGGTGGGCTCTGGCCTGTGCCCACCCTTGCTCCTGGCGCCATGCCCCGGTTGCCTTGTAAGTGTACGTAGAGGAGACTGAGGGACGGACCCTGAGGTTCCCAAGGGATTGGGAACGTGGAGGGGAAGCTCCTTGCATTTAATCAGTCCTGGCTGCAAATCTCACTCCGGTGGCTCCGCAGCCGAGGGGCACTGCCCTCTGCCTTGCTGTGGTTTCACTGCTGCACAGCCGGGCCTGCCACTGCAATCCTGGGTCCGTCGTCCCGCGTCTGCGCTAGTGGCACCTGGGCAGGATGGCGAGTGCCTGCTCGGTGCTCAGGAAGGCCCTCTAGGTACAGCCGGGAGAGGGGTGGCTGGGCCAGGGACCACTCCACACCTCAGCCCCTGTTCCCTGCACCTCCTAAAGGCTCCTGCCTCACTGTGAGCCCCATTCCTGGGCAGCCTGGAAGGTATCAGCTGGTGGCTGCGGGTTGAACTCTAGACACCCTCGTGGGCCCCCAGCTTACCTGTCAGGATGGCATCCATGGTGGCCGCCACGTGTCGGGCATTGTCCGCACTGAAGCACATCGGGGGTTTAAACTTCAGGACGTTCCTCCCGGGGCCATCAGTGCTCAGCAAGATGTAGTTCTCCTTCATCCTGTGAGGGCAGGACATGGCAGGGCCTTCGGCCCCAGCTCTAGCCACAGCGCCGTCGCGAGCTCACAGCTGGACACAGGACTGGCTGCTCTCCTCTGCAGGCCAGCATTAACCGCTCCTGCCTAGTGCCCTGCACCTGCTGCTGAGCCGGGTGCGTCCCCTCATGCGCCCCTGGAGCTCCTGTCTAAGCCAGGGCTACCTACCACTGGCTCCATGCAGACAGCAAGGGTCCTTGCACTTAGCACCACACAGCTGCCCCCCTACCTGGCTTCCTAACTTCCTGCCAACCCTGATTCCGCGTCTTGCCCCGCAGTTTTAATTTTCAGTTCTTTTTAGGGAGATGACTTCATCCTTAATGTTACCAGTACTTGAGACCCTTGTATCCCACGTGCTCGCTTTTAAACCAGGAAGGTAATTTGACCAAAAAGCCTGGTGTGCTGGTATTTACATTGTCTGACCACCACTTCCATTCTTTTTCATTTATTCCTTTTGTTATTTTAAGTGCCTGCCGGGCACAGACCAGGTGTCCTCAGTCTGCCCTCTGGCTCCTTCCTTCCACATTCTTCCTGGCATGGACTATGGTCGGACTAGAAAGAACCAGGTCCGCCCTTCAAATGTGGCCATGCCACCTACAAGCAGGCCAGCTGTGGGTATGACCCCTGCCTCTGGTCCCAGTTTCCTCCCTGAACTGGAGAACTTGGGGTGCGAGGTGGAAGAAATCAGGTCTGGCTCCCTCCTCCCACCGCTCTGGGTCCTAAGCTCCCTGGGGGAAGGGGAAGGGAGGTGTGGGTGAGGAGGCACGGCTGGGACTCCACAGAAGGGGTCAGTCTCAAAATCAGGAGGAAAAGCGCTCACAGGATTTCAAAACCGAATGGTGCGCGTTCCACACATCAAACACCAGAAGGGTTTCCGAGGCGGGGGGGAGGGAGTAGGAGTGGGGAAGGCCCCCCAGGTTCAGGTCCTGGATGGAATCAAGTGCAGGAACACGCAGCCGGGCTGCGGTAGGGGACTTCGGAGCCCTCAGATACTTGCTCCCCCAGAGGCCTTCCCTGTCCATTCCGAAAGCCTGCTGCTCCTGGGACAGGAGGCCAGAGTCCGCTTCTACCCGAGTCCCTGATGTGGCTTCTAGAGAAGCTGCTTCCCCTTGGGCAGCCCGGGTGTGTGAAATGCGGCTTTTGGGTCTGAGCGCCCCGTGGCTTTGGCATTCTAGGCCGGGAATGGCCTGTGCCCACCTGAAGCTTTTGCAGCCAGGTGTGGGCCATGGAGCGGACACGGCTGCTTTCCCGGGCTGTGGGGCCAGGGGGCGCCCAGATGCCCACTCCTTCAGTCAATCCAGAGCCCGTGAACACAGTAACAGAAGTGAGTGGAAAGCTCCTTCTCAGGGCCCTAGATGCTGCAAAGATAAGACGTCTCCAGAAGAAATTACCTGGACACCACGTAGTTGGCCTCTTCGGTTGCTGGCGTCCTGGTTGCCCCATCTTTGATCAGGTCCACGCCAATGAAGAGCCCGATGCCCCTGGAGCAGAAATGCAATGTCTTAAGGGGCCAGGTCGAGGCGCTGCAGTCCTGGCCCTCACCCCTGTCTGGGCCTCAGCTGAGCCCATTGCAGAGCTCTGGGGCTTGTTCCTCAGCCACCCGGGGAGGCAGAGCGCTGTAGGGACCCTCAGAGGGTAGTGACCCAGTTCCAGGAAATCACTGTGAGGGGAGGGGCCCCAAGGGTGACAGGAAAGGTTGGGGGTCTGAGCCCAGTTTGATCCTGGTTTTCCCTTCCCTAGAAGAGCTATCTTGAGCAAGAGCACCTCTCGGGGCTTTAGTGCTCTGTGGAGCAGAGATAAAATCCCCCCGGTGGTTATGAAGGGACAGCAGAACCCCCGCCTTGGCCCCTGGCAGGTGGTGGTCACGGCTGCCCCGAGCCTCACCTGACGTCCCCGATGATGGGGTGTTTGGCTTTCTGCTGCTCGAGGAGCTCCATCAGGAAGCCGCCCACGGAGGCAGCGTGGGCCTGTAGCTGCTCCCTCTCCAGGACGTCCAGGACAGCCACGCCCACGGCGCAGGACACCGGGCTGCCCCCAAACTGAGCCAGGGGACAAGGGGCATGTCAGACGCCCAGGAAAGTGGGCTGTGCCCCAGGCAGCGTGAGGACAGGATCGCCAGATGCATTCCAAGGGCAGCGACAGGCACAGGCCCAAACCCCTCTGAGCTCCAGGCACTCCAGGGCAAATGGGGTCCTCCTGAAGCCCCTGTGGGCTGTCCTGCCTTTCCAAGTGCTGATGTGACTGTAGGCACCCCCAGGGGTACAGGAGCAGCCCCAAGAGGTGGAATCAGAGGAGAGGAATGGTCATTCCCACAGAGCTGGTTTTTGTCAGAGGCTTTGGGGTCCCATCTCCCAGGCAGGGCCAGACCCAGCGCATCGGACTCCTTCCCATCACCTCCTTCATAGAGGGTCTGGAGCACCGTGCCGGAGCCACGCCCGGGGAAAGCCACTCTGTGTCATTTGGCTCAAGGCTCTTGTTTGAGACCATAAGCTAGTGGCCTGAGGATTCATTTTGTGTGGTTTGCATGACATTATCAAAAGCCCTGATTTAGATGCTAATGGTAAATATGTACTCTTGACTTAAACTTGGCCTGTCTGTCTACACAGGCACTGGCTGGCTGTCCCCTTCGGGCACCCCAACTGCTTGGACGCCCGCCATCTGGCCCTGCAGGTGTCCGAGTGGAGACCTGTGTTACAGGGAGTGAGGGGCAAGGTTGTCTCTTGCAGACCATCTTTTAAAAGAAAGAAAATACCTGAACACTCTTTTGAGCTCTAGATTACATACAGTGAACTGCATATATTTCTGATATATATAGCTCAGCACAATTTGATGAGGATGTAGACCTGTGCAGCCTCCACCACAACGCAGGTACCAAATGTTCCCATCACCCCCTGCAAGTTCCTCGTGCCCAGGCAGCCACTGACCTGCTTTCTGTCACTAGAGTTTTGCCTTTCCCAGCATGCCATGGGAGTGGAATAGCAGAGGACATTCCCTTCTGTGCCTGGGCGCTTCTCCTCAACAGGGTTTTGGAAATTTCCTGTCTTGTGGAAAACGGTGGTGCTAGCACCATACTGGTACTAGTGTTCCATGATACGGATGTGCCATTGTCCACTCTTCCGTTAATGGTCCCCTGCATTATTTTTTGATTTTTTGGCTATTATGAATAAAACTGCTGCGAACATTTCTAGCGAGTCTTCGTGCAGACATATGTTCTCATTTCTCTTGGGTAAATACCTAGGTGTGGAGCTGCTGGGTTGTACGATAAATGTGTATTGAGCTTTATTAAAACAAACCAACCCGGAAGACTCTTCTTAAGTAATTGTCTTGTATTACATTCCAATCGCTTGTCTACAAGATTATAGGCGCTCAAAAAAGGATGGGAATTTCTTCTAACGGGTGAGTACTGGTGTGTTGTTAGATCATCTTCAAAATCTGTGCGGACCCCATGCACGAGCGCGTGGCGAGCTTCCTAGGTGATTCTGCCATGAAGCGAATTTCTGATCTGTCCAAAACAAATTATGTGTGGAACGGACACCGGGGGTGGACTGAGGCGACTTACTGTGTCGTATTAACCATGGACTTGTTAAAAGGTGGAGTGTATGTATTAATAGCATCGTTTGTTTAGAATCACAGCCTGGCCAAGATGCTGAACTAGCACAATAGGTCCTTGCCCCAAGATCACCTCAAAAGAGCAACAGAAGATGAACAAGGAGCCCCTGGTCGGTCAGGTCTCTGACTGATTTTGGCTCAGGTCACGATCCCATGATTGGTGAGATCAAGCCCTGTGTCAAGCTTTGTGCTGATAAGGCGGAGCCTGCTTGGGATTCTCTCTCTGTCCGTACCACACATGCACACACACGTGCACGTGCTCTCTCAAAATAAACATTAAAAAAAAAACCCAAAATGAACAAGTTCTGACACAGTCCTGGGGAATCTAGAAGGTCATGCATATGCATAGTGATAAGCCTGTGCCCTGTGCCATGTGTGTTTTCAGGAAAGCCCTGAAAAGCTCTAAGCTCTCACCACTGGCTACCTTGAGGCTCTGTGCAAAGAGGAAGTAGAGGCTGACACAGTTGTAGGCTGCGTGGCTGAGTGTGCAAGTCCTGCCCTAACACACAGACCCATTGAAGAGATCTGTCCAATCATTAGATGATCACTAAGCCAGCCAAGCAAAGACTACGGAATAGAGACTTAGTTCGGGAAAGGCATGACACCAACAATAATAAAAAAGAACAAATTCTAAGGAGGGAAAGTGATTTCCAAAGTTGGCAGATTATTGTCTAGTTGTTTTTTTTAATTTTAAAATTTATTTTTGAGAGAGAGAGAGAGAGACAGCGTGAGCAGGGTAGGGTCAGAGATATAAGGAGTCACAGGATGTGAAGACAGTCTCCAGGCTCTGAGCTGTCAGCACAGAGCCTGACGTGGGGTTGGAACCCACAAACTGTGAAATCATGACCTGAGCCTAAGTTGGATGCTTACCTGACTGAGCCACCCAGGCGCCCCTATTGTCTAGTTTTCAAATGAAAATGAAACCTGCCAGGAAAGAAGCAAGCATGACTCCCACATGGGAGGTGAGGAACTGTCAATAAAAACTGTCCCTGGGGAAGCCAAGATGGTGGCTTTAGTAGACAAAGATTATATAGATTTTTTAACTTTAATTTTAATGTGCATTATTAATTTTTAATGTTTATATTTGAGAGAGAGCAAGAGAGAGAGAGAGTGAGCACGAGCTGGGGAGGGGCAGAGAGAGATGGAGACAGAATCTGAAGCAGGCTCCAGGCTCTGAGCTCTCAGCACAGAACCTGACGTGTGGCTTGCACCCATGGTCTGTAAGATCGTAACCTGTGCATAAGTCAGATGCTTAACCAACGGAGTCACCCAGGCACCCCTACACATTTTAAGTCAGATGTTAGGCATGTATGTTAAAAAAAAAAACTAAAGGAAACCATATTGCAGGAACTAAAAAGCAAAGCATGAAGATGATGTCTCACCAAATACAGAGAATATTATTAAAGAGACAATATTTTTTTTTTAATGTTTGAGAGAGAGAGTGCAAGCAGGGGAGGGGCAGAGAGAGGGAGACAGAGGATCCAAAGTGGGTTCCACACCGAGAGCACAGTGCCTGACACGGGGCTCGAACTCACACACCATGAGGTCAGGACCTGAGCTGAAGTCGGGTGCTCAACTGACTGAGCCACCCAGGCGCCCCACAGGAACATTTAAAAATACATATGAATGCCATGGCTCGTGAGATCGAGCCCTGTGTCAGAGTCTGGGATTCTCTCTCCCTCTCTCTCTGCCCCTCCCCCCTCAAAATAAATAAATAAAACATTAAAAAAAATAAAATAAAAATACAAATTAATGATAATGAAAACACAACATACCAAAACTTTTGCGAAGCAGTGAAAGTAGTAACTCCATGAAAATTTATGTCTGTAAATGCATATGTCGAAAAGAAAGATCTCGAGTAATCTAACTTTCCACCTTAAGAAACTATAAAAAAGAGCAATCAAAACCAAAAGCAAGGAGAAGGAAGGGAATCCTAAAGATTGTAGTGGAAATACATAGAAATAAAGAAAAGCAAGAGAAAAAATCAACATATTCTAAAGTTGGTTGAGAAGATGAATAAAACTGACCAACTCCAACTAGTCTGCCAAAGATAAGCACTCAAATGTCTGAAATCAGGAATGAAAGAGGACCCATTACTACTAGTCTTAAAGAAGCAAAAAAGGATTATAAGGGAATAATTTGAAAAAATGTATGTCAACAAGCTAGATAACTGAGATGAAACGCACAGATTCCTAAGAGAGAAAAACTCCTGACGCTGACTGAAAACGAAACAAAATCTAAGAGACTTATAGCAAGTATGGGCGCCCGGGCGGCTCAGTCGGTTACGTGTCTGACTCTTGATTTCGGTTCAGGTCATGATCTCATGGTTTGTGAGTTTCAGCCCTGTGTCAGGTTCTGTGCTGAGCATGGATCCTGCCGTTAGATTCTCTCTCCCTCTGTCCCTCCCCGCTAGCATGTGCTCCTGGCCCCCATCTCAAAAAAGAAAAGACATATGCAAGTAAAAAGAAAAATATAGTAATAACAAGTTCCCACAAAGAACAGCCTAGAACCAGGGCGCCTGGGGGCCTCAGAGTAGCATGCTTACAGCAATACTAGCCAGGCGGGGGGCCAGCTCCACGGGACGGTGTGCCCACAGGAGGTACAGGCCTGCCACAACGCAAGGGTGCATGCAACCCACACAGGTGACACCTCTGGAGCACCCGGCTTGGTGGCCAGGAGGGACTGCACTTCTGGGCCCCACAGGACATCGACGTGAGGCCACTCCTTCGAGACAGGGAGGTAGTTGAGCCACCTAATACATAGAAATAAACAGACCGTTGTGCAAATGAGACAGAGGACTATGTCCTAAATCAAAGAACAAGACAAACCTGAGAAAAAGAACTAAATAAAATAGCAATATACCCAACAAAGAGTTCAAAGTAATGGTCATAAAGATGCTTGCCAAACTTGGGGAGAAGAATGGATAAACACAGTGAGAACTTAAAGAGATAGGAAATAAAGTACCAATCAGAGCTGAATAATACAAGAGTGAAAAGGAAATATATGCTAGAGGGAATAAATGATAGATTAGATGATGTGGAAGGATGGATCAGTGACTTGGAAGACAAGGTAGTGGAAATCACCTAACTGGGACAGTAAAAAGAGAAAGGAATTAAAAAATGAGGATCATTTAAGGGAACTTTGGGATGAATTCAAGTGTACTCACATTCCATATTGGGGTCCCAAAAGGCAGAGAGAGAGTAAAAGGGACAGAAAACCTATCTGAAGAACTAATGGCTGAAAACTTCCCTAACCAAGACATACAAGTCCAAAAAGCACAGAAGTCCAAAATAAGATGAACCCAAAGAGACCCACACCAGGACATGTTATCATTAAAATATAAAAAATGAAAGATAAAGAGAAACTTAAAAGCAGCAAGAGATGGGGCACCTGGGTGGCTCAGTTAGTTAAGCATCTGACTTTAGCTCAGGTCATGATCTCATGGCTCCTGAGTGTGAACTCCACATCAGGCTCTCTGCTGTCAGCGTGGAGCCTGCTTTTGATCCTCTGTCCCCCCACCTCTGCCCCTCCCTTGCTCATGCTTGAGTGCACACTCTCTCTCACAGTAAACAAACATTAAAAAAAGAAAAAAAGAAACGTTGTGGGTCAGAAGGCAGTGGCACGGTGTATTCAAAGTGCTGAAAGGGGTAGAAAACCCTTATGATCAAGAATACTCTGCCTGGCAAGGTTATCATTCAGAATATACGCAGAGATAAAAGAATTTCCCAGACAGCGAAAGCCAGGAGTTCATCACCATTACACTGGCTTCACACAAAAAATATGAAAGGGACTTTTTCAAGTGGAAAAGACAAGACAATAACTAGAAATAAGGAAATACGAAAAAAAATCTCATTGGTAAAGGCAAACATACAGAAAAGGTAGTGGATCAACCACTTATAAAACTGGTAAAAATGTGACATAAAAACCTTAAAATGTGTGAGGGGGGGAGTGAAGTAAAAATATAATTCTTTAAAAAATTTTTTTGATGGGGGGAGGGGCAGAGAGAGAGGGAGACACAGAATCGGAAGCAGGCTCCAGGCTTTGAGCTGTCAGCACAGAGCCCGACGCAGGGCTTGGACTCATGGATCATGAGATCATGACCTGAGCTATAAAGTCTGGTGCTTAACTGACTGAGCTATCCAGGTGCTCCCCAAAATGTAATGTTTTTAGAATGAGTTTGACCTGAACAACCAATTTATTATTATTTATTCTTATTTTTATTTTTTTTAACATTTATTTATTTTTGAGAGAGAGACACACAGAGTATGCGTGGAGGATGGACAGAGAGAGGGAGACACAGAATCAGAAGCAGGCTCCAGGCTCTGAGCTGTCAGCACAGAGCCCGACATGAGGCTTGAACCCATAAACTCTGAGATCATGACCTGAGCTGAAGTCAGCCGCTTAACCGACTGAGACACCCAGGCGCCCCACTTAACAACCAATTTAAAATAGACTGCTATATCCATTCATCAGTTGATGGACACTTAGGCTCTTTCCATGATTTGGCTATTGTTGAAAGTGCCGCTATGAACATTGGGGTTGGGGTACATGTGCCCGGATCAAGAAGATGTGGTATATATACACAATGGAGTATTACGTGGCAATGAGAAAGAATGAAATCTAGCCATTTGTAGCAAAGTGGATGGACCTTGAGGGTGTCATGCTAAGCGAAATAAGTCAGGCAGAGAAGGACAGAGACCATATGTTGTCACTCATAGTCTAACAGGAGAAACCTAACAGGGGACCATGGGAATGGGAAGGCGGGGAAAAGAGTTGGGGAGAGGGAGGGAGGCAAATCATGAGAGACTTTTGAAAGCTGAGCACAAACTGAGGGCTGAGGAGGAAGCGGGGAGGGGAAGGGGGTGATGGTCACAGAGATGGGCATTTGTGGGGAAGAGCACTGGGTGATATATGGAAACCAACTTGGTAATAAACTATAAAAAAAATAAATGAAAGAAAAGATTTGAAGACTTAAAAAAAAGAGACTGCTCTACACAGGTTGTTATTTATGCGCCTCATGGTAACCACAAACCAAAACCCTGTAACAGATACATAAAACAATAAACAAAAAGGAATCTAAACATAACACTAAGGAAAGTCATCAAAGCACTCGACAGCAAGAGAAAAAGTAATAGAGAACTGCAGAAACAACCAGAAAGCAAAGAACAAAATGGCAGTAAACACATACCTATCAATAATCACTGTAAATGTAAATGGACTAAATGATCCAGTCAAAAGACACAGGGTGGCTGGATTAAAAAAACAAACCAACCCAGGACCCATCTATATGCTGCCTACAAGAGACTCACTTCAGACTTAACATACAAGCTGGAAGGAAAGAGATGGAAAAAAGATAATCCAGGCAAACAGAAGCAAAAAGAAAGCGAGGGTAGCAATACTTCTATCTGACAAAACCCACTTTACAACGAAGATTGGAAGAAGAGTTAAAGAAGAGCATTATATAATAATAAAAGGATCCGTCTTTAGAAATTTTTTTAACATTTTTATTTCTGAGAGACAGAGACAGAGTGAGTAGAGCAGGGTCAGAGAGAAGAGAGAGGGAGACACAGAATCGGAAGCAGTCTTCAGGCTCTGAGCTGTCAGCACAGAGGCCAACAAGGGGCTCGAACTCAAGAACTGCAAGATCATGACCTGAGCCCAAGTTAAATGCTTAACCCATGGAGCCACCCAGGAACCCTGATAAAGGGATCAATCTGGGGCGCCTGGGTGGCTCAGTCGGTTAAGCGTCCGGCTTCGGCTCAGGTCATGATCTCACAGTCCGTGGGTTGGAGCCCCGCGTCGGGCTCTGTGCTGACAGCTCAGAGCCTGGCGCCTGCTTCCGATTCTGTGTCTCCCTCTCTCCCTGACACTCCCCTGCTCACACGGTCTCTGTCTCTCAAAAATAAATAAAAAACAAAAAAAATTAAAAAAAAGGGATCTAACAAAAAGATAAAACACTTGTGAATAATTATGGACCCAACAGAGGAGCACCTGAATATAAAAAGCAAATATTAACAGATGCAAAGGGAGAAACAGTAATACAGTAGCAGGGGACGTGAAGACCACACTTACATCAATGGATCGATCATCCAGACAGAAAATAAGGAAATACTAGCCTTGAATGACACACTAGATGAGATGAATTTAACAGAACATTCAAAGCATTCTTCAAAAAACAGCAGAATACACATTTTTTCTTTTTTTAAGTCTCACTGCCCAGTGTGGGGCTTGAACTCACGACCCTCAGATCAAGAGTTGCACGGTGTACAGCCAGGTGCCTCAGATTACATGTTTTTCTTTTTCTTTCCATGTTTATTTATTATTATTATTTTAATGTTTATTTATTTTTGAGACAGAGAGAGATACAATGTGAACGGGGGATGGGCAGAGAGAGAGGGAGACAGAGAATCTGAAGTAGGCTCCAGGCTCTGAGCTGTCAGCACAGAGCCTGATGCGGGGCTTGAATCATGAATTGTGAGATCACAACCTGAGCCAAAGTCAGATGCTTAACTGACTCAGCCACCCAGGTGTCCCAATGTTTATTTATTTTTGAAGGAGAGAGAGAGGGAATGAGAGAGATGAGCCGAGAAGGGGCAGACAGAGAGGGAGACAGAGAATCCGAAGCAGGCTCCAGGCTCTGAGCTGTCAGCACAGAGCCAGACATGGGGCTCGAACCCACAAACTGTGAGGTCATGACTTGAACCAGTCAGTTGCTTAACCAACTGAGTCACCTAGGCGCCCCAGAAGACACATTTTCTTAAGTGCACATGGAACATTCTCCAATACAGATCACAAGTAGGGGCCACAAAACAAGTCTCAACAAATTGTAGATGAATGAAATCCCACTGAGCATATTTACTAACCACAACAGTGTGAAAGGAGAAATCACAATAAAGGAAATAGAAGAAATACAAACGGAGGCTAAACAAGATGCTACTAAACAACCAAGTGGTCAATGAATAAATCAAAGAAGAAATAAGAAAATACCTTGCGACAAAAATGAACACACAATGCTCCAAAATCTATCAGAAAGAGCACAAGCAGTTCTAAAAGGGCAGTATAGTGACACAGGTCCATATCAAGAAATAGGAAAATCTTATATATTTATCTTTTAATGTTTATTTTTGAGAGAGAGAGAGTGTGCGAGAGCGAGAGAGCAACCAGGGGAGGGGCAGAGAAAGAGACACACAGAATCTGAAGCAGGCCCCAGGCTCTGAGCTGTCAGCACAGAGCCCAAAATGGGGCTTGAACTCATGGACTGTGAGATCATGACCCGAGCTGAAATCAGATACTTAACTGATAAAGACACCCAGGCGCTCCTAAGAAACAGGAAAAATCTTAAACAATATGAGCTCATACTTAAAGGAGCTAGGAAAAAAAAAAAAAAGACTAAAGCCCAAAGTTAGTAAAAGGAAGAAAATAAAGATCAGAGCAGAAGTAAATATAATAGAGACTAAAATAAATAAATAAATAAATAAATAAATAAATAAATAAAAAAGATCAATGAAATTCAGAGCTGGTTCTTTAGCAACTAATGGAATGGGAAAATGGATTTGCAAATGACATATCACATAAAGGGTCAGTATCCAAAATCCATAAAGAACTTACCAAACTTAACACCCGAAAAACAAATAATCCAGTGAAGAAATGGGTAGAAGACATGAATATTTTTCAAAGAGGACATCCAGATGGCCAACAGACACATGAAATGATGCTCAGCGTCACTCATCACCAGGGAAATACAAATCAAAACCACACTGAGATACCACCTCACGCCGGCCAGAGTGGCTAAAATGAACACATAAATCAGGAAACTAGAGATGCTGGCAAAGAAGTGGAGAAACAGGCATGCTCTTGCACTGCTGGTGGGAATGTAAACTGGTGCAGCTGCTTTGGAAAACAGTGTGGAGGTTCCTCAAAAAATTAACAATAGCACTCCCCTACGACCCAGCAATAGCACTGCTAGGGATTTACCCAAGGGATGCAGAAGTGCTGATGCATAGGGGCACAGGTACCCCAATGTTCATAGCAGCACTGTCAACAATAGCCAAATTATGGAAAGAGCCTAAATGTCCATCACCTGATGAGTGGGTCAAGTCTATATACACAATGGAGTATTACATGGCAGTGAGAAAGAACGAAATCATGCCATTTGCAGCAACATGGATGGAACTAAAAGGTATTATGCTGAGTGAATAAGTCAGTGAGAGAAGGACAGAGACCATATGTTTTCACTCATATGTGGATCTTGAGAAACTTAACAGAGGACCATGGGGGAAGGGAAGGGGAAAAAATAGTTACAGAGAGGGAGGGAGGCAAACCATAAGAGACTCTTAAATACGGAGAACAAACTGAGGGTAGATGGCGGGTGTGGGAGAGGGGAAATGGGTGATGGGCACGGAGGCGGGCACTTGTTGGGATGAGCACTGGGTGTTGTATGTAAGCCAATTTGACAATAAATTGTATTAAAAAAAGAGCTGGTTCTTTAAGAAATAAACAAAACTGTAAAACCTTTGGCCAGACTTCTCCAGAAAAAAGAGGACCAAATAAATTTAGAAGTGAAAGAGAAGTTGCAACCAACACCACAGAAATACAAAGGACGATAAAAGATTTTCATGAATAATTATATGCCAATAAATTGGACAACCTAGGAGACATAAATAAGTTCCTAGAAACATGCAGTCTTCTAAGACTGAATTAGGAATAAAATGAAAATCTGAACAGATAACTACTAGTAATGAAGTTCAATTAGTAATAAAACAACAAAAAACCTCCCCCAAAACAAAAGCCAAGGACCAGACAGCTTTAGAGGTCAATTCTACCAAACATAAAAAGTCAATACCTATCTTTCTGCAAATTTTCCATTTATCCCCAAAAAACTGAAAAGGAAGGAATGCTTATTTATGCTCATGAGGTCAGCATTACCGTGATACCTAAACCAAAGACACTGTAAAAATAGAAAATTACAAGCTAATATCCCTGACCAACATACATGCAAAAATTCTTAACAAAATATTAGTATACCAAATTCAACAAATACATTAAAAAGATCATACGCCATGGTCAAATGGGACTTATTCCTGGGATGCAATCATGGTTCAAGATCTGCAAATCATTCAATGTGACACACCACATGAGCAAAACAAAGGATCAAAATCATCCAATCAGGGGCGCCTGGGTGGCTCAGTCAGTTAAGTGTCCGGCTTCGGCTCGCGTCATGATCTCATGGTTTGTGGGTTTGAGCCCCGAGTCAGGCTCTGTGCTGACAGCTAGCTCAAAGCCTGGAGACTGCTTCAGATTCTGTGTCTCCCTCTCTCTCTGACCCTCCTCTGCTCTCATTGTCTCTGTCTCTCAAAAATAAATAAAACACATTTTTAAAAAATTAAAAAAAAATCATCCAATCAGCTCAAGAGATGAAAACACATTTGACAAAATTCAACCTCTATTCATGGTAAAAATGCTAAAAAAATGTGGGCACAGACAGAACATACCTCAAACATAAAAAAGGGCATATATGACAAACCCACAGACAACAAAATATGCAACAGGAAAAGCTGAAAGCTTTTCCTCAAGTTCAGAAGTCAAGGAGGCCCGCTCCTGCCACTTTTATTGAACACAGTACTGCAACTCCTAGCCAAAGCAATCAGGCAAGAAAAAGAAATACAAGGCATCCAAAGGAAGAAGTAAAACTGCCATGATTCACAGATGACCTACTGCAATATAGGAAACTCCACAGCCTGCACCGCAAAACTATAATTAGTAAGAAGGAATTTAGTAAAGTTGAAGGATATAAAATATACAGGAAGCTCGTGTCTCTTTCACTAGTAACAAACTACCGCAGAAGTTAAGGAAACTATCCCATTTACAACTGCATCATCAAATAAAATAACTAGGAATAAATTTAACTGAGGAGGTGAAACAGCTGTATTCTGAAAATTATAAGACACTAATGAAGGAAACTGAAAATGACACAAATAAATGGAAAGATTTACTGTGCTCGGGGGTTGGAAGAATTAACATTGTTCCAATGTCCATATTACCAAAAGCAATCTACAGATTTGATGCGGTCCCTATCAAAATACCCAATGACATTTTTTTCACAGAACTGGAATAAATAATCCTAAAAAGACTCCGAATAGCCAAAGCAAATTTGAGAAAGAGGAACAAAGTGGGAGGTATCGTACTCCCAGATTTCAGGTGATACTACAATTTATAGTAATTAAAGCAATATGGCACTGGCACAAAATCAAACATGCAGATGAATGGAACAGAGTCCAAAAATAAACCCACACATATGGCCAATTAATCTAATGACGCAGGAGGCAAGAGCATACAATAGAGAAAAGACAGTGTCTTCCATAAATGGTGTTAGGAAAACTGGACAGCCCCATGCTAAAGAATGAAACTGGACTGCCTTCTTACATCATATATAAAAATAACCTCTAGATGGATTAAAGACTTAAATGTTAAGACCTAAAACCATAAAACTCCTAGAAGAAAACAGGCAGTAAACTCTAGGACATTTATCACTTTAGGTCTGTCCAGGCAAGAATGACAAAAGCAAAAATAAACAGTTGGGACTACATCAAAAGGAAAAACTTTTGCACAGCGAAGGAAATCATACACAAAACGGAAAGGGAACTTAGTAAATGGAAGATGTACAAATAATAGATCTCATAAGAGGTTAACATCCAAACAATATAAAAACTCACAAAACTCGTTCTCAACTGTTTTTTCAGAGTCCACATAAAGGTGAAACCATATGGTATGTGTCTTTCTTTCTGATGTGTTTCCCTTAGGCTAATACTCTCTAGTTCCATCCTGTTGTCAGAAGTGGCAAGATTTGATTCTATTTTTTTTAATGTTTGTTTATTTATTTATTTTATTATTGAGACAGAGAGAAACAGAGCATGAGTGGGGGATAGGCAGAGAGAGAGGGAGACATAGAATCTGAAGTAGGCTCCAGGTTCTGAGCTGTCAGCACAGAGCCCGATGTGGGACTTTGAGAACAAGACCGGAGCTGAAGTTGGATGCTTAACTGACTGAGCCACCAGGCTCCCCCTTTTTTTGGTTTATTTTTGAGAGAGAGATAGATACATATACAGAGAGAGAATGGGAAAAGGGCAGAGAGAGGGGGAGACCCAGAATCCGAAGCAGGCCCCAGGCTCTTAGCTGTCAGCACAGAGCCCGACGCGGGGCTCGAACTCACAAATCGGGAGATCATGACCTGATCTGAAGTCGGATGTTTAACCAACTGAGCCACCCATGCGCCCCAGATTCCATTCTTTCCTATGGCTGAGTAATACCACACCGTGTGTAAAATATACCACATCTTCTTTATCCATTCACAAATTAATGAACACTTGGGCTGCTTTCCTATCTTGGTTCTTGCAAGTAATGCCGTGATGAACACAGCAGTGCATAGGTCTCTTCAGACTGATGTTTTTATTTTCTTCAGATAAATTCCTAGAAGTAGAATTGCTGGATTATATGGTAGCTCTATTTTAGTTTGTTTTTTCCCCCAGGACCCTCTGTACTGCATTCCACTGTGGCTGCACCAATGTATATTCCCATCAACAGTGTATGAGGGTTCCCTTTTCTCCACATCCTTGCCAACACCTGTTATTTTTCGTCTTTCGGGTAAAAGCCATTGTTACCAGAGATGTGAAGAGGGATCTCATTGTGGTTTTGATTTGCAGCTCCCTGATGATGAGTGGTGTTCAGTATCTTGTCATGTGCCTTTTGACCATCTGGATGTCTTCTTTGGAGAAATGTCTATTCAAGACTTCTGTCCATTTTTCAACTGTTTTTTTAAAATATTAAGTTGTAGGGGCACCTGGGTGGCTCAGTCGGTTAAGCATCTGGCTTCAGCTCAGGTCATGATCTCACAGTTCGTGGGTTCGAGCCCCGCGTTGGGCTCTGTGCTGACAGCTAGCTCAGAGCCTGGAGCCTGCTTCAGATTCTGTGTCTCCCTCTCTCTCTGACCCTCCCCTGCTCACACTGTCTCTGTCTCTCAAAAATAAATAAAAAACATAAAAAATAAATAAAATAAAATATTAAGTTGTATAAGTTCTTTACGTATTATGGATACTAACCCCTTCCTGGATGTACCATTTGCAAAAACCTTTTCCCATTCAGTATGTCACCTTTTTGTTTTGTTGATAGTTTCCTTCTCTGTATAAAAGCTTTTTGACTATAGACGTAATCCTATTTCGTTATTTAGGAGAGTGCAAGTAGGGGAGGGGCAGAGAGGAGGAGTCAGGATCTGAAGGGAGCTCTGCACTGACAGCAGCGAGCCGGATGTGGGGCTTGAACTTCCAAACCACGAGATCATGAACGGAAATGAAGTCCAATGCTCAATCAACTGAGCTACCCAAGTGCCCCAAGGATAAAAACAATCTCCAGGTGCTGAGTCATCTAGATATCCACATGCAAAAGGCTCAAGTTACCCCCTACCTTATACCATCTGCAAAGTATTAGCTCAAAATAAAACTAATGACGTAAATGTAAGAGCTAAAATCATAAAGTTCTTAGAAGAAAGCAAAGGGGTCAATCTTCATGACCTTTGATTAATCAGTGGTTTGTTGGATATGACTCTAAAGCACTAATAAGCAAGGAAAATTTGTACTCCATAAAAAATTAAAAACTTTTGTGCTTCAGGGAAGACTACCAAGAAAGTGAAAAAACAAGTTAGAAATGGGAGAAAATATTTCCACACTATCTATCTGATAAGGATCTAGTGCCTAGGATATATACATAATTCTTGGGGTGCCTGGGTGGCTCAAGAGGTTGAGCATCCAACTTAAAAAAAATTTTTTTAATGTTTATGTTTGAGAGAGAAAGAGAGAGAAAGAGAGAGACAGAACATGAGTGGGGAAGGGGCAGAGAGAGAGGGAGACACAGAATCCGAAGCAGGCTCCAGGCTCTGAGCTGTCAGCACAGAGCCCAGTGTGGGGCTCAAACTCAAACTGCAAGATCACGGCCTGAGCCAAAGTCAGATGCTTAACCAACTGAGCCACTTAGGCATCCCAAGCATCCAACTCTTGATCGGGTCATGTAGGGACATGGTATTGAGCCCTACATCGGGCTCTGCACGGAGCATGGATCCTGTTTAAGATTCTCATTCTCTCTCTCTCCCCCACCCTCCCCAACCTAACTGTGCACTCTCTTTCTTAAAAAAATAAAAATTAAAAAAAAAAAACAAAAAAAAATTAAAATAGAATTTTTACAACTCAGCAAAAAGAGATAAATAACCCAATTAAAAAACGGGCAAAGGACAAGGAGTAGTCATTTTCTAAAGAATATACATAAATGGTCAATTAGCTATATAAAAAGATGCTCACCATCACTAGCCATGAGGGAAATGCAAACCACAATGAAATACTATTTCACACTCACTTGGATGGCTGTCATAAAAGACAGAAAATACCTAATTCTGGAGAGGATATGGAGAAATTGGAACCCCTACACATTGTGGGTGGGCATGTGAAGTGGTACAGCCGCTTGGAAAAAGTCTATCATTTCTCAAAAAGGATTAAAAGAGAAAAGCATGATCAACTGAAATTATAAATGAAGATGTTAGCAACAGGCCTTAATATACCAATAGTTACATTAAATTTAAATTGTCCGAAGTAATCACTTTCAAGTCCAATATTAACAAACTGAGACCAAAAAAAAAAAAACCCCAAACTCTAGATTTATACTCAATAAAAGAAACACACTTAAAGCTAACTGAAAGCTGGAGTCACAGGAGATAAAATATGACTTAAGACCTGACATCATTATTAGGATTGGAAAAGACTACTCTTTATGGTAAAGATTCTATTTCTGAAAAATTGGCTACTATTTTATACCATACACAAAATTAACTCAAAATGGATTAAAGGTTTGAATAGAGGACCTGAAACCATAAAACTCTGAGAAGAAAACACACCTGATAAGTTCCTTGACATCAGTCTTGGCAATTTTTTGGATTTAACACCAAAAGCAAAGGCAACAAAAAGAGAAATATGCAAGGGGACTGCATCAGACTAACGAGTGCCCGCACAGCAGAGGAAGCCATCAATGAAAGGAAAAGGCAACTGACCAAATGGGAGAAAATATTTCCAAATCCCATATTTGATAAGGAGCGAATATTCAAAATATGTAAAGAATACGCACAACTCAATAAAAACAAACAATATGATTAAAAAATGGGCAGAAGATGTGAACATTTTCCCAAGGGGACACACAGATGGCCAACAGGTACACAAAAGTGTCCAACATCCCCAGTCATCAGGGAAATGCAAATCAAAGCCATGAGATTACCTCATACCTGGGAGATTGGCTATTACCAAAAGGTAACAAATAGCAAGTGTTGGTGAGGATGTGAAGAAAAGGGGATGTAAATTGGGGAAGCCACTATGGAAAACCGTATAGAAGTTCCTCAAAAACTTAAAAACTACCAGGGGCACCTGGGTAGCTCAGTCGGTTGAGCCTCTGACTTCCGCTCAGGTGGTGATCTCACGGTTTTCGAGGTTGAGTCCCACAGCCTGTCAGCACAGAGCCCGCTTCCGATCCTCTGTCCCCCTCTCTCTGCCCTTCCCCTGTTTGCACTCTCCCCCAAATAAATACATATGAAAAAAAATAGAACTACCATATGATCCAGCAGTTCCACTTGTGGGTATTTATCCAAAGAAAACATGAACACTATCTCAGCGATACCTGCACTCCGCCATGTTTGTTGCAGCACTAATTTCAATGGCTAAGACACAGAAGCAACCTAAATGTCTACTCATAGTTGAATGGATACAGAGCATGTGGTATATATGATACACAATGGAATATTATCCCACCATTAAAGAAAGAAGAAAATCTTGCCATTTGTGACAACATACCCTATACCTTGAGAACATCATGCTAGGTGAAATAAGTCAGACAGAGAAAGACGAATACTGTGTCTCACTTATTGGTGGAATCAAAACAAAAAGCAAAAAACAAACCAAAGACAGAACTCTTAGGTACAGAGAACACATTGGTGAGTGTCCGAGGTGTCGGGCAAAACGAGCGAGGTTGGTCTAAAGTTACAAACTTCCAGTTACAAACTAAGTTCTGGGAGTGTAATGTACAGAATGGTCACCATAGTTAATAATACCCTACTGTGTTTTTGAAAAACCTAGAGCTGAATAATGCAGTTCTTAATAAATTTATTATGTTATTTTTCTGAGGGAGCGAGCATGCAAGTGCACACGAGCAGCGGAGGAGCAGAGAGAGGAGGGGAGAGAGAATCCCAAGCAAGTTTCATGCTCAGCACGGACGCCAACGTGAGGCTCAATCACATGACTGAGATCATGACTTGAGCAGAAATCAAGAGTCAGAAGCTTAACCAACTAAGCCACCCGGGTGCCTCAGTCCTCACATTGTAGAGCTTAGAATCTCTTTATACTCTCAAAAAGTACTGAGGAGCCCAAAAAGCTTCTGTTTATATGGGTTATATCTATTAATATTTACTGGATAGAAATTAAAGCCTGGAAATCTGAATAATTAATAAGAAAATTAGTGTTAAATTAATTTTTGTTAGGGGCACCTGGGTGACTCAGTTGGTTAAGTGTCTGATTTTGGTTCAAGCCCCATGCCAGGCTCTGTGCTGACAGCTCGGAGCCCAGAGCCTGCTTCAGATTCTGTGTCTTCCTCTCTCTGCCCCTCCCCTGCTTGCACTCTTCTCTCTTTCTCAAAAAAAAAAAAAAATAAATAAAATTAAATTAAAAAAGAGATAAAATAAAAATCCATACCAAATACCATCTTAGACGGACAAGCATTATAAATATTCCTATAAACTGGCAAGTATGTCCAGTGTCACCATTAGTCACCAACTATGTACTGGAAGTCTCTCCCAGTATAATAAAACAACTGCCATTTTTTTGGAGAGGTCAGGATTTTTTATATAGGAAAAAAGAAAAAAAATCTGCCTATAAATTACTAGAAGTGATAGAAAAGTTTAGCAAGAGAATGGATAAAAAATTAATATACAAAAGTTATATTTTATACAGTAGTAGCAAAGAGTATACAGATAAAGAGAGGTAAGCATTTGTGATAGAAAGTTTCAAATATCTAGGAATAAATTTAACGATGTGTAAGATCTCTGTGGGGGAATTTATAAAAGGTGGAGAGGTATGCCATGTTCATGGATAGCAAGATTCAATAATATACATGGTTTTCATATTTGTCTACAGATTCAAGTTATTTCCCTATCAAAATTCCAACAGGATTTTTCATGTTTAAAGATAACTTTAAAATATCAGTGAAAGAATAAAGGGCCAGGATAGCCAGAACACTTCTGAACAAGAAAAAAACAGGTCAGAGGGGAACTTTTGTACCAGACATCACAGCTCATTAACAAGTTCTGGTAGGGGCACCTGGGTGGCGCAGTCAGTTAAACGACTGACTTCAGCTCAGGTCATGATCTCACTGTCTGTGAGTTCACGTCGGGCTCTGTGCGACAGCTGCTTCGGATTCTGTGTCTCCCTTCTTTTCTGTCCCTTCTCCACTTGTGCTCTGTATCTCTCTCTCCCAAAAATAACAGTAAAAACATAAAAAAAATAAAACAAAACTTCTGGTAATAAATCAATGTGATAGAGCAAAAGCTATAGACGAACTGACTAGAAGAATAGAAAGAACCCAGAAACACATGTGTGCACTTATGAACTTTGGTTACGTAAGACAGGTAGCATGTCCCATCAGTGGGGAATGAAGGGAGCTAAAAACATGTTATTCACATTCAGACAGGGTGAAAGGAACATGATTCCTGTTTCACACCATGTACAAAAATCAACTTTGGATGAAGGACTTACATGTCAAAACAAAACGTTAAGATACCTAACAGAAACTGTAGATGAATGAATACCTTGTAGACCTTAGGGGTAGGGAGAGATTTATGAAATAAGACACAAAAGAACTATTAAAAGAAAGATTGATGTAGTTGTCCATGATAAAATTAAAAACTGGTTCAACAAAAAACATGTAAAAGAAGTGAAAGACAAGTTATAAATGGGATGAACATAGTCACAGCTGACAAAAGACCAGTATCAAGAGTATGTGTGTGTGCCTATGGATACACACACACACACACACACACCCATATACACAGGCACACAAAACTCCCGCAAACAAGAAAAGCTCTAGTAACTCAATCAAAAAATGGGTGAAAGAAACAACGCATTTCACAGAGAAGGAAACACATGGCCAATAAACATATGAAGATCTCCAAAATCTTAAAGAACTAATATAACTCAACACTCAAATAATGCAATTAAAAAATGGGCAGAAGACATGAATGGAACTTTCTCCAAAGAGGACATCCAGATGGCCAACAGACATACAAAAAGATGTTTGTCGTCACTTACCACCAGGTAAATGCCAGTCAAAACTACAAGGAGCTATCACCTCACACCTGTCAGAATGGCTAAAATCAACAACACAAGAAACAACGGGTGTTGGTGAGGGTGTCGAGAAAGAGGCACCCGATGCACTGCTGGGGATGGAAACTGGTGCAGCCACCGTGGCAAACAGTATGGAGTCTGCTCAGAAAGTTAAAAAGAGACCTGCCTAATGGTCCAGCAATGGCATTCCTGGGTATTTACCCAAAGAACATTAAGAACGCTAATCCAGGGGGGAGAGGAGCGGACAAAAAAAAAAAAAAAAAGAACGCTAATCCAAAGGGTTACATGCACCCGTATGTTTATAGCAGCATTATCTACAATAGCCAAGACATGAAGCAGCCCAAGTGTGCATGGACTGACGAATGGATAAAGAAGATGTGGTATATATAAACAACGGAATATTAGTCAGCCACAGAAAGGAATATCTTGCCATCTGCAACAACATGATGGAGCTAGAAAATATAATGGGAGAGAAATAAGTTAGTCACAGAGAAAGACAAATACCATGTGATTCTGATTTTACTCCTCTGTGGACTTAAAGAAACAAAACAGACAAGCAAAGGGAGGGGAAAAAAAAGGGAGAGAGAGAAACACAAGAAACAGATTCTTAACTCAAGAGAACAAACTGACAGTTACCAGAGGGGTCGGGAAGCAGCGTGGGGAAACACCCAGGCGATGGAGATTGCGGAGTGCCCTTGTCACGACGAGCCGGGGGGTTGTGCGGAAGCCCTCAGTCACTGTGGTGTACCCTCGAAACTAACATCACACTGCACGTGAACTGGAACTTAAATAAAAACAAACAACACTCACACGAAGAGATGTTTCACGTAATTTGAAACCAGGGAACGGCACATCAAGGCCACTCCCTGAAGTGAGGAGATACCGGTTTGAACCCCGCTGGCTGTAAAAAAGGTGTTTGAGAGGAAGCAGACCCGCAGAACCTCTTCCCCACCCCCGGCGGGACGCTAACTTGGGAACTACTTTGGAAAACAGATGTCATCATCTGTTAAAACGGAGGGTGAACACAGAACCCCACGACCTAGCAATTCCACTGAAAGGTCTATTCCTAAGAAAAACTCTTGCATACGTACAACAGAAACTTATAAAAATTGTTTTTGGCCACAAAACCCTGGGGACAACCCCAGAGCACATGAATAGGAATGGACAAATAAACCACGGCACATTCATAAGGAGGGGACAGTATAAAGCAGTCAAAACAGACTTCAGGGGGCGCCTGGGTGGCTCCCTCAGTCAGGCGTCTGACTCTTGGTTTCAGTTCAGGTCATGATCTCATGGTTTCATGAGTTCAAGCCCTGAGTTGGGCTCTGCGCTGACAGCGTGGAGCCTGCTTGGGATTCTCTCTCTACCTCTCTCTGCAACCTGCCTCCCCACTCTGTCTCTCTTTCTCAAAATAAATAAACTTAAAACAACAGCAAACTTTAAAGACAAGCAATGTGCACGATTCTCAGTGACACAATGTTAGGTGACAAAAACAAATCTCCGAAGAGAACACACAGCATGATATACTTTTTTGGTTGAAAAACCACCAGAATAAACAATGACCCTAGTGATGGTTACCGGGGTGTCGGAGGCAAGGAGATGGGACTGGGGGTGGGGCAGCCACACGGGTAGATGCAGGTTACTGTCCAGGTCCTAACCTTCATGCGGTATAATGGCTTCTCGGATGCTTATTACATGAGTAAAAGTACCCGGATAGCCGTGCAGGGACAGAGGACGGACCTCCCATGTCACACAGTTTGTATGATCTAACCGGGGACACCTCAGGGTAAGACAAAGAAAACCCGGATCATGCTCCTCCGGGTTGTCTTTCAGCCCGCACCACACACTCCTTCCTGTTCCCAGGGCTGCTCCTCCTGGTCCTCCCAGACGAGGCTCTGCCCGGACGCCCTGTCCACAGGACACCTCCACCGCTCGTCCCACGCCTCTTCTCTGCCCACCCCCCCCCGTCCCTCATGCTGTCCCCAAACGCTCTCATCACACCACTCCGTCGAGCCCTTCTCCACGCCTCCATGATCAGGTGTCTGTGGGTCTGGTCCAGGGCAGAGGTTCTGTCTGCGCGTCTCCTGGGCACAAAGTGACGATCTGCCGAATGGCCAGCCCTCACCCTTGACCTCTGCCGACTTTTGACCACCTTGCCCAATCTTGACATGTTTCAGCCCCCAATTCGAACTGGATCTTTTTTGAGAAGTCACAGTGAGTTCTTCTTCCCCTCGACGCTGTCCTTTCCCATGTCTTTTCTGTGTGGCCTGTGACCAGATTTGGGTCCTCCTCTCTTAGGCAAGATCCTTCTGGATCAGTTTTCCCATCACCAGAGATCCTTCTAGAGTGTATTTCAGATCTCATCTATCCCCAGTTAGAACCCTTCCATGGCTTGTCACTGCCCTCAGGATGGGTCCTGATCCTCAGCTCTTTCCTAGGAAGCCCCTGCTGACGACCATGCCCCCCTCACCCCTGCATGTGCTCGGTGCTGCCGAACCTCGGGAAAGCTCTCCAGCCTGTACCTCAGGGACAGGGAGCCATGCCCTCCTCGGAGCTCCTACTGGAATGTCAACTCTGCTCCCAGGCCACTTATCACCCAGACAGACAGCTCCTCACACGTGTGCATCGGCTCAGGCACAGCGCCCAGGGAGGGAGGGCCTTTGTATCAGTGCTGTATACTTTACAAGGCACTGTCTCTTGTGACAGCTTTTAGATTGATGCTAGTTTTTAAATGGTGGCGTGTGGGGGCACCTGCATGGCTCAGTCGGCTGAGCGTCAGACTTTGGCTAGGGTCATGATCTTGCTGATCTCGGTTCGTGGGTCTGAGCCCCACAACAGGCCCTGTGCTGACAGCGGGGAGCCTGCTTGGGATTCTGTCTCCCTCTCTCTCTGCCCCTCCTCCACTCACGCACACTCTCTCTCTCAATAAAGAAACATGAAAAAAAATAAAGGTTGTGTGTGTGTGTTTCCCTCTGACTTGCATAACCCCTGAGGACAGCATCTTAGAAACTGGTGCACTGGCGGCCGTGGCTCATGAAGGCCCACCAGGGCGAGGCCCAGCAGGAGACGCGGTGCTCCCCTGCCCTGGAGCCTTCACTCACCGTATTGAAGTACTCGACGCCGGTGGCTTCAAATGCCCTTGCCACAGCTCGGGTTGTGGCCACACAGGCTACCGGGTGGCCATTGCCAATGGACTTGCCCATGGTGACGATGTCGGGAACAAAGTCTTGTCCTTGCAGCTGAAAGGCCCAGAAGTGCTTGCCCACTCGGCCAAAGCCCACTTGAATCTCATCTGCGACAAAGACCCCGCCGGCCCTGTGGATGTGCCTGCGGCAGAGGACAGACGGCTGACGGGGTCTGCGATACGGAGGATCGGACCGCCAGCTGGGGGGTTTCCAACTCTGAACCCTGGCTCTGCCAGCACTAAGGTGGGGGCCTCAGGCAGATGGCTGCCTTCCTCAGAGCCACCACTTCTACTCAAAATTCTGGCCAAGAGGCTTCGTTTAGGGGTGGAATTTGGAACAAAGGTTGGGAACGCCCATTACAGCCCTGCCCTCCTGGCTACTCACTCTGCCACTTCCTGGAAGAAGCCGGCCGGGGGGATGATCTGGCCGCCCACGCTGGGCAGAGACTCTGCAAAAAACGCTGCAATCTGTGGGTGAGACGGAACGCTGGGGACACCACTGTGGAGGCACTGAGCAGCACGCGGAGCTTGCTTGTCCTGCCCATGCTGGGTCGGCGCTGGCTCCAGCACAAGTCGCCAGCGTGGCTGTGTGGCCACTTCAGGCTCCAGGTCACATCTGGCCTTGTGACTGGGTTTGCTTTTGGTCTGCAAACCAACTCTTTTAGCACAGAGCCTGACGTGGGGCTTGAACTCACAAACCATGAGATCATGACCTGAGTTGAAGCCAGACACAACCGACCGAACCACCTAGGTACCCCTGCAAACCAACTCTTAACTGTGTGGAATTCTCCAGAATGCTTGTACTCAGCACGTCCCAGGGTTCTCCCCCATTAGCCTGTTCCTTCCCTGACCCTCCCTGGTGACTCCCCTCACCCCCACGGGGAGAAACGCGGCCCCCACCCATGATCCAGCCTCCTCCCTCGTCCATCAGGCAGCAGGGTCTCTGCCTCTCCAGTGTCTGTGCGCCCCCTCGTCCCCTCCATCTGGACACAGCTGCCTCCTGGCACAACTGTCACTTTCTGCCTTGGCCTCCTGCAGATGCCACCTGGCGGGAGCCTCTGGCAGCCCATCCTCCACTGGCCACCAGGATGAGCCTAGCTCGGCACCAAATACATCACTGTCCTGCGTAAAGCCCTTCCGTGACCCCATGTCTTACAGCTGTGACCTCCAAGCTATGGTCAGTCCTAGAGCTGCTTCAGAGGCTACCGCTCGGATGAAGGAAGGGCTGATGGGGTAGGAACCGTCTCTTCTCTGCTTTGACTGTGAGTGCAGGCAAAGCGCCTGAAACGCGCATGCCCAGCTCCCGGGTCCAGCCCCGCCAGCCTCTCTGGCTTCATCGCCGGCTGTGCGTCGTGGTGTCCTGTGTCCAGCTGTCTCCGCTGCAGACCTTCCAGAGAGCCCTCCCTCCACCTCTCCTGTCTCTGCCCCTGAACTCCATGTCCCGTATGACTGGGAGGGGGGCGGAGGGGGCAGGGCCTCCTCACGGCCTCAGGCTGGCCACGTTCAAATGCATCCCCTGGTCTTACTGCTCTCCCTCTCCAGACCTTCCGAGGGACCTTGCAGGTCTACATTCTGCCTGCTTCTCTAGGCTCATTTCCCGCCAGCTCGGCCAGGCCCACACTGATGTGTGCTTGGGTTTTCTCCCCTACCCCCGCCACCATGAGTGCAACCCCTACTCACAGAAATCAGGTAGCATCTCCTCCTTCATGCCCGCACCGTCAGCCTGGGGCCACTAGACTCCTGTAACACCCAGGACCTATCTTTCTCTCAACTGCTGAGCGGTGAACCCCGCTCCTAGATCCCTCAAGGGGGTACTGGCTCTAGTTTCTCCCAGGGTCCCCGGTACCCAGCACTGGGCTGACAGCAGGAAATGCCATCTGCTGTTCCACTTATGGGACCTGTGCAGGCACAGTTACCTTCCTGCCCTTTTCCTGTATGCTGTTCACCAGGCGCTCCACCTCGCTGGCATAGGCCCCAGCCGGATTGGGGTGGTCCTCCCGGTAAAGGCCCCGGTAGGTGTCTGGGAGAGGCGCCTGTGGGGAGTGACAGCGCCGTGTCATCCAGGCTGGGGGGCGAGCACCGACCTGTTGCCCGCTTGGGCAGTGCATACCACGTGGACCCACTCCTTCTGGCCATCCAGGTCTCGGAACTTGTAGGGACTGATGTCGATAAGGGAGCTCAGGTGACCGTGGTAAGCACTGAGGAGGAGAACGGAGGGGGCTCAGGACCGAGTACTCACGACAAATGTCCGCTCACCTCAGGAGGCACAGGGAAGCCCAACCTTTCCAACACAGCCCCCGAATCCTGGGGCTGGGAACCAGCATGGGCCTTGGAGCCCTCGAGACTTCCTGGAAGCTGCTTACTAGCTAGGATGGCGGCTAATCATTTAACCTCTCTGGGCTTAGTTCTCTCCTCTGAGAAGTGCGGGCAGGGGGCTCCTTCAGAACTGTAATTAGTGCTCTAGCTCTGGGCCTCGTGCACAGCAGATACTCAATACTGTCAGGACAGTGTTAAAACCTAAGCCGTGGGGCCCCTTCTCGCCACCTTGCAAAGCATCTTCGGCTCCCAGAAGAGAGGCCCTGAGCCCCCAGGTGTATATCGAGGTGTCCTCATGCTTCCCTCCAGTGGTAGCCCAGGCCCCTCATCCTCCTGCCCATGGCACCCAGAGCTAGAGCCTCACTGACCCCCAGTAAGCGCTGGGCCCAGGCTTCTGGAAACGGCACTTACTGGTCTAACACCACCACGTCCCAATGTCCCGTGTACTTGCGGGCCAGCCTCAGGGCCAGGTCGTTGGCTTCTGACCTATGAAAGAAAAGGTGGGCACTTCTCAGACTGCTGTCCAACGGCTTTCCTCCTGGACACCTGCTTCCTACCGGGAGGTCCAGAGGGAGAGAGGAGCCCTGCCAGCAGCAACAACGTTCTCAGGACACCATCTGTGAGTCATTCGAGTTCATTCACTCAATCAACGTTTTATCAAATGTGCTAGGAGCTGGGGCAGGGGTTGGAAAAAGAAGGAAAACAGGTCTGGCTCTTCTGGAACTTTCTACATTGTAGTAGGTATCATAAAAGCAAAATAAACAAAAGAATGATCATTTTGATAAGTGCTCCACGAGAACCAAACCACATAGGGCCTGAATTGTGTCCCCCCCCCCATTCATATGTTGAGGCCCTAACCCCTACTACCTAAGAATGTGGCTATTTAATGTAAATTTATATGAATAAACATTTATTTATTTTTGAGAGAGTGTGGGTAGGGGAGGAGCAGAGAGAGAGGGAGACACAGAATCGGAAGCAGGCTCCAGACTCTGAGCTGTCAGCACAGAGCCTGACACGGGGCTCAAACCCACGAACCACGAGATCATGACCTGAGCTGAAGTCAGATGCTCAACTGACTGAGCCCCCTAGCTGCCCCTAAATTTATATAAATTAAAATGAGGCTGTCAGGATGGGCCCTAATCTGATTTGACCAGTGTCCTTATATGAAGAGGAAACGTGGGCAGAGACACAAGAGGCGTGGACACCAAGAAGACTAAGCAAGGACACAGCTAGAAGGTGGCCATTCCCAAACCAAGGAGAGAGGCCTCAAAGAAGTCACGCCTGCTGACACTTTATTCTTGGATTCTGGCCTCCAGGAGTAGGAGAACTATGTTTCCATCATTTAACCCTCCCAGCCTGTGGCATTCTGTCATGGCAGCCCTGACTGATACAGAGGTCAGGAAAACACCTGAGGAGACACCACGAGACCTGAGTCCCCAGGGGGAGGTTTCCAGGCAGAGTGAGCAGCGCGTGCAAGGGCCCTGTGCAGGACAAATGCTCGGTGAGCTCATGGAACCAAGACACCACAAGGGAGGCCAAGGGCGGCGTGGCACGGGAGAGGAAGTGGGGAGACACGCAGGGGCCCCGCACACAGGAGCTTGGAAGGTGCCTAGATTTTCCTCTCAGTGCCATGCCAAGCTACTGAAGAGCTTTATTTTTTTAATTTTTATTTTACAGTAAAACCTTAGATTGTGAGTAACTTGTTCTGTGAGTGTTCTGCAAGATGAGCAAACATTTCTAATAATTTTAACTTGGTAAACGAGTGCTGTCTTGCAATACGAGAAGTACGTGAGGCTGAAGGTCACATGATCACAACTGAGCCAATGGGGCTTGAAATTCACTTTGGCACGCAAGTGCTTTGGATTACAACCACGTTTCTGGAATGAACTTCGCTCGCAAACCAAGGTTTTGCAGTATTTTTTTTTTTAAGATTTATGTTTAGAGAGAGAGAATGTGAGCAGGGGAAGATGCAGAGGGAGAGGGAAAGAGAGAGTCTCAAGCAGGCTCCACGCTCAGCATGAGGCTTGCTATCACGATGCTGGGGTCATGACCTGAACTGAGGTCAAGAGTAGGACCCTTCACTGACGGAGCCACCCAGGTGCCCCGCTCCTGAAGAGTTCTAATCCGAGATGCGATTCAGCTTCCATCTGGGGACGTGGCCTCCAGCTGTGTGGGTCTAATGCAGTAAAAGGGGAAGGAAGAGAGGAGAGCTAGGAGGACACCCAGCTCAGAGCCGGTGGCGGCCACAGAGAACAGAAAGAGGGACAGAGGCAGAAGACAACTTAGGGACAGATGAAGCAGGCTTGCTGTAGGACTGGGAGGAGGGTGTGCGGTTCCTGCCTGGAGCAGAGATGCAGATGGTGCTGCCATTCATGAAGTGAGACAGGGTCGGGGTGGTGCAGGGGGTTGGGGGGGGGCTGTCGTCCTGGGAATGCCAGCGACAGCCAGTGCCTGGTCCCAACCAGGTGTTGGCAGATGACAACCAACTCCATTTGGACACCTCGAGATGGAGATGTTCCAGAAGTCCAGTGGGCGGTTAGAACCCTAGGGCTGGCCCACATGGGAAGCATCCGGGCTTGAGACACAAATTTGGGGGTCACCAGCACATGACCATGGAAAGACACAGAAATGGATGAGATCACACAGGGAGAGGGCTCAGGACCAGCCCCGGAGAACAGAGGAGGAGCGATGGGCAGGGGAGACGGAGGGGTGGCCAGAGGCTGGTGGAAACTGGGAGGGCACGCAACGGGCTGGAAGTGAGACCAGAAAGCACTTCCAGAGGGTGGTGACACCGTCAACATTGCTGAGAGACAGAGTTAGGCAAAAGCAGCAAAGAGACCACTGGATTTGGCAACGTGGAAGTCCCTGGAACCCTGAATGCATGTGATGGAGTAAACCAGCAAATGTTCCAGGAAGCTGTGACTCCTGGACCAAGCTTTCTGCTCTTCCCCGGTAAGCTCTGGTTCTGGCTTTGCCCCAGAAAGGACACCAAGCGGGGTCCCTTCTTTGAACTACTATTTCCTTATCTGCAAAACGATGTTGGAAAATTCTGCATCCTAGAAATTACCAGGGGCGGTGGCAGGGGGAACTGATGAATGAAAATGACAGCGACGATGGTAACACTCATTACCATAATCCATATACTCCCATTTGTTGGAGTGTCCTGTCTCATCAAGGCTGGGGGGGGGGGGAGGGGATCTACATACATGTCGTCATCTGCCGTTTCTGTCCCTGCTGTCACTTCTAGCGTGAGCTACCCTCACCTGTCACCTCGCTGCTGAACTGGTGCCCAATGGGGTCCATTCTTGCTCTTCCCCAGCCCAGATGACATCACTTGCCTGATTAAAACCCTCAGGGTGCCTGAGTGGCTCAGTTGGTTAAGCGTCCGGCTTCAGCTCAGGTCATGATCTCATGGTTCATGGGTTCGAGCCCCATCTCAGGTTCTGTGCTGACAGCTAGCTCAGAGCCTGGAGCCTGCTTCAGATTCTGTATCTCCCTCTCTCTCGGACCCTCCCCTGCTCGCACTCTCTCTCTCTCTCAAAAATAAATAAAGAAACATTAAAAAAATTTTTAAACCTTCAGATGGCTTCCCAGTGCTCTTAGGGTAAACCCACATTAGGTTCTGTGCTGACAGCTTGGAGCCTGGAGCCTGATTCAGATTCTGTGTCCCCCTCTCTCTCTGCCTCTCCCCTACTCACGTGCACTCTTTCTCTCTCAAAAATAAATAAACATTAAAAAAAAAAGCAACAAACTCCTCACTTGGAATGCGTCAGGTCACACCTTCTCCCCTCCCTTTGGTGCAAGTGTGCCAGATACCATGCCCTTCCTGCAGCAGGGCCTTTGCATAGGCTGTGTAACCCTGACGTGAACACTTCCGGTGAAGTGGGCAGCTTCCTTCCTGCTCATTGCCTGACAGAGAAGCCTTCCCTGACCCTCTCTGAGCAGGCGCAGGCTCGGCCCCTCACTGCTTCTCTGCCTCATCAGGTCCCTTCCCTCTCCTCCAGACAATGACCTCTCTTGGGAATTCTGCATTTCTGTGAAAGACTAGTTGATATTTCTGCTCCTTACTGAGCGACCTGAGAGTAGGGGTTTTGGCTATAACCTCCCCCCCCCTCCCCCCACAAGGTGGGCCTGTGTATTGGTAAGGCAGACAACAATCACGGAGATCACCGTGGAAGAGAGATACTGGCATGCCTTACTAAGAGGCCAGAAAACTGGGACCTCACAGAGCCAGCACCTGGGTGTACAGGGGGGAGTGCGGGCACCCGACTCAGCAAGGGCAAGGCTGCCTGGCCCCCAGTCCATGCTGAGTCAGCCACACTAGGTTTCAACAGGTGAGCAATTCTGTCCTCACCAGCTCCCCCTCCTGCTGGGGGCCGGCCGAAGTCCACTTACCCGGAATTCAGGAAATAAAACACACACAGCTTCTCGGGCAGCGTCTCTGAGAGCCTCTGGGCATAATCCACGATGTTGTCGTGCAGGTACCGGCTGTTGGTGTTGAGTGCCTGGTTCTGTTCGTGCGCTGCTCGGACCACGTGAGGGTGGCAGTGCCCAACTGCAAGAGGGCCACCTCTGTCACACAGTGCCTCTGCTCAGCCAGCCCCACGGGCCTCCCCCAGCTCTAGTCCATACACCCAGCCAGAGGAGGGCAGCTGCGAGGGAGAGGCGGAGAGGGGAGAGTCTGAAGATGGGGTGTGTGTACATATGCGACAGAAATGCCAGTTCTGGAAAGGGGCACCTAGAAAGGAGTCCCCGGGATTCTGGCTAAAGAAAAATTCGCTGGCAGAAACCCTATCTAGGAAACCCGGGTCTCTGAGGAAGCGTCTTGAGGGGGCGGGAGGTAAGGTTGATTGCCAACAGCCTGGGATTAATACAGCTCAACCCGTGTTGAGCGCGCACCACGCGCCAGGCGCACTCCCAGCAAATTATCTGAATTAACTCACTGATTCCTCCAAAACACCTTGAGGTGAGTACCTAGTAGTATCACGTCTATAGTGCAGATGGGCAAACTGAGGCACAGAGAATTAGGTAACTTGCGCAAGACCATTATGTAAGTGGAGGTCAGGGATATGAGGAGACCTGGTGGCCTGGGGCTAGACCCCTCTTTTCAATCTCTGCTTCATTAACCCCTAGGTTGCTTGTTGGGTCACGGGCTCTTTCTTGTTCCTTCAGCTCTGGCGGTCCCACCTGGGGAAAGCTAGCCGAATGCCTACTTCAGTTTCCTTGCCTAGGACCTGAGAAGGTCCCAGGGGCTGAGGCCCTGCCATGATTCCCAGTATTTGGCCAGAGGCGTGCTGTGGTGCTGCGTCACGGCCAGGCTGACTGACGTTCTCTGTGCTTGCCATCAGTCCCGAGCGGAAGTGGACTTCAGACCTAGCTTTCTGCCTCCTGCCTGAGTTAGCGCCACTAGTGCTTGGAACCGCCCCGCAGTAGCCACACCAGAAAGACCGGCCTCTTCTGCTCAGCTCAACCCGAGTTCCCCGGACCTCTCTGCAATGTCAGGATCACCCTGGGACCGGGTTCACAGCCACCACCGGCTCCCCTGCCCTGCTAGCCTCAGAGGGAAGGATACTAACCATGAGCCACATTGTTGATACAATCAAGGTATTCGGCACCCTGTTCATCGTACAAGTACTGTCCTTGGCCCCGGACAATCTTAAGAGGATCCTCAGGATAAAAGAGTCTGCAAGAATCGCTGCAGGGACGGCAAGAAGGGGACAGCCATGTCTGAAGACCTAAGGGACAAGTCCACCCACAATAGCACCCCCCCCCCCCCCAGTTTCTGGGAGGGACAAAAGCTTGAAGGGCAGTGGTGCTTTCCTGCTTCCAGTCCCGCACCCAGAGGTGGCTGGAAAGGAGGAAAGCGATAGGGTGAGAAGCTGCTAGAACTGAAATGATTTAAGTCATGTGAAGGCTGGGCGGCCTTGCTCATTTCTGCATGGGCCCACGTTAGTCCCTTGGATCCCAAGGAAGCGTGGCTGCCCCAGACCCACAGAGGCTCCTTAGAGCAGAGTTTTTTTTTGCTGGGATGCGTGGGAGGGAGGGCACCCTCATCAGGTGGCCGACGCTCAGCCCTGAATGGTTCTTGCCAGCCCCGTGTCTCTGCTGCCCTGCTGGGTGTCAGCGCCCTGTGCCACCAAGAGTCCCTCTCACGGGTTATAGGCAGGCTTTCTCTAAGGCTTCCTGGGAGACGGCCCCCCATGCCCACCCTTCGTCCGAACTTTTCAGTCCCTTCCTGGACTCCAGGGGGCAAAGGCCCGGCAGCGGCGACTGGTAGGGTCGGCCCGGCGCCGCAGGGCAGCCCGCCGAGGACGCAGTCGGGGAGGCGGCCGCGCGGAACCCGTAGACCTGCGGCTGGCGGCCGGGGAGCCGGGGCC
>NC_043705.1:11970288-12090844 GCF_006229205.1 Suricata suricatta
TCCACTCAGTTTCACTCTCTGCGAAGGGTTCCTGGGTGACTCCGACTCTTCTTCCCATCGCAGCAGGGCTCTGAGGTCAAGGCTCAGTCTCCTAAGTCTCCTTCCTGGTGCATGAAACGGTTGCCCTGTGAGAGTTAACACCTAGCCTGGGGCCTGGTTCACAGAGGCCTCAGGGTAGGAGGGGAGATTGTCAGTGCTGCGGCAGGACCTAGGACTTTCCAGTCTCATGGACCAGCAGAAGGGAGGAACAGGGTCATTGCTGGGACTGACCAAGGGGGTCCTGGGCGTGGGCGTGACCTTCAGGGCAGCATGACTCCTGCTAGAATCCAGGGAGGGTGAACAGAGATCTGTCAACACCGAGAGAATCGTGTTTAGGCAGGAAGAGGGTTGGGAGGCCTGCTCAGCCTTACAGTACGGACCAGGAAGTAAAGGGGCTTTGCTCCCAGACACCCAGCAAGTGTGCTAGACGCTGGACTCCATCTCAGCTTTGTCTGACTCTGACTCTCAGTCCAGTGAATGAGAAGAAATGGCCCCCAAGGGGCTGGGAAGCTGGGCTAACCAGAGGCATTGCCCCAGCTGGGGTGGGGAGGGGGGCGGGGACTTTCTGCCTTGACAGACCCAGAACAAGGGACTTAGGTCCAGGACTGAGCAAGCCAAGGACGGGGCCTCCTTCCTCCTGTCACCTTTCATGATTCTCAGCCCTCTGCTTTGCTCCCTTTGTTGCTGATATCTTCATCTCTTCCCCGGTGCTGGAAAATGCTTAAAGTACTTATTAAAGAACATTTGCTGCTTCATTTTTTTAAATTGTGGTATCATGTATATGCCATTACCATTGCAACCATTTTTACGTGTACAGTTCAGTGGCATTAGGTACATTCACAAGCAGCCATCACCCTTGTCCACCTCCAGACTGAGTTAGAAGGTGGGTTGGTGTGTGTGAAAGTCCTGTTTAGGCCCCATATTTGGCCTTGTTTGTAGCCCAAACACAAGCCTCTCGTGGCCCAGGGCAGCTCAGAGAAGTCAGGTTGGCTCTGGGACTGTCCCTGCCGTGGAGGAAGGGTGACAAGGTTGCAGTGAAGCCCAGCTCACATGTCATCTACCTCCCCGGTAGCGTGTTCAGGGTCAGGGGGCAGTCCAGCCGCAGGCCAGCCAGGCTGGCCCATTTCCCCTTCTTCCTGCGTATGGGCTTCGAGGGGCCAGGGCAGGGATGGGAGCAAGTGGCTGAGTCTGCATGTGAGTCCCAGGAGTGTCCCCCAATCATTGTGACAGTCTCAAGCACCCTGTATGTTTCTAGCAGTATCCTGGGGGTCAGAAGGAATGAGGCCTGGGTAAGCCTGCTCCCCTTGAACCTCACTCATCTGGAAAAGGCCGTAGTAATCCTTGGGATTAGTTTAGCTGCTGTGGCCCACAGTGAAGCTCAGTAAATGTGCTTTCCTCGCTTTGGAAGGGGGTAGTCTGAGGCCGAGCTGACCAGGGGTCCCCCTGAGTCTCAGCACATCGTTTGTTCTTCCTTAGTGTTTTGCCTCAGCCCAAGCTCTTGGGGGACTCTGTGGGCTCCTGTGTTTTGAAGCTTATTGAAATTTGCAGACCAGATGATGCACAGTATGAGGCCACAAGGGGGCAACAGTGGGCCATGAATGGCCTTGTCTTGCCAAAGGAGTGGTTTCTACCTCCCCCTCCCCCGTGAGGATCTGCTTGCCAATCACCCAGCATCATGACACTGCCTAGCAGATTCCATGGCCCGCCAAACAATTTGGAAGGACAAACTGGAGGCTATCCAAGAGCCTGGGTCCAGTGTGCCTACCACCCACCCTGTTCTGGCCGTGGTCCCTGGGCAGCTGTCCCCCTGCTCACGTGCTTCATTTCCCCATATGTGAAGTCGAAACGGTGACACCAACCATAGAGGCCCTGTCCTTCCTTCACAGGGCTGGTTATGAGATCCAGTGAGGCACCCAGGTAGAGGGAGGAGCAGATTACAAACTGTAGAGTCCAGTTGACCTGTGAGGTTTTGCTGGGGCTCCCAAGGATGCCTGGACACCCAGGGATCTCCATCAGTCCTCGGAGCCCCACTGTGCTCTGTCCCTTTCCACACCACCAGCTTCCCCAGTGAGCCACACGACTGGCCAGCCAGCAGCACGGCTTACTGCCCCTTACTGCCACCAACTTAGGGAGAGAGAGCTAGGGACTTGACACTTTCCTCCTCCCTCGAGGTGCATGGCTGGGCCTCTTCTGTGTAGCGAGGAGGCTACGTAGCATGACCTGGGGGGACTCCCCCCACTGTGGCCTCCTTAGTGTTACCCCTCGGAGGGAGAAGACTCGAGATACTGTCACTGCAGGCCTGTTCTTGTCTGTACTACCCTGGATGTGCTTGGTTTTGTCATCTGTGAAATGGGCACCCTCACTGGACTCCTCTCCCAGGTCGTTATGAGGACCAGCAGCAATGAGGGAAATAGAAACATTCTGCAAGACTGTGGCCCTGGCTTGGTCTTAGAGTAGAGAGAAGGGAATTCAGACCCGCACACGCTTGCTGTGCCTGACCTGTCCTAGGGGTAAGCACTGCTGTCCCGTTTTCCAGAGGAGGTGGCAGATTTGAATTCTCTAAGCTGGCTGCCACAAGATCTATGATCCCACATTTTCTCCTGAAAAGATGATGTGGACACTTTTCCCTGGAATGAGGGTGAGCCTCTGATTCTGGTAGGAAGTGACACCATCTGAATTCTGAGGCCTAGCTGTAAAAGGTGGCAGCAGCTTGCCGCCTGGTCCACCCGGGACCTGCACTTGAGGGGGGGGGGGGCGGTCCAGCAGCCATGCTGTGAGGAAGCCCAGACCACACAGAGGGAAGTCCTGGCCTTCTGAGGTCGCAGCCGACGGCCAGCATGGGCCACCATGCGTAGGAGAGCTTGAGTGACAACCACCTTGCTGAGCCCATCACCCCCAGAACCGTAAGAGAGAAACATTGTGGTTTTAAGGTAAGCTTTAGGGTGATCTGTCATGTAACAGTCATGGGCCATTGGACCAGAGGGGCGTATAGGGAGTCCGTGACACCAGTCACTGGATGGAGGGCTCAGCCAGTATGTGGCCTGGCCAGGCCTTGAGTCTGTCTTTCTCACTCCAAACCCTATCTTTGCCCTGACCCTGAACAGCTTCCTCTGGTTTCTGGGGTGGCTCTGACCCAGGGATCATCCCTCGTACCTCCCCCGCCAGCAAAGGCCGGGCTGAAACCTCACCCAGAGGTGCCCAGGCCAGTCTGCAAGGACAGGCACACGCAGACACACACTGTGGTTTATTACGCGCAGTGATATCCGTCTATACAGAGAAGGGAGGCAAGCTGGGCTGGGGGTGACGGCTGGGAGCCCCTGTTGGAGGTGGGGGAGCCTCTCCTCAGAGCACGGTGGCTGGGGCTGCAGACCCCCTGCTTGGGCTGGCCCGGAATCAGCCCTGACGCCCTGTTCATCTGCACAGCTCATCCGAAGGGGACCCTTTCTGGCAGGCTGACCGGAGTTGTCCCAGGTGGGAGAGTTGGGGCCAGAGGAGACCCCAGCTCTGAGCTGCAGGCCAGTCTCCTTGGGTGGCAAATCCCATCATGACCGTCTTCTGGGTGCGGTAGCCTTTCCAGCCTGGGACCCGCTGTCCTCCACACTCGGGGATGGAGAGGCTCCTTGCAGCTGGGTCCACGGGCAGCGGTCTCAGCACCTGACCTGGTGAAGCCAAGGCCCAGAGGGGCCCCAGGGCTCCGGAGCTTCAGGGGGGGCAGTCTCTCTGCGAATCAGTGGCTGAGGGCCCAACCCAGCGTCTCCGCAGCCCCTCGTGGGCCAGGCACTTTCACCTTCGTCTCCTTCCCAGGAGAGCCGAGTCCCATGGCTGCCCCTCAAGTACGCACTTCCCCGGGACCGGCCCCGTCCACTTCCTGCCAGCCTTGCGTGCCGATTGTCCCAAGGCTAGGCCAGGCCACGCTCTTAAACATGACTGGGCCACAGGTGGTGCATCCCGTGAAAAAAGATCAATATATTACTGTTCTGTTTTTACAAAAATTAAAAACGTCCACACGCCTCTGTACAGGTTGTGAGCTTGGTGCGGGGGTCACTGAAAGAGGAGGAAGAAATTGAGGGTGAGGAGGGAGGACTCAGAGGCCCCGCTCTGGTCTGAGCACCCTGTCCTGCGTTTCTTCTAGAACGAGTGCGCCCCCAATCCTCTCATGCCCGGCTCTTGGCTTTCACCCCCTCTCGGGGGGGCAGCTCGGGCAAAGTCTGGGGTGGGGTGCAGAGGGCTTTGAACTGGCTGGGCCAGGTGTCAGGTGAGCCCTGACTGACTAATAGGGTGGACGGGGCACAGTCACCCAGGACCACAGCCCCAAGCCTTGGGCCACATGATGGGAGAGTCATGTCATCCCGGGGAAACCTGGGGTGCCCCCCACCCCCATCGCCACCCTCCTCCCAGCCTCCTAGAGACTCTTCCCTGCAAGGTACCTTATGCCAGCAGCCAGGCACAGGCAGCCCATCGGGGCCCTGGAAGAGAAAAAAGGTTTCAGTGGGGACGGGGGCGGGGGGCTTGATCAGCTCCCTACACTCCGTACACCTGTGCCCTGTGTGTAGGAGGTGCAGCTGAGGGAGCTGCCACACGAGGCCACTGGACCCCACTGAGGCAGGGTCTGAATGCCTGTCCGCGTGGGTAGTTGGGTCACAAGACAGGAGGGCCTCTCACTGGGCTTGTCCAGAGGGCGCCCCCACGGGGCTTGGTTTGTTGGGACACTGGAGCAGGGGACAGGAGCAGGGCATGTGGTGTATCGGGTACTGTGCTGTAATCTCCTGGCCAGGAGATACTGAGGGGCTTCATGGCTTCCTGCCCGGCAGCCATGATGGTGGCTCTGGCCCTTTACACCGGGGACCTGAGAGCCTGCAGGAGTGTCTCCAAGAGTGTTTTGAAGGACAGTCCAGTAAGCAGGCCCCTCCTCTGGCCCGGCCTGGTCCCTGTGTCTGGATCTGGGTGGCAGACAGGGCAGAATGAGGCCGGGGTGGGGGGTGGGGGTTGTCTGGGGTACCAGCCCTGCCAGTCCAGTACTGACACAAGGGGGGGGGGTGGGGAGAGTTCACAGGGTGGCCTGGAGGGTAAGGGAGCTGGAGAGGGACCCATCAGGCAGCCTAGCATCCTTGGGGACCTGGGGGGCGGGGGGGGGGGGAATTCTTCATTCCAGAGGCACACATGGGAACATATTTCATCTACCAGGAGCACAGGCGGGGGCCCACAGGGAAGTGGGGAAGGGGGCAGGAAGGAAAGGAAGGCAGGAGAGAGGAGAGGAGGGGGTAGAGCAGTGGGCACAGGCGCCCGGAATGCCCAGCACAGCACAGCACAGCACACAGCAGGCCAGACGGCGTACCGCAGGGCAGGGCCCGCTGCCCCTCGCCAGGCCCGGGGAGCCCGGTGCCCCTCGCTGGCCTCCACATATAAGGTTCTCCTGTTTCAAAGACAAAGGCTGAATGACTTGGGGGAAGTCTTGGCCCAGGGCCTGGAGCTGTGAGGCTGGGCCACCATGTCTCCCCGCTTCTTGGACATGCTCACCACCCTCCTCTTCTTGTGCTTCTCTGAGCGACTCCCCAAGGCCACCTGGAGGTAGGGACTAGCACCCCGCTGCTGGGATGTGGAGACTGAAGAACCAGAGGGCCGGTGTGACTGGGGCCCTGGGGTCCCTCACCCTGATCCCCCTTTGAAAGGCGGCCAGCACACCTCACGGCTGGGGTGGCCAGGAATGAGTATCTGCTCAGCCTTAGTGTGGAAACTCCCTGTTTTCTCTTTCCTGTCTTTTGTGAGTTCCACAGAAGAGGGTGACCCGTGGGCCCTCCCAGCCCTCTGGAAAAGGTGGTGAATCGTGGTGTCTTCCGGCCTGCGGTCCAGTGGGCCTCCGGGGCTGATGTGAGAGAGAAGGAAAGGAGGAACGTGTGGGGGGCAGGGAGGGACTTTGGGGCATGCAGAGTGGGTGCAGGGGCTGGGCGGGGCCACCCAGGCAGCAAGAGACACACACCCAGAGAGGTGAGGGTGTCCTAATCCCCTGCAGGGCCAAGGAAGCTGAAAAAAGATGGGCAGGGGTGGGTCCCCCTTGAGCCATGCTCAGGGTAGGGATCAGGACCAGACCGAGAGAGGTGCTTTCATGATGGCAGTGACAGCTGCAGTGATCCCTGGGACTCGCGAGTGAGCCCTGAGGACTGGGAAGACATGGCCTGAGCCTGGCCTGAGGCGGCAAAGACCTGGGTTCAGGCTCCCATTCTGCTCCGACACGTACCACAGGACACGGCTGGTCCAGGCCTGGCGGTCCTGGCTCACCCTTCTGGCCCTTCACGCCTTTCCGGCCCGGGACTCCTCGCTCCCCCTGCACAAGGAGGGAGACAGGTGTGTGGCTATGGCTGCCAGGCTCAGGACCCCTCCTCCACCTCTCAGAGGGACGGGCCTCCGCCCCTGACCTGCTGCCTCTCCACCCTCCCCTCATCCCAGCCTCCACCGACCCCCACCTTCTCTCCACGTTCGCTCCGGTCACCTTTCTCTCCTCGGGGTCCAGGGAAACCCTGGCAAAAGGAATAAAATGAGGTTGGAGGTTGCTTCTGTATCTGTTCATCTCCTGTGCCTCTTTTACTGCCCCTCCCCCATGCAAATTCGAGGTACCCGCCGGCTCACTCCAACTCCTTGGTGACATGTATGTTTGGCAAAAGGCTGACTTCAAGAAAAGCATACATTCAGGACATTAGCACTTCCTCCACAGGAGAACACCTTCGGTGTCTCTGGTCAGAAGCCCTCTGGCCCAAGCCTGGTGAGGGACAGAGACCCAGGAAACTTGTGGAAGTTTATGTCACTATCTTTGATGGGCTCAGAAATGGTGACCTCTGTTACGCCTTTGGTTTAATCTGTTATTCGCCTCTACCCACCCATCCATCCATCTGTCCATTTCTCCATTCACCCGTGCAACCAACATTTTTTAAAAAACTTGTTATTTATTTTGAGAAAGAGCACGAGCAGGGGAGGGGCAGAGAAAGTGAAAGAGAATCCCAAGCAGGCTCCACACCATCAGTGTGGACCCACTGTGGGGCTGGAACTTCTGAACTGTGAGATCATGACCTGAGCCGAAACCAAGAGTCAGACGCTTAACCAACTGAGCCACCCAGGTGACCCTGCAACCAACATTTCTGAGCATCCGCTAGGAACCTGGCTGAGGACAGAGAAATGGATTTGATGTGTCCCCCCTGCCTTTATTTTCTGTATCTTATGTTTTGACATCCTAAAAATTTTGCTGGCTAGGAAGAGGCTGCCCCTCGCTCACGGTGATTTTTGGAAAGAGCAAAGGGCTGGTGTGGGGGGGAGCATGCCTTTCACATGCAAACCGACAACCCCACAATCACCCCCTTTATCTGCCTCTCACACACCGAGCTGACCCTTCCCTGCCTGAAATCATCCCAAGGGCAGGGACCAGGAAACTAGGGATCACCCCCACAGTCCGGAGCCTGCCTGGATTACTCATACTAGCTAATCCTCAGCGGTCTCTCCTGCCCTGTCTTGCCTTTCCCCGGGAAACCCCAGGAAAAGCTCTGGCTGAAGCGGCCCCCCACTGTCTTCTACCTTCCGATCAAACCTGGTGCTTCCCCTTGTGGCCCTGCATAGTGAGGCGAGCCCTTCCCTCGGCAAACGTAAGTAATGTATTTTTCTTCCAATGGCATTGGCCAAACTGTGTCGTCACTCAGTCACCCTCATTAAAACCCTGCAGTTATGAATGTGACAGTTCCCTTACAGTCTAACATGGCAGGCAAGAAGATGATGGTCCATGCTCAGTGACACAGGAAGAACCAGATGCCATGGAGTCCGAGGGAGAGTGGCCATTCTATCCAGGTGTGACATCAGGGGAGGCTTCTGAGCAGATTCCCCATGTCTGCTGGGCCCGGTGGTGTGGGCGTGGGGCCAGAGGCACACCAGGCAGAGCAGGGGGCTCTGAGCTCAGCTCCAGGCCTCCCAGAAGGCAGCTGTGGCCACACCGCTGGTGGCATGGGCTCTTTAGTTCTACCACCTCCCTGGCTCTGGAGCCTGAACTGGATTCAGTACTGGCGTCTTCCCTGGACCCGTTTCATGGATGGAACATCATCCTCCCAATCAGAAAGTCTGTGTCTACACTTGCTCTCCCAGGCGACATTCTCTTCTTTAAAGTCTAGGGTGGACACCAGAGGCCGTGCAGCCCTGCCTCTGGTCACCATTCCCCTTGCAAAGGTTCCCTGATTTTCCTGGGAGCCACCCTCCCTCTTTATACTGAGCCCACTCGCATGTGATCAGGCCTGGCCAATCAGGGCACCGCGTTGCTCATGGCCACGTCCTGTTTCAGCATCGACCCGACTGGGGCCAAAGAGAGTTGGTGAGTCTTTTCTAAAAGAATAGACTGTGAGGCAAATGGTCTTTCTCCAAGGTTTGGGGCTATTGCCTCCACCCCATCACTGCATGTAACTTGAAATGACACCCTCACAGAGGAAGCACAGACAGGAGAGGACGAGACTCTGGGTTCTGAGGATCTATGTACTGTCCCTCTGGAGTTTTGTAAATCTTATTTTATTTAAAAAATTTTAAAGTTTATTTTTGAGAGAGAGAGAAACAGAGTGTGAGTGGAGGAGGGGCGCGCACACACACACACACACACACTGAATGTGAAGCAGGCTCCAGGCTCTGAGCTGTCAGCACAGCGCCAGACGCAGAGCTCGAACTTACAAAACGCGAGATCATGATCTGAGCTGAAGTTGGACACTCAACTGACTGAGCTACCAGGCGCCCCAGTTTCAGCAAGTTTACACTGTTTTCTGTTGTTGGCAATTCAAAGATAGTTGATCCAATCAACATTGGGCTAGTACTTCCTCTCCTCGCCTTCCCTCAGAAATGTCCTAGCTGAAGCTTCAGCCTCTCACCAGAATATTACAACACTGCTCTCCTCACCTTCCTGTCCCAATGCATCCTTTTTTAAAAAAAGTTTTAATGTTTATTTATTTTTGAGAGAGAGACAAAGTGTGAGTGGGAAAGGGGGCAGAGAGAGGAGACATGGAATCTGAAGCAGGCTCCAGGCTGTCAGCACAGAGCCTGATGCAGGGCTTGAACCCACGAACGGCTAGATCATGACCTGAACTGAAGTTGGATGCTCAACCGACTGAGCCACCCAGGTGCCCCAATGCATCATCCTTCTATCCATTTATCCATTACTCATCCATCCATCATCCATATATCCATCATCCATCCACCCATCATCCATCCATCCATCCATCCACCATCATTCATATGTCCCTCATTGATCCATCAACCCATCGATCCATCCATTCACCCATCAAGTACCTACTCTGGGCTGTGAACTAGACTTGGCACTGGGGACACAGAGGGAACCAGTGACTTGGAGTTCCAACCCTGGAGAAGGGGGTCACATCCAAGTCACAGATCAGGTGAATGGCTGTATGGCCAACACAAGGGCAGAAGCTACACACACGAGGACCCTGATCACAGTGAATGATGAGATACTCACATCCAGTCCGGGTTCTCCGGGTCTTCCCTGAGGAGAGACAAAGAGAAGATGTGAGGGCGCTGGGGAGGGGGTGCCGGGAGCACTGCCTGCTGGGATGTGCAGCCTTGTGAGTTGTCCACAAGCCAGATTTCTGGCCCTGGGACAGTGTGGTGTCAGGGGTCGAGCCCCCAAGGCCGAGTGACACCACAAACATGTGGCCATACTTGGGGGTCATTAAAGGAAGGTGGTTACCTTCTCTCCTTTGGTTCCTGGCAGTCCGATGAGGCCCGGCGGGCCAGCTGGCCCCTGGGTAGAAAAGGAATGGGTCAAGAGGCATGACAGGCATAGGAATTAGCGTCCTGGAATGATGGACAAGGCTCATGGCACTCACAGGCAGGCCGCTGGGGCCTCTCTCCCCCGACACGCCCTTCTCTCCCTTTGCTCCATCCAAGCCCTGGAAGGCAAGAGGAGACCGCAGTCAGTGGGTCAGACAGACAGCAGGACAGGAAAGCCTGGGGTCTCAGTGAGAGGTGGGGTGTGCAAGAGAGAGGGACTCAGGGGCTCACTCCTGGCTTCCTTCCAGTGCACATAATCCAAATGAACTGTGAGTGTGTGCATTTCACCTCCCCCCACCTACGGGCTCCCTTGGTAATCATGGAAGATGGTTGCGGTGACACCCACTTCACAGATGAGAAAAGAAGCGGCAAGAGCGGGGGGAGGGATGGGCTCAGCCACCCAGCCAAGAAGCAGCAGCGCTGAGGACCAGCCGGGTTTCTGAGTCCCTAACAGCAGCTGCCTCTTCTAAACACGATCTGCGGAGGTCCCTGGGACAAAACAGAACCAGAAGCAGCCCATCTGCTTTCCCCCTGGGTGAAGGAGAGAAGCGAGGCCAGCTGGCCTCCTCCATGCAGGGCACACAGGCAGGCCACACTCACGGTTTTAATTTAAGAGCAGAGGACATGACATTATGTAATACACACAAAACCTATGTCCAGGCTGGGGGCAGTTGAGAGACAGATGTGTGCATGAAGCAGCAGACCAGTGCTTGGGCAGGGGGACAGAGCCCCAGTGTGGGGGCAGGGGACGCTGGCTCTAAGGACATCAGGGAGGCTGTGATTCAGAATGTTCAGGCCCCAGGATAACGTGGAGCTGGTCTGGGGTCCAGTGTGGGGCCCTCACTGCCCATTAGTGAGGCTTTCTAGAACTGTCCAGGCTGTGGATCTAGAGTGAGGAGAGGGCTTTCCACCCATGCCCCACAACTCACCTTGGGACCCTGGATTCCCTGAAGGCCCTGGAGGAGAAGAGAACAAATCAGAAAGGCTAGGGTCCAGACCTCAGAGCCAGCTTCCTCTTACAGTGCTCCCAAGGGCTCATGGGCCACTCACTGACCCCCATGGCCCTGACTTCTGTGGCCTCCCAAGCCCAGACCCAGGCTCTGCTATACTGCTTGATGTGGCTTTGTCCCCACCGAGAAATCCCATCATCCCCTGGGCCATAGCTCCAGGCCTGGGCTCACCACCCTCTGCATGGCCCACCTACCTCAAGCCAAGTGCTCTTACCATGGGGCCTGGGGGACCAGGGGGGCCAGGGGGCCCTGGCTCCACTATGATCTGGGCCTAGGAAGCAGTCAGAGGTGGATTAGTCACCAACCTCCCTCCCCGGCCCTGTCATATTTCACACACCCGCATTTGAACACATTAGGTAAGCATTCCTGGGGGTGCTGGGCCCCCAGCCCCTGGGCCAAGTCTCCTTACTGTCCCCAGAAGGGTACACTGCCTAGTGGGGGCCCCAGGGGCTGGCCTTTGGGTTCTCAGAGGGACCTCACTTGGAGGACACAGCCCGAGGCTCCCCCTTCCCCTCCCTTGCTGCTTTTTGGTTGGGTCAGGCCAGGTGGCCTTTCTTTCCCAAGGCTCTGGGTTGCAGCCCGCCTGGGCTAGGACCCTGGTCCTCAATAGTCCCTCTTACCAGGTTGTCAGACGCCGACTCTCCCTTCTCCCCCTTGGGGCCATCGACGCCCTGCAGGACAGGATGGCCTTCAGCCCCTTCTGACTGTCACCAAATTCCCCACCACGGTGGTCAGCACCTCCCCCGCCTTCCCCATGAGGCCTCCGGCCTCAGCGGTGAGCTGGCCTTTGCAGCTTGAAGTGGTTTTCCCTGAATCAGTGACACGCTCTGGGTGCCCCGCACGGCGGGTTTGGGGAAAGCACTTTGATAGTGGGCTTTGACTGTGGGCTCCGGAAGCAAAGACCCGGATTCACACCTGGAACCACCTCTCTAGCTGAGGGAGTCTCATGGATGGACCCAGACATGAAGAGGTGGCATCTGGGGGCCGCTCGAACCCCCATCTCTTCCCGTCCGGCCACTATGACAGTGAAAGTGGGCATTTATCACCCGCCATGCTCAGCCCTGTCGTGCAGGCCCTCATGAGTGGGAGATTATCACCCCCGTTTTAGAGGTGAGGGAACGGAGGCCCTGTGGCCTTGTAGGGTTCGACAGGGCTCCAGAGTCAGCAGGAGACAGAGCCGGGTGTGAACTTGAGCGGTCAGCATGCAGGGTCTGACCACCTGCCAGCTCGGGTCCACCTTTGCAGAGGCCTCAGTCCTTGTATAGAAGAGGAGACGGGGCTTGGAGAGTCCGAGCAGCACGGGCTGTCAGAGCTTCCTTTCAAAGGCTTGGTGACCCTGGGCTTGCGGGGTGGGGGGCACTGGCAGGGCCCCAGCTACCCCCCTCCCGCCCCTGTAGCTGCTGTGGTGGGCACACGGTTGTCTTGGGGCCCCACGCGGGCAAGCGCTTACCGGAAGGCCCGACAGGCCCATCTCGCCTGCCTCCCCTTTGGGTCCGGCTGGCCCCACCTCTCCTGGGTCTCCTTTAGCTCCTTTGGGACCCTGTGAGCCACGAGAACAAGGGGTTGGTGGGGCGAGCAGGCTTTCTCCCTTCCCCATCCCTGCGGGTTCCCAGAGCTTAGTCCTGGCCAGGCCAGACCCCCACTTCTTCATCTTGGGCCCCTGGCCCAGGTGGTTAGTGCAATGAGGAGCTAGAATGAAGACAGGGGTGCAGGGTGAGCCAGTGGGGGGAGAGATGGAGTTTGGGGGACTGGGTAGCCCCTGAGGGGGCACTGACGGGGCTGGGGGCAACCCTGCGCTCACATCTCAGAAGCCTCCCACCCTCTTGTAGAGCCCACTGTCCATTCACTGCCCTTTCCGGCCACTCATTCCCTCTCAACCAACCATGCACTGGTCCAAGGCGGGGCGCACCTAGGGACCAGGCACTAAGGACACGCCCGTGAATGTCAGGTGCCGCCCCTGACACAGTGGTGTGTCCGTAGGGTCACACAGGCGACACTTACAGCAACACTAACAGTATTGTCAGCAACGGTAGTGACACTCCCTAATACTGGAAGACTCCGCTCCGTTGAGCCAGGCACAGGATTAGCTAGCTCTGAGCCATCACCACCTTACTTCTGGGTGAGAAACTGAGGCTGCTGGAAAGGGAGCAGCCTGCCCAAGGCCCAAGGGCAGACTTACGCACACACATAGGCAGCACACTTGGTAAGTGGCCTCTCTCTAGCTCTGTGTACACACACATGCGCACACACACACATGTGCACCAACATATCCATGCACACACATGTAGCATGCACGAACACAGGCACACACGAAGCCCCACGCTAGGCACCGGTATTGCCAAGCAAATAAAAAGGCCCAGAGACCTTCTCTCCATCGATTCCTGGGGCACCAGGCAATCCCAGCTCGCCCTGGAAGGGAAGAGAAAGCAAGGGGGGGTTACAGTGTCCCATGGTCCTCGAGAGGGACTTATGGCTGGGCTGCCCCCCCAACCCCCCGCCCCAGTTCAGTACAATGTCCCTGGGTCAGGGCCCTGAAGTTGGTCGGGTCTAGGATGGTGCCCATTGAGTGCCCAGCCCCGTGCCAGGCACCGGCCCCCTGCTCTTCTCGTTTGCTCAGCTCCTATGGGCAGATGCAGCCTAGGGCTATAATCTGGTATAGTCTGGGAGGTTACAGGTTTGGACACTGAGGCTCGGAGGATTAAAGGACTTGTTCCAGGCCACACAGCCCAGGTGGGGACCAGATCTTGCCTGATTTCTGAGTCTTAGGCTCTTTGTCCTGAGCCGACTAAGCAGGGTGTGAAGATGGGTACAGGCTATGTGTACCTATGGGATTTGGGGATGTCTCCATGTCAATGAGGCTGGGGGGAAGGCAGCCAGCTTGGATAGGAAGGAGCAGGGCCACTTTCTCCAAGCCCCCAAAAGTCAGGCTGGGATGCCAGGAGAGAGGCAGGGGGGCATGCAGAGAGGAGAAGGGAGGTGGGTGCTGGAGATAAGGGGCTCGGCGAGGGGCCACACAACTGCCCGTGAACTGACCTTGGCTCCGGGGATCCCTGGTGGCCCTGGGGGTCCCTGTGGCCCAGGAGGACCCTGTATGTGAAAGTCAAGCCGGTCAGTGTTTAGGCAGCCCCCTCCCCACCATTGCCGGCTCACCCCTTCCACCTGGGGGCCAGGGCTGTGTCCGGCTGGCCTGCAGCAGGGTCAAGGACCTTCACAGCCTGCTTTGCACCCCATCAGGTCAGGCCCTCTTGTCTTGGGAGGGGGCAGGGCACTGACACCAGGCACTGGGTGAGATACCACAGCATCTACTGTCATAGAGGGTCCGGAATCCCTCTGCCTTCAGAGCTAGTATCCCCCAAAGACAGATTTCTTCATGACACTCCCCTGCTCAAGATCCTACGATGGCTCCCTATTGCTTCCTAAAGGGAGCATAAATCCTCGCTGCTGGCATTCAAGGCCAGCCAAGAATTGTATCCCTCACGGCAGTCCAGCACTGCCCTCCCTGCCCCTCCCGTGAGTCCTGGGTCTCATGGGTAGGGGGTGGCGTCTCTAGGTCTGACCCTGCCCCCCAGCTCCCGACCAGGCTTCCCACAGGCTCATCTGTCACCTCCCAGAGGCACTCCGCCTAGCCCCTCATCCCAGCAAGCTGTCCCCTTCTTGCTGGCACCTCCGTTGAGACATCTCTGGTTTTCCTATCTTCTTCCATCCCACCCCGGCCCAGAGCCCACCCCCACCCCTCTGTGGCCTTCCCTGCCTCCGGCTCCACCTTTGATTCACCTTCCACACCATTTCCCCATTAGCCTGCTAACCATATGTATTTAAATTTTTTAAAATGTTTATTTATTTTTGAGAGAGAGAGAGAGCACAGGTGGGGAAGGAGCAGAGAGAAAGAGGGAGACAAGCGATCTGAAGAGCTATCAGCACAGAGCCCGGAGCAGGGCTCAAATCCATGAACCATGAAATCATGACCTGAGCCGAAGTTGGATGCTCTGCCAACAGAGCCACCCAGGCGCCCCCCACAATATGTTATTTTTAATATCACCCCTCTACTCAAGAACCAACTTTGGCAGCCCACTGCATCATTCAGCGTGGCATCCAAAATTTGTTTCCTGCCTCTGTGCACTCAGCGTGGCATCCAAAATTTGTTTCCTGCCTCTGTGCACTCAGGTTGCTTCTCCAAGTTGGGCCGGGGCATGCCATACCCTGATGCGCCTGGGCCACAACGCACCCTGCAGGCCTGGGGCCGCCACAGTTACCACCAGCTTGAACTCCCCTGAGGCCTGTGGGAGATAACTGGAATGGGGCTCAGCAAGGGTCAGGTGCCGAGGCCCTGTCTGTCTCTGATGACTGCCCCTCCCCCTCCCGGACTTCCTTCCTTGGGGGCCGTGAGCAGCTAGCATCTGACCTCTCTCCCCACTGGGGATGGGTCCCCCGTTGGTGAGACCCCAGGCAGGGCTTAGAGGCCCCACGCATCTCCGGAGGCTCCCTGCAGCGGGCCTTGCCACTGCCTTCCTCCCCGACAGCTCTTAGAGGACCTATCCCTCTGGCCTGTGTTCCCCGGGAAGCCTGTTGGCACTGGACATCAGGAAATGCTCTGCTTCCTGCCCTTGAGCAGGGAGTTTCTCTTTTTGCTTTGGCCACTGGGGAGCTTGGGGCCACATAAGCCATGTTCACAGCAGGTCTTAGCATCAGGCGGGTCTCAGGACAGCACTGATTTCCTTATCAGGTGCACCGAGCCCCTACGCTGCCCTTGGTTCCTTTGTAAAGGAGTGCAGGATTGGGGCGGCTGGGGGGCTCAGTCTATTAAGCATCCAACTCTTGGCTTTGGCTCAGGGTCATGATCTCACGATGTGTGAGATCGAGCCCTGCATCAGGCTCTGCGCTGACAGCCTGGAGTCTGCATGGGATTTTCTCTCTGCCTCTCTCTCTGCCCCTCCCCTGCTTGTGATCCCTCTCTCTCTCAAAAAAATAAACAAACATTAAAAAAAAGGTGCTGTCCTCAGGTTGTCCCCTGAGGAAATGAATCACAGGGATGTAGCCTGGTCCTGCCAGGGACCTACCTTCAGGGCATCCAAGATCCTGCCATCGTAGTCAATCACCACTGTGTCTCCTTGCTCACCCTTGAGGCCTGGGGGACCCTAGGGCAGGAAGAGTAAGGATTTCAGGGAAGGGCCGTGGTTTTCCGGGCTGGGTCTCATCCAGAGAACCTGGAAAGCTGGCCCGCACGAAGGTCCGAGCACCCTGTAACCCGGTGGGATCCCTGCGGGCCCATCCTCCAGAACCTACTTAGCCATTGGCACCCTGTTCACTGAGAAAACGCTGGGGGCCAGGCAGTGGGCTCTGGAGCAACAGAGGAACGTGCCCCTGCCTGGTCTGCCTGCAAGTCATGTGCGAATTGAAGTCCTCGGAGGCCTAATCTTGGAGTTCTCCAGGGAAAACAGAAAGTCTCATTTTGATGCGAAGTTCTTCAGATTTTAAAAAATGTTTATTAATTTTGAGAGAAAGAGAGAGAGAATGAGCATGGAAGGAGCTGGGAGAGAGGGAGAGGGAGAGAGAGAGAGAGAGAGAGAGAGAGAGAGAGAGAGAGAGAGAGAGAGAGAGAGAGAATCCCAAGAAGGCTCCACCCTTTCAGCACAGAGTCCGAGGCGAAGTTCGATCTCACAGACCGTGAGACCATGACCTGAGGTGAGATCAAGTTGGACGCTTAGCCGACTGAGCCGCCCAGACTCCCCAGTTGTTCAGATTTTTGAATGTTGGCAAACAAAGAAGCATGCATAAACACACTCCCCAAGCCCCCAGCCACTGTGTCCACCAATACGGAATGTCCCAGCTGGAGCTCACCCTTGGGCCTCCGGTTCGCGGCCTCTGACAGGGGCTGCGCGTGCCGGGCACTAGTAACCAGCCCAGGTCTATGTGCTCGTGCATACATATGACCGTCCGCAAACGCACGCGTCCACACAGGCGCGTGCCCTGCTGCGGGTCCTGCTCTCTCTGAACCTCCCTCCACCCCAGGGCTGCTCTGTGCTGGCAGAACGACGGTCAGTCCCGGGGCCAGCCCCCTGCAGAGGGTGGAGACACCCAGGGCATGGCTCCTTTGCCTGCTGCCACCACGGTCATGGCCACATGCAGCGCCTAATCTGGCCACCTGCATGACCAGGCTGTGGGGTTAGCCTCGTATTTGTGGAGAAGAAAAGCAGCCTCCAGAAGCGTAAGAAAACGTGATTGCCCAGGGCCACAGAGCAGAGAACGGACCCTGGATGTTGGCCTACAGGTGGGTTGATAGGGACTGGTCACAAAAGACCGGAGACCCCCCCAGGAGGCCATGCTTCTGGACACAGGGATGAACCTTAAGCCTGAGCCTCAAGGTGGGGGCTAGGCACCCTGCAGGGTAAGGTCTATGTTTGAATATGAGAAGACCCTAGGAGGAAAGACGCTCATGTGTGGGGGACTTGTTTTCTCACATCTGCATTTGAGCTAATGAGGGGCACCTGGGTAGCTCGGTTATGCGCCAGACTCTTGGTTTTAGCTCAGGGCATGATCTCGCAGTTCAGGAGTTCGAGCCTGGCACCAGGCTCTGCACTGCACAGAGCCTGCTTAGGATTCTCTCGCTCCCTCTCTCTCTCTGCCTCTCCCACATTCTGTCTCTCAACATAAAGACATAAACTTTAAAAAATTAAAAAAAAACACTAATGAATTATCATTAAAAAAAAGACCCCCATTTCCTGGAGCTCCTCTGGGGTGGTCTGGGGGACAGGGGCTTCTAAAGAACCCGGGCCCCTGGGTCCCCTTGGTGCGGTCAGAGGGGAGACTGCTTACCCGCAGCCCTGGGGCTCCATCAGCGCCTTGCTGGCCGGGCTCTCCCTGTGGAGACAGGAGTTTGTGGCCATTTATGTGTGGCTGTCCCCTGCCCCTTCCAGTCTCCTCTTCACCAAAAAGCGCAGGGCTCACATGCTGGGGCCCTATGGACTAATTTTTGTGACTGGCACCCCAGGAGCAAGGCTGATGGAAGGAGGGCCTGTGGGACCCTCCTCCCCGGGCCCCACGGTGCAGACACATGGGCCACTGAGGGAGGGCTACAAGATGACTCAGCCACGAAGCAGAGTTCAGTGGAGGCCTCATCACCCAGACCCCCTGGCCACCCAGGCCCCACGGTGGCCTCTGACAGCCCGCGTTATGAGACGTTAGGGACCAAGCCAGCCCTCCCGGGACTCCCTACTGCAAAGGGCAAATTGGAGGTGAAGCCAGATCACCCCATGATGGGGGCACTGGTCTGAGCCGCGCACGGTAAGGCACCTTTGGCCCCGGGGCGCCGTCCACACCGTTTTTTCCCGGAGGCCCCACGCTGCCTGGCTCTCCCTGCAACAGAGACATTTCATGGTGAGTGAGTGCCAGGGGCCGGCTCGGGGCTGCCTGGGCTTGCTGGCTTTCAGGGGCTCCTGGGGAAGGGGACTGAGCCCCCCTGGGGTTGAGGGGAGATGGGCCTCAGGACTTTCCCCAGCCCTGGGGACTCCGGACCACCGCCACCTTCTCTGGTCTGGGTCTTGGAGCATAGTTGGTGCAGCTCAGGGGCTCAAGGGACATTTTGGAGGCCGACTGACCATCTCTATGATTTAGGAGAGCAAGATGATACTCTGTTCCTAGCTTGGTGCCAGGACAGAGTCAGGGCCACCTGAGATGGGAACCAGGAGGGCCTGAGGGTGTGAGGGGAGGTGAATGGCTGGAAGGGATGCCCCACCTGGTGGCAAGTGGGGCCCAGGGCCTTCCTGCCGCCTCTCTCGGGCCTGCCCTGGGCGTGAGCACATGCCCCTGTATTGTGAAAGAGCCATTGAGGGGCCTCACCCAGCAGAGGGGAGGCCCGGGGTCTGCTGGGGGAGGCACATGTACCTACCTTGGGCCCTGGGGGTCCAGGGAGGCCCGGCTGGCTTGGCATCCCGTCGTCCCCCTGCAGAGAGAGAGGCTGAGGCTGCAGCCCTCAGGACTGAGCATACCGGCTCCAGACATCTCCCCCACCCCGCGCTCCCCACGTACCAGTCCTCTGCGGGCACGAGCACTGGTCCCCCAGGGCCAGTCCAGAGTGTGCGTCAGCAGGTGCGTGCAGAAGGAAGGGGGAGGAGCAGACAGAGGAGAGGGGACGTGTGCCTTTAGTCAACAAAGCCATGGGGCGCCTGGGTGGCTCAGTCGGTTGAGCTTCCGACTCTTGATTTCAGCTCAGGTCATGATTTCACAGTTCAGGGGTCAAGTCCCACATCAGGCTCTGCACTGACAGCATGGAGCCTGCTTGGGATTCTCTCTCTCCCTCTCTCTCAAAGTAAATATACTTTAAAAACAAACACACAGAATCTTGTGAGCACCCTCTGTGCAGATAGGGTCCTTGCTCAACAGGTGAGAGGGGCTTGAGGACAAAGAACTATCCAGATAAACCCAGAGCACCATGCCAGCAAGTAGAAGCATGCTGGGAAGGGGATGTAAGGGGTGGCAGCCCCGCCCCGAACTGGAAGGGACTCGGAGGAACAGTCTCCTGGGGGAGGGGACAGCTTTTTGGAGACGTGGTCTGGGAAGGGGTGAGGGAAGATCATTCCAGGTCAGGGATTCCCAAACTTGAGTGCCTGTCGGCGTCACCCAGGGGCCTGCTGGACAGACCAGGTCTACAAGTTCTGGTCACCAATTCTGATGGGGCTGGGGTGTGTCCACACCAACCAAGCGAATCTCTGCCGCCAGCCAGGTGTCCTGCCATATGGCCTAATTCGGACACTCGTCTACTGGAGACAGCGTCAGATTGCACAGGTTAAGGGCCCAGAGCTACAAGACTCCTCCGCTGCCCCCAATCTGCTTGCTTCAGGGACCGGGAGGAAGCCGGTTGTCACTTTTACTTCTGATCAACTGGCCGTAGGTTGAGGATTTCCACCACCTGCTCCTGGGGTTCCATGAGCCAGAGCGGCTCCCAGAACTCAGAGAAACACTCGGCTTGCTGGATGACCAGTTTATTATAAAGGCTGTAACTCAGGAACAGCTAGATGGAGGAGATGCATCAGGCAAGGTATGGGGACAGTGTGTCCATGCCCTCTCCAGGAGCTCCAGTGTCCCCAAGTCTCCACGTGTTCACCAACCTGGAAGCTCCCAGAAGCCCATGCTTTTGGGGTTTTATGGAGGCTTCACTGCACAGGCACGGCTGATTAAATCACCGGCCATGGGTGAGATCAGTTCAACCCCCAGCCCCTCTCCCCGCCCTGGAAGGCTGGCGGCGGGGAATGAGATTTCCAACCTGCTAAAGGTTCTCCAGGCAACCGGCCCCCATGCTCAGGTGGGGCCCAACGTTGCCTCATTCACGTGACAATAAACACCTTCAAATTAGGTTCCTCCTTCAGGACAGTGCATGGGTTTTAGGAGTCTGCTCCAAAGACAGGGAGGACTGAGATCAAATACGGATTTTTTTTTTATAAATCACAATATCTCGGGGCGCCTGGGTGGCTCAGTCGGTGAGCGTCCGACTTCCACTCAGGTCATGATCTCACGGTTTGTGAGTATGAGCCCTTCATCAGGCTCTGTGCTGACAGTGTGGAGCCTGCTTGGGATTCTCTAACTCTACCTTTCTCCCACTTGCTTGCCATCTCTCTCTCACACACACACAGGATAAGTAGAAAAACTTAAAAACCCCCACAATATCCCAGTGGTCCACCCCGAGTGGCTCCTGTGGGGGGTCTGGGGTAGGTCCCCAAATATTCTTGTTTCACAAGCCCCCAGCTCTGAGGATGCTTGCTATTCCCAGGACCGCACTTTGAGAACCACTGTCTAGGGCCCTGAACTGGGAACAAATTTGCTGTGTTTGAAGAAAGGAAAGAATGAGGGACTAAGTGGATTAATGAACGAGATCTTGGCTTCAGAGACAGGACAGAGCAGCTGCAGCCATCCATAGTGAGGACTCTGGTCTGCTGAGGACTTCCCTGTGGCTCCTCACCGCCCCTCCCCTGCCCCGCCCCCCTGGGGAGCCCCCTGCCCTTCTTTCCAGCCACTTCCCACATACCCCACCTGGAGCCCCCTCACCTTCTTTCCAGGAATGCCGGGTTCACCCTGAGGAGGGGGGCAAGGTGGTGCAAGAGAGAGGTCAGAGCCCTCAGAGCATGGCCCAGACACCAGGTCCCCTGTTCCTCTGGAAGTGGTCCCGATGACTGGGGACAGCCCAGAGACCCCGGCCCCACAGAGAGGAGTACACAGATGTCAGGGCCGACACTCGTGGACTCCACTCCTGCCTGGCGTCCCCCCTGCCCCTGCCAAGCTGAATGACCCTAGGCAAGTCGCTGCTCTTGCAAGTGGGGGGTGTGACGCCCCAGCCTCAGAGGGTGGCTCTGAGATGAGCAAGGAGGCAGTGAAAACCCTTTTCCTTCAGGGAAGACCACAGCTCACCTTCCCACCCCCGAAGGGGCTGCCCAAGGCGGAGGCTAGGGGAAAGGACAGCTGTCATGGGGAGCGAGCCGTGGGGTAGGGAGCCCATCCCTCCCAGGCCTGGGGTGGGGACATGGAGTAAGGAGCACCCACCTTGGGTCCTGGGGGTCCCTTCAGGCCCTGGAACCGGAGAAGAGGAAATATTAAATGGAATACTGGAGGCTGCTTCTGGGGTGTTTTCATTCTGGTCATTTTATAAAGGGTGATGCCAATGCCAGATGGCAGGAGGCGGGGCTATGCTGCCTGTTTTGGCCTGACCCCCCTCCCCATGTCTAGGGCCGCTTCTGCACCAGATCTCAAGCATTCAAACCAGGGCGGGAGGGCAGGGGTGCCCGCATGCGCACATCCCCAGTGTGACTGTGAGCGGGACAGGGGCTTCCGGGCCTGGAACCACATCCTACCAGCCCAGGCCTCTGACATGCCCTGGATACTGACCATCTCGCCGTCTCGTCCAGCCTCTCCTTTGGGACCCTGCAGAGGCAGAAGAGGAGAGCCTCTGGAGGGGACGCGGGGGATGGGGAATGCAGGGATTGAGTCCACTCCCTGTGACGGGCCCGGGCTGGGGCTCCAAGGAGTCTCTCCTGCCATCTTGACCAAACCTCTTAAGAGTGGGTGTTATTGTTCCCACTTAGCAGATGAGAACGTTGAGGCTTGGGGAGTTACGTGCCCAGCGTGAGTTGGCATGGATGAGCCAACTGAGTAGGTGCCCTTGAGAGGGGACAGTTTGGCCGAGGAGGGGAGGACAGGCTTGTATCCCTGTGTTAGGGAAAGGGTAGGACATGAAGTCTGGACTCTGTGGTCCAGGTAGAACTATCTATAGGACAGCAGAGCCTAACTAGTTAGTACTGGAGGAGGGAGAGAAGAAGGACCAGGACTTGGTAGAACCGTTGGAGGAAGTGCCCACATGTGGGTCTCAGGGTCAGGGTTAGGACTGAAATCCCAACTGACGTCAGGTTTAGCGTCTCTGGTTCTATTTGGGGTGGACCAGGACTTGGGAATGAGTTTGGGGCCAAGGTCTCAGAGGGCAGTCAGTATAAGGCTGGAATGGGGTTAAGTGTCTGGGTTGGGGCTGGGGTTAGGGTTGGGCGTGGGTCTGGGTCGGGACCTGGGACAGGGCTGGGGCTGGGCTTGTTTCTGGGTCTGGGGTTGGGGTTTTGGTAGGTGCAGAACCAGGTCCGGGGTCTTTCCACCTCCCTGCCCTCTCTTACCGCTGGGCCTTGTGCTCCCCTGGGGCCGTCTTTCCCAGTGTCGCCAGGAGGGCCCCGGGCCCCAGGAGGTCCAGGGGGTCCAGGAGGCCCAGCAGCTCCATCTTGCCCTTGGTCTCCCTGGAAGACAGGGGGCCTGGCTCACCGGGAGGGACGGAAAGGGGCTCCGGTCTCCAGAGAGAAGCCTCTGCAGACAGACAGGCCTGTGTCTTCCCTTCCCCAGCGCTCAGCGGGCTCAGAGGAAAGCGCTTTGTCCTTGGGCTTCTTGCCCCTTCTTGGCAGCCACACGAAGGGACAGGCCCCTGCATTCTGGCATAAGAGGCTACACACTCTGGTGTGTAACTGAGAGAGGGGACATGCGGGATGTGGGAGCCAGCACGCGGGCCCCGCCAGCCCCCTTCCTCCTCCTCCTGAGGGCCCCTCCCCACTGGGCAGCTCCTGCTTTATGAAGTGATGGAGGTGTGCTTCCGGGCCCGCACCCAGAGCAACGAGCGCTCGGGCTACACAAAAACCTGCACACAGCGTTCCCAGCAGCCGTGTAACGGCCCCAAACAGGAAACCACCCAGGGGTAGCTTCAGTGGGTGAAGGGTTAACCGACGGAGGTGCATCCACATCACGGACACTGCTCAGCAATCCATACAAAGGGCCACGGGCAGGCGTGCAGTAGCTTGGATGCATCTGAGCGGACAAAGCCAGCCTCCAAGGTTACCTACTGTATTGGCCGCATCATAGTCTACGTGGAAATGTCACAGAGGAGGAGCATGGATTAATGGTTGCCGGGGGTGAGGGATAGGGTGCGGAGGGAGGGGAGTGTAGCCGGGCAAGGGCAGCACGAGGGGGCCTCTGTATGGTGGTTACACGAATCTGCAAGGGTGACAGCACTGCCCAGACTTAACCCCCCCAGGGGAGTACAGTGGGTGAAATCCGAATAAGGCAGGTGAGTTGTTATCTATTTGCTGGTTGTGAGCTTGTACTTTAGTCAAACAAGTCATCGCCATCGGGGGTGGGGAAGTAGAGGATAGGGACATGGGGTATTCTTTCTTCTTCTTTTTTTAAATGTTTATTTTTGAAAGAGAGAGAGAGAGAGGCAGATAGACAGACAGACCGTGAGTGGGGGAGGAGCAGAGAAAGGGAGACACAGAATCCGAAGCAGGCTCCAGGCTCTGAGCTGTCAGCACAGAGCCTGATGCGGGGTTTGAACTGATGAACCATGAGATCATGACTGAGCTGCTCAACCGACTGAGCCACCCAGGTGCTCCTGTGGGGTATTATTTCTTACAACTAACTGTTGACCTACAATGATCCCCCCAAAAATGGTAAAAAAAAAAAAAAAAGGAGGGGCATCTGAGTGGCTTGGTCGGTTCAGTGTCTGATTCTTGGTGTCTGATCAGGTCATGATCTTTCTGTTGAGTTCTCGCCCCAAGTCAGGCTCTGTGCTGACAGTGCGGAACGTGCTTGGATTCTCTCTCCCTCAAAATAAATAAATAAACTTAAAAAAAAGTTAAATAAAAAGAGCAATGGAGGGCCACACACCATGTGTCATGCAGCATATCCTATCCCTGACTCAAGGACCTGATGTTAGTACCGGGTCAGACCTCAGGCAGCCAGAGCCCTCACCTCGCAGCCCCGCCTGCCAGGCGGGAGGACCACCGTGCCCCGGGCACTTCCTGCTACCCCAGCGGCACCCAGTCGGCACCAGCACAGGGTACAGTAATGGGGCATGCTTGGCTCACAGTGTCAGCAGCTCCCAAACTCCCCGTAACCAAACAAGGAAGAAGCCTCTGGAAGAGGGAGCCCCTGTTGTGTGCCCAGTGCCGACGAGTTAGGACTTCCCAGAAGGTGTCTCACCCAACCCTTGTGACCACATGGTGAAGACACTGCTATTGTCCCATTTCACAGATGGAGTGGTCAGGAAGAGTGAGTTCTATCGTTTACCCGGGGTCACAGAGCTAGGAAGGGCTCCTCTGGCCGCTAAGGCAAGCGATGAGTTTTGGACACGTTTTTAATCCACAGGCCCCATGATGGGAAAGCTCACCTCTTCAGCTGATGGCACCTAAGACACAGGTCATTTGTTTTCCCAATTAAAACATGAACCGAACCTCAGGTCTGACACTGCCAGGGGCCTGACCACGAGGCTGAAATTCCAGTCCAATGTAAAAAACCCGATGGTGCGGTTAGCTCACCCAGCCATGGGTGGTGAGGGAGGTGGGTAATTCGTGTTTCGTTTTCTGCTGTATCAGGAAGAATTCAAAGACACCTCACTGTTCCTTTCACAGCTCAAGAGCCCTACGATGGGCACTACTGGTCTGGACTCTACTTGTTGGGGTGGAAAATGGGTTTAGACAGTTGAGGAGACCCTGGGACAGGTTTTTAGGCTCCTCCCTTGAGCTACTTGGGGCAGAGTCTGGCCAACTGCCTTGTGTGCGCCCTGGGACCAGATGGCTGAGGTCTAACCCTGGAAACGCAGGGGTGAGGCAAGGGAACACGCAAACCAGCAGGCATGGACCCACCACGGGGCCAGGCTACCTTGAAGATGCGGCGACTGTAGGGCTGATGGTCTCTACTTATAAAGCCCGGATTGAGCCGTGGGAAAACCATCTAGTCAGCAAACGGGTTGTGTGGTCAGGAAGGCAGAGGGAGATTCAGGAAAAGCTGTTTCTGGAGGCAAAGCCGCTCCACCCAGCCGAGCGACTGGGAGAGGCTGACAACGTTCTCCACAAAGATGGCCGCTCGTGCCCATCCCGCAGGCGCCTTGCAGTGCCCCACCGCCCCCCCATCAGGAGCTGGGGCCTGTTCCCCTTTCCCCCCACCTTGACTGCGGTTGGGCCCCGTGACCGATGGGACCGATAATATACAGTGGAAGTGATACCGCGTCCATTCCAGATGTAGCTTTTAACTGGCCCGGCCATTACGCGTCCGGCCTCCTGGGATGCTAGTTTGGGGGTGCCCCTCTAGGTAGCCCACCACCATGCTGGGAGAGCCCTGATGCACAGAGGCCCTCACCAGCCGAGCTCCTGGCCAATAGCTGCATCAACTGTGGCCATGGGGTGCCATCACCTTGGACCTTTGGGACTCGAGGCCCAACAGCCTCTGCCCGTGACGAGAGATCCCCTCCCCCCGGCAACCCAGGGGGTCCTGAGGGACCATGGCACATTTTCATTTTAAGCCACAGAACTTTCAAGGGTGGAGGCTGTTCCAGAAGTGGCAGGAACATTGGGACATGTTCCCATAAAGGGTGAAGGGAGGGCTTTGGAAAGAATCTCTCTTCCATGACCCCCCGGGCTGGGGTGAGCTCGGGTCCGATGGAGAGCAGGCATCCCCATTTAGAAGACCAGCTCTCACACACCCATCAGCAAGCAGGTCAAAGGAGTTTTCTCGGCAGCCGCAAAGCTCCACATGGGTGCCCTTTCTTTGACTTCGGGGCCACCTTGCCAGCTTTCGGGGGGCCTGCCCTTGCACTAAAAAGGCTCAGCACAGAACAGGCTTTGTCCTGGGGTCTCACGCATGCTCACGACCGCCTGTGACATGGGCCCTTGTTGCACAAACCAGGCTCAGAGCTGTGAGGCTGGAGGAATTGGGGCCCAGCCCACACTTGGCGCCAAGCTGCCTCTTCTTTCCACCCTGCCACCTCTCCCTACCCGCTCCCGCTCCATCCCTGCCTGTCCCCACTGCTTGCAGAGGCTGCCTGGGGGGGAACTTGCTCACCGGCTACGACCTCCACCCCTAACCTTCTTGACAGCAAGTGGGAACCCACCACGACACTGCCTCGCCCTGGTTGTGGCCGGAATGGTGGGGGCACGCATTCAGGGCCATGTAAGTGACCCTCTGCCGAGATCCACCTGGGGTCTCCACTCTGCTTTGTTGAAGAGACCCCGAGTGCAGCAGGAAGCACTTCTGAGTCCCTTGGGCTCCGGGGACCTGGAGGGCCAGGGGACCTACTAGTCCCCAGGCTGGGTCCTAGGAGCTCAACTCTCATGTCTACGATGAAATCTTTGCCACAGCAGCTTGGGGTAGGGTCCGTCACCACCCCCTCCTCACAGTTCGAGAAACTGAGTCTCAGAGGGGAAACTGAGTTGCTCATGGTTACTTGGCTTATAAGTGGCAGAACCACTTTCTGGGGTGACAGTGACCCGCAGGAAGGTTAGTCTCCGGTCTGGGGCTGGTGCTAGCCCCGCTGTCCCCCTCCCAACCCGGCCCCCCGTCCATCACGGTGATAAGCATGACTGGGATGTCTGTCTGCTAAAGACACCCATCTGTGACCTCAGCCAGACCAGGGCCCGGGGCTTCCAGCCATGGCCACTTACAGGAAACCGCACAGAAGGACAGACTGTGGGCAGAGACCGTGGGCACCGTTTTCTGTGATAAGGAATAAGGGATCCGGAAGTAATGCTAGGTATGCCTTATTATAAAACAAAACAAACTGTGTAGGGGTGAGTGAGAGGGTCTGGCTCCATTCTTACCCGAGGGCCGAAGTCTCCTGGTGCACCCTGGGAACAAAACAACAGGAAGACCGATCACTGCTACTAGATTACTTAATCCGATGTTCTGAGCGTTTACGCCGTGCCCCGTGCTTTATGCACATGGTCTCACTGAATTCTAACAAACATAACAGGCAGGCTCTATTTCTATCTCCGTTTCCAATGAGGAAACTGAGGCATAGAGAGGCTAAGTCACCTGCCCGAGGTCACACAGCTAGCACATCCAGGGCATGGCACCGGGCACTCTGTTGTCTGTTGCCAGTCCCCTAGACACGGTGGGAGCAGGCACCAGCTGCTCTGACCACCCCCCCCCCCGCCGGCCCCGGGATCCTGGAACCTCAGAACAGCGAGTGTTGATAATTACCTGAATAATGGTTTTAAGTCACCAAGTTTTGGGGCAGTACATTAGGAAGTGATAGAGGCCAAGACACCAATTTCTCTCTGGTTTCAACACCTCGCCTTCCTCATTCAGCCAGAGCCCGTGGGAAGGAAATCCCGGCACCTGTCAGCTGCACGGATGCCTCACCGTTTACCAAGAACACTCGGACTGCTACCTCGTGCGGTCTTCCCCCAGATGGAGAGACTGAGGCCAGTGTGTCCAAAGCCACACGGCTGGCGGTGGAGTCCCAGTGCTAACCTGACGCTCTGAGAGCCAGGTCCTGCGCCCTGCAGAGCACAGCTGATGGTGGACTGGAGCCCTGGCCGCCCTTCCTTATGTCGGTGGGGGTGTCACAGCGGGGGGCTGGGGCAGATATGGCCCAGCTCCGCCCAGCCATTCCCCAGAAGCATCCCGCCACACCTAGGTGTGCCCTGGTCCCTCCCTGCGCCGATCCCACTGTGGGACACACAGGTCTCCCCTCTCTCGCCCTCCCTTCTGAGACACTTGGAGGTCCCAGCCCTCCAGGGGTCTGCTGTGACAGCGCCAAATGCCAGAAAAGCCTTTCTCACAAGGGGCTGGAAAGATCACAGGGGCAGCTCTCTGCCGTCCGTGCTCCTGGGGTGGGGGTGCACTGCTCACAAAGAATTCCACCTACAGGGACTGTTCACCCCCTGCCCCAGGCTCTTCCAGTGCTCCCCTTTTCATGAATACTTACCTGCTTTGGAAACGCCTCATTCTGGGCAGACTGAGCTTTGAGCTTCATCATGCTCTGGTGTTGGGAGAATTTAACCCCCTGGGCACTTTAGATTGTTAAATATAAATAAGCTTTGTAACCATTTGGAGGGGGGTACTATTAGCCCCACTTTACAGATGGGGAAACTGAGGCTCTAGGAGAGGATGTGATGTGCCCAAGGCCACACGCTGGAGCCGGGGTTTGGAGACAGGTTTCTGGCATCCTTTATCACATCCGCATCTGGACAGCCTCCGGTATCACTTACCTTTTCCCCTTTGGGGCCTGGAAGTCCCTGGAGAACAAAGGTGGAGAAAGAACAGGCATGTGGGAGGGTTGTGCTGGCTCTCCTCCCGGCTGCCCCAAGGCGTTGGGGGCAGAGGGCCTGTGGGGCTGAGCAAGCTGGGGGTAGCCGAGTGGGTAAACACACACATCTGTCGGCTTTTAACAAGGGCCGCGCTTGCTGGCCCCAAGGAAGCCCCACACTGCAGTCCCCTGCATGAGGGAGACAGGGGACTTGAGGGTCGCCAGCACCTCTCAGCTCAGGTAGGGGCACATGTGCTGTCCCTCATGCATCCGACTGGTGGTACAATTACTGACTCATTACCTCCTCTGACTGTCTTTCCAACCACCCATCCTTCCTTCATGTCATCCACTCATCCATCCACCTGTTCATCAACCCGGTTTATCTATCCATCCATCTGTTCTTCCACCAACCGTTCATCAGTCGATTTGTCCATCTATCCATCCAGTCATCCATCCATCATCCAGTCAGCCAGGCCTCCCTCCCTCCCTCCCTTCCTTCCATTTATCTATCCATCCATCTATTCCTGTCCATCCATCCATCCATCCACTCATCCATCCATCCATACAGTCATCCATCTGTCCATCCATCCATCCAGTCAACCAGTCATCCATCCAGTCAACCAGCTTCCTTCCTTCTTTCCTTCCTTCCTTCCTTCCTTCCCTCCATTCATCCATCCATCCATTTATTCCTGACCATCCATCCATCCATCCATCCACCCACCTACCTATCCATCCACATCCACTTATTTATTGGATCGTGTCCTCTCCCTGTGCAGCTTACTTATTCTGCTGAAGACGCCCATGGACCACAGGCTCAGGCCCGCATGTCGAGAACGCACCAGCCCAGCGCTGACCGCTGAAGCCTTGAGACCGTGCCTGGGGACGCCTGTGCCTGGGCTGGCGAGGAGGGGCTCATGCGCCTCGAAGGCTGAGAAGACGTCAGGATGGTGCCATCCGCACCTCTCTACGTTCCCAGCATGTGGGGACGGTTAATGTGGGGAGGGCTCACGGGCCCATCTGACAGAGCCTCGGGCTTGGGAGGTGAAGAGGCCTCCCCGAGGTTGCCCAGGTAATGCACCAGATTCGAACGTAAGTCTGCTGCCCCAGTGGCTTCTCTCCTTGCTGAGCCAGGTCCCAGCGCCCCCCTCCCTCTGGCAGCCCATCATTCGCAGCCCCACAGTGGGCCCTGTCCCAGGACCACCTAGAACTGCCCTGTCATCACTTACAGGCTTGCCATCCAGACCCAGTGGCCCCTGGAAATGAGAGAGACAGAGAGCAGAGGTTACACATTGGAAAGGCATCTCCTGTGTGTTTTATGACCCAGAGGCACTACTGAGTATCAAAGACCAAAACCCGGCACGAGCCCATGGGTCTGAGGACCTCTCACGCAGACCTGGGGTGGGGGTGCCTGGGTATCTGGTGCCCAGAATCCCCTCTTCTGACAAGAGAGCCCCACTTCTCCAGAACCACCCCCATCCGCTCAGACGGCGTGTGGGCATGTGGTCACATTCCCTCCACCAGGGGGATCGGATCAGGGATGAACGTCCTGTCTGGGGCTTTGAATGGTGGCACTTCAGGGGAGAGAGGGTCTTTGCTCCTCGTGGGGCTAAGGCTGGAGCTCCTGAGAGGACCATGTGGCTTGAGAAAGAGCCAACAGAGAAGTCAGAGCCGAGAGACAGTGAGGAAAACGGGGCGAAGGGTCTGAAGCTGAAACCACCCACCCCTGCACATTTGCCTTTGTCAGCGGTGTTTCCTTCCAGCTGGTGTGACCTGAGTTCTGTCCTATGGAACTTGGAAGGGACTGAATATGTCCCCCCCATCCACAAATTCATGTGTTGAAACTAACCCCCAGAGTGATGACATTAGGAGGGGTCTTTAGGGAGGCGATGAGGTCATGAGGGGCGGAGCCTCACAAATGGGATATGAGCCTTTATAAAAGAGGCTCCAGACAGCTGCTCGGGTCCTCGTCCGCCACGTGGGGACACAGCGAGGAGATGGTGGCCTGCAGCCTGGAGGAGGGCCCCCGCCAGAACCCGGCCACGCCAGCATGCGGATCTCAGACGTCCAGCCTCCAGGACGGTGAGAAGATTTCTGTTGTTTCTAAGTCACCCAGTCCAAGGCGCGTTGTTAGAGCAGCCCAACAGGCTAAGTAAGACAAGACTAGAAGAGTCCTGAAAGTTCTTTCAGTTCCCTGTACTGTTGTGGCCTTCATAGGCAAAAGTCAAGGCCGAGAGAAGCCAAACAGCACAAGGTTAGGTCCCAAGGGCAGGGACATCCCAGAGGCCGCAGAGTGCAGAGGGTCAGTGACCGCTGCACAGCGCCCCCCATGGGCGCCCTCCACCTGGGGACCCACTGCCCTCTCAGAGAGGCTCGCTAGCTCCACCGCCTTGTGGGCATGTAAAAGGATCCAAGGGCAGTGCCACGAACCGGATCCACCCGGTCTCTGTCAACCCCTCTCCTCCCTGCCACTGCCTCATTCTCAGAGACACCTCCTCCTTGACCCCAGCCGACGTTCTAGGCAGCTCCGCTCCCGAGCCGTTGTACACATCGCCTGCCTTCTGGCACACCTTTGTGTGTCACCTTTAGCTCGGTCACCTCCTTCTCCACGAAGCCCTCCAGGCTTCCTCACTTTCCAGAATCAGGCCATTTGTCCCCACACGTGGCACATTTTCTTTCTTTCTTTTTAAATTTTTTTAAAAGTTTATTTATTTTTGAGAGAGAGAGAGAGAGAGACAGAGCATGTGCAGGGGAGGGACAGAGAGAGAGAGAGACACACACAGAGTCTGAAGCAGGCTCCAGCACTGAAGCAGTGCATCAGAGCCTGATGCGGGGTTTGAACTCGCGAACCTCGAGATCATGACCTGAGCCGAAGCTGGACGCTTAAGTGACTGAGCCACCCAGGTGCCCCGTAACCAGGGCAATTCTGAAAATTTCTCTTAAGTGGTTCTGGCCCCCCGCCTCAAGGTCAGCTGAGGTTCTGGACTGCGGGGCAATGTCTTAGGGGTTTTGGAATCCGAGGAGATGGGGAGTGGGGCCATTCCAAAGTCTTGGGGGTCCAGGCTCTGGGGGGCTCCCAATCAGGTGGTCATCCCCAACCCCAGTCGCTGAGGCTCACCAGGAACTGCCCCAGCTGTCATCTCCGGCTGGCCCCAGCGTCCTGACCCCTGGTCCGCACGCCTGAGGCCTCTTCTCCCCAGTCTGCTCATACTGGGCCCTGCATCTCCCCTCCCTGCCCCACGCTCAGGCCCTGCGAGGCCTCACTGAGGCCCGGCCCCTTCTGCTGTCACAGCACACACAGGGACCTGTCCCACCCTGGGTCTCTTCTGGGGGCTCTTCATGGTCCCCTACTCAGCCTGTTTCACCACAGCCAAGTCCTTAAGGCAGGTGTGATCATCCGTGTCTTACAGAGGGGGAAACTGAGTCCCAGTGAAGGAAAAACCTTGCCCAAGGCCAGGCAGCCAGGGCAGGGCTGGAGCCCAGGATGGCTTTCCGGTTCTATGTCCTCTGGGTGCTCAAGCCGCTTGCAGGGGCCTCGCCTGGATTCCTGGTCACTGCCCCCCGTCTGGTGCCCTGGCATGCCCCTGTTCCCAGCTCCCTGCTCCCTCCCGCCAGCTTGGCCAGTGTGGCTGCCATCACAGACTGTGCCCAGGCCTTGTGCGCACCCTGCTCAACTGAGCCCAAACGCAGCACCTCTCCATTGGTCTGCAGGGATTAAAAAGTCCATAATGCAGGGGCGCCTGCTCAGTCGTTTGAGCATTCAACTCCTGATTACGGCTCAGGGCATGATCTCGCCATTTGTGGGATCCAGTGCTGAGTCAGCGCAGAGCCTGCCTTGCCCCTCCCCCTACTCATGTGCGCGTTGTCTCTCAATAAATAAATAAAACAAGCATTAAAAAAAACTCGTAACGCAGATGAAATTAAAAAGAGACAAAGGTGCAGTTAAAGCTAAGTTAATCTCTTTCCTCTTCGCGGGCTGGGAAGGGGGATACAGCGGGTCTCACGGCCAATTCGCCGGCGGCAGCAGGAGGCGTTCAAGGTGCCCCTGACAAGGGCTGGGACACAGTGCAGGGCTGGTCCAAGGGAGACAGGGACCCCGCCTCATGGGGCCACAGAGCAGAGGCTCTCCAGGGCGAGTCTAGGAATGCTCCGATGGTCCTCAGTACAGGCTCCATGGAGTCGTGTCACCTTTCCTGGTGTCTGTCCTCACTGCCGCCCTGGTAAGCAGGCACCAGAGCTCCATCCTGCAGCTGTAGAACCTGAGCCACGCAGTGTTCCCTCTCCTGCAGCACGGGACAGCAGGGTTGACAGATGGTTGTCCCAGGGGACCTAGGACAGAGCCTCACAGGTCTTGCCTTCCTTCTGCGGTTCCTGGTACGTTGGTCTCCCCCACTGAACAGACCCTCTCTGGGCAGAGCTCTCTGGACCCTCTTCCACCCTAACCCTCTACCAGAGAGAGTGCTGGATCAGACAAACACACTTGCTGTGTGACCCTGGGAGGACCAGTCAATCTCTCTGAGCCTCAGCATCCTCATTACCTGTTCTCCCCAGCAGGGCTCTTTCTGCCCTGGCTTTGTCCCATTTCCTCCCAAACTCTGCCACACCACAACCTCCTGCCAGCTCTTGGGGTTTGGAAAGAGGTGCTCCATTAGTCTCATGGGTTCCTCTGGGGCCCTCGAGGCCCACGCCCTTTCACATGCCATGCTGTTTCCTGGCCCCAAGCTGTGCTTTCCCATTTTCCTCCACTCAGCCTCCACCAGGAGAGCCCCTAAGCACCCTTCAAGGTCCAGCTCAAATGGCCCTCCTGGGAGCCTCCCCAAGGAGAAGCAGCATTCCCCCTAGCCTGTTGCCACAGAGCTGGCTCCCCATCCTTCCAGAAGGATGCTTGGCTTGTGGCCGAGCTCCAGGAGGCATGTGGGGCCGGCAGAGGAGGTGGATCTGGATTCACACCCACCTGGGATCAAATGCAAGCTTTCCCACATGCCGCTGGGGACCCTGGGCCTCATCATCTGGAGCAGGCCTCCCTGCCTCGCTGACCCATGTGTGTGTGTGTGTGTGTGTGTGTGTGTGTGAGTGTGTGTGAGAGTGTGTGGGTTGGGGGTGGGGTTCTGCTGAAAAGGTGCTACGTGCACCGGGCGAAGCTTACAAACTGTGCAGAAGGAGACAGGACAAAGCAAACCTTCCCTTCTCCCCAGCTCCTCCCCCAGGGAGCACCATGGGCACCAGTGTCTACGTGACCCTTCGGAAAGCAGTCTTGCCCCTGCCCTTCTTATTTTAAAGCCCTCTATGGGTTGCACGGCATACCTCTGTGGGTCCATCTGTCTTTCTGTTTCTGGGGAATTTGGTCCCTGGCGCCCTGAGACACGTCATAGCCCTCGTCCCCGCATCCCAGGAAAGCCCTCCCACATACACCTGAGACCCGAGCATCGTCCCCATGGCCTTTCCCTAATACCTGTAGTGTCTCCCAGGCAGTGCCCTGGAGAACTTTCTAGAATGCAAGCCTGTTCTCCTGCCTGAGTCCCTCGGGGCAGCCCCACTCCTGAAGGATAACGTCCAGACCTCCTGGTCTGATGCCCAAAGGCCCCCTGCCCCCATGCTGGGCATTGAGCATATGTCCTGGTTTGGCCCTTCCCAGGGCTGGGCCCTCGCTGAGTCCCCAGACCTGGTTCCAGGATGTCTGCTGGGGTGACATAAGCCACACAGAGCTGTAGACGGCTGGCTTTTCTAGGCGAGTGTGCTGCAGAAGGGGGCCTGGGGTCTTCCCTGGGCTTGGACCCCGCAGCGGGGCTCTCCTCTAGCTGGCTGTCTCTGAAAGTGTTCCAACGGCCAGACCTCGCTGTCTCTTCTTGAGAGTGACCTTGGTCTCCCATCTCCCGGGAGGGATTCTGCCCTCTTTCAACTCCAAGATTATTCCCGGTGGTCCCCCACAGCCTCTTTCTGGCGTGTGAGAAAGCCCAGAAGTGGAAAAACCCAACTTTCCTCCCTACGGCCCTGCCTCTATCTGGGATCGCAGAGCTCTTGGTTCCCAGGACTCAGCGTTTTCAAAAGAAGTCCACGAATTTTTGTCGTTGCTGAGAAATCAAAGCCCGAGGGCGTGGCCTGAGCTGTGCTCTTGGAAATGCCCACCACGCAGCTAAAGGGAACCTGGGATTGGAGCCGGTGGTTGAGCGATGGTGAGCAGATTCCCGGGGCGAACACAGAAACCCCACGTGTGCGGATTTGTAGAGCGGATGGTGCCAGGCAGGCCCTGGGGATGGAGCTGACCCGAGCCGCGGGCCTGGTCTGTGCCTGTGGCTCGGGGCTCATCTCTGATGACATCTAGGCAGCAAAGCTGTGCCTGAACCCCTGAGCTCTCTGGGGAAACAGCCGACCCTCAGAGAGGCTGCCGGGGGACCAGTGGTCACTGGGAGTCACTGAGGAGGGGCCTCAGTGGGGCAGAGGAAGGAAACGGCCTGGCTTTGGTGCGTGAACTGATCTCTCTTGTCCTGGGGAAGGCGGGGCCCTGGGCTGTGAACCCAGAGGACAGGCCCTGCCCGTAGTATGTACTACGTACTGCCTTGCTCAAACTGGCATCCCAGGGAACACTGTCCTACAGAGCACGTTAAGAGGCTTGCCCGGGGAAGGGGTTCACCGGCCAAGTAAGTTTGAGAAACACTGGGTTACAGGTTGTGAAATAGGTTTCTTTTCTGCAAGACCTGTCTGAGCTACCATTCTGCCCTGAGGTCTCTGGGAGGGCAGTGTTCCCAGACTCCCTGGGAGGCTGTGTGGACCGTCTATGTGGCTGGAGGGAAGCCCAAGCCTAGCTCTGGGTGCTCTTAGATGGAGGAGAAATACTGCAGGGAAGGGCCAGGGGTTGGTCTGAAGGAAGCCAAGGACAGCATGCGGTGGAGGGCGTGGTCAGGCGGGTCTACGGTGGGGCAGGGTCCAGGCTGAGTGTCCTGGCCGACGGCACAGGGCCATCTGGGGGGCTGAGCAGTCCGGGACAGCAGAGTCCTTGGGGGCAGGGGTCTGATTCCATCCCGCAGCCCGCCCCTGCTGCAGATGGGGGCGTCGCTCACCAGAGGAGCGGGAAGGAGAGCACCAGGGGCAGCCCGCGAGCAGAACCCTCTCTCTGAGCCTCAGTTTCCACAGAACAGGTGATCCTGAGGGTCAGACGCCAGAGCGCGGCACCCACAGGCACTTGGTTCCCCCCAGCTCTCGCTCCTGCCTGATCAAAGCCATGGAATTCACCAGAGGTTTTCAACACCTTCTGGCCTCCACCAAACGCTGCAGCTGTTTACAAGGCTCGGCTCTGCTTTAAACCACTCTTGCCCGTGCACATCAGCAGGGAGCCGGGACGCTTTCCGGACGTGTGAGGGGCAGACAGAAACCCCGGGCTGTGTGCTGGCCTGGGCCCTTGCCTCGCTCAGGGACCTGAGAGTCCCGGACCCTCAGTTTCCTCATCTGTAAAATGGAGAACACATTCTCCTCGCAGATGACAAATTCAAGGTGAGTCCCGGGTCTGTCTCCACTCCGCAGACCCACCAAAGACATGAGACCCTGTAGGTGAGCTGACACAGGAGTGGGGTCTGCATTGGCCCTCGGAGGGGCAGGCCTGCGGAGTGACCTCGTGCGGTCTCTCCGGCTATGCCTTTGTGGGTCTGCTCCCTCCCACCACTGAACAGATTTCCTAAGCAGAGTTCCACAGAGCCATTTTTTGAGAAACATTAACAAGAGTGCCAAAGGAGGGAAGGTTTCTTAGTGAAATAAGTTTGGGACGTGGAGTTTGCTGGCTCCATGGCTGGTACGTCAATGTGCCTCACTCCCGGGGACCCTGATGCAAAGGCCGCTGTTTACCCCAGTGTGTGGGGGCGGCTCTGTTCCTCTCCATTAGCTGTGCCTCACGACCCCCAATGTGCCAGCGTTATCGGCCGAGCTGAACTGAAATCACTAAACCAGCGTGTTTAGATGCAGACAAGAAGCAAAGGCTCAGACCAGCTGGACTGGGAGTCTGTCTCGCTTGCTGGTTGTAACTCATCTGGATGGCTCCCGTCAGGGAACAGAGCCTCCAAATTGCGCCAGGACGGGGCCCCTGGATGAGGGGGCTTACCAGGATTATCAGTCCCGGGACCAGTAATTATGGCCCAGATGTTGACAATTCATCAAATTACAAGGCTGCTGGGGCCTGGGGTCCGAGGCCTGGGACATGCACATTCCTGTGTGAAGGCTCCCTCATTAGAGTGGGTGGGCAGGCCCCTCGGGGCGGGTCAGCACCATGTGGTTCTGATTTCTCAGACCAGGCTCCTCACACACATGGACCACAGCAAGACTGTGCGGGTGTCGCCATTTCCCAGACTCGAATTATGCCCTAGGGAAAGAGAGGACCCTCACTTTTTGGGGTCCAGCTTGGCTGTAGCTGGTTCCTCCCCAGGGACCTCTTCCCAGGATCTGGGGCATTCTGTAGAGTCCCCAGTAAATTGCATCCCAAGCCAGCAGGCCACAAAGACTCCAGCTGGGCAGGGCTCTAGGAACCTGCTGAGGTTAGGGGGCTGCCCCAGCTGCCACCCATCCCCACCCTGGGCTGTGTGGTAGAGAGCAGGCCTGCAGCCAGCTTTGGCTTGGTCTGCACAGCTAGAACACCAAAACCAACGCCAAAGCCAAACTCACTGAATTACTTGCAACATTTAAACATGGCGATGTTTCACATAAACATTCAGAGTTTGTGCTTTTCTAGAAAAACTGGAAGGCGGTGCAGCCCGGGGTCTGCATGCCAGGCAAAAGCAGCTGAGTCAAGAGCTCCCGGAGGGCCGCAGGCTCCACACCCCCCTCAGGGCTCCCTGCGTGGCCCACCGCCCAGTCCAGGAGACCCATCGGCTCTGTAGAGGCATCTAGGTTTGTATCCCTTGGCTTAGAAGGTCTCCTGGGTCGGGGCGCCCCGGTGGCTCCATCAGTTAAGCGTCTGACTCTGGATTTCGGCTCAGGTCATGATCTAATGGTTCGTGAGTTCAAGCCCCGTGTGGGGCTCTGCGCTGACAGCTTGGAGCCTGCTTGTGATTCTCTCTCACCCTCCCTCCCTCTCTGTCTCTAAATAAAGAAATACACTTAAAAAGAAAATCTCCTGGGTCCCTTTCAGCTCTACGATCCTGTGAGGCCGGGAAGCTAGCTGGCTTCTATTTTGGGGACAAGGCATCCCGTGTACCTCCTGTGTCCTGGAAGCAATTACACACATGTCCATATTATACATCGTGGCCAGGAGAGGGGTGCTGTGCCTTTGAACTGATCCCCAAATACCTGCTTAAATTACACATCAGCCGCCTACATGATTATCCTGTCAGGTATCAGAGAAAATCGTTCCTGGGCGGGGTGAAGTGAGTCAAGAGCCCAGACTCCCACTGCACGTGGGACAATGGAAGATGGGCCAGTGGGTTGGGCTGTGTCCGCCTGAGCGGCCTCTGGGCTGGCATCTCTGGCTCAGGCACATGGGCCTCGTGGAAGGCACTGGAAGTAGTAGACAGGCCCATTGTGGTGGCAGACGGTGCCGGGGTGGGGACCTAGGGGGACCGAGCAGCTGAGGGATCCCTGGTGACTCCGCGCTGGCCTCCTGCTCCTCAGCCCAAGTCTGCTTCCTCCCCGCCTCAACTCGGGTTTGACTTTCCAGCCTCTCCAGTCGCTGGACCAGAGCGGGTGGTGCCTCGGCAGTTTCCAGACAAGACGATTATCACCCGCTGGGAATGAATTGCTTGGGACCCTTGAGAATCCAGAGGTTTGGGGCACAATTTGGATTTCCAACTTCTCTTGAAATATTGGAAGCTGTGATAATGATTAGCGTGCATGGGCTGAACGGGGGCAGGGGGATGCCCTTTAAGTGGGGCATGTGCCCCCGCCCCCGTTCAGCCCCGGCCTTACCATTCCCTGTGGCTGGACCACAGAAGGAAGGCATCAGCGAGTGCGTGAGCCTGCATTTCCAGCTCTGAACCGGTTCTCCAAACTGCGGTCCTCTCTCCAGTCCCCCACCTGCCCCTGCTGAGGACTTGGCGGCCTCTCTCCTGTACCGGCCTCCACTGGCCTCCCTGCCCCCGCCTCCTCATGCCCGGCCTTCCTGCATGGTAAAGGAGCGGGAGGTCCTTGCTACACCCCCTCCCTGAAGACCGAGGAGCGAGCCGCCTAACATCCCCGGAGCCCAGCCTATTTCCTCCTCTGGAAAGGAGGTGTTTGGTGTGGACGGAATGGCCGCCTGCAGGTGCCAGTGCCCTGCCCGGAGCTTGGGCGCCGGAGGAAAGTGGGTTCAATGGATAACCGGCGTGCACTGGACCAGCTCCTCGGGGCCAGAGCTAAGGAAATGGGGCGGAGCTAAAAGACAACCCCCTTGCCTTATTTATCCCATCTCTCAGGTGAGGAAACTGAGGCGTAGGGGAGGCCGGCATGCTCACGAGCCTGACCCTCCGGCCTGAATCCTGCGTGTTCCCCACTGCAACATCCCCCTCTGGCGTTACCAGCGCCTGGTAAGCACCCCCACACTGGCCTCCCCAAGCTGTCCTCACCCTGTCCCCAAAGAGGCCCTCTTGGTAGAACAGCCCCCTCGTGGGAAGACCAGCCTCTCCTTAGACGCCCCTCCTGAGAAGTGGGTGTGCCGCCCTTGCACACCTCCAGCGACGGGGAACTCACTGCTTCCTGGGCAGCCTGATGGGTCTGCCAAGTTTTGTGTACCTCCCATCCTTCCCATGTTGGACGCCATTGCTGATTCCCTCCACTTCGTGGGCCCTGGGGAGGCAGCCAATTGGCTCAAAGACGCCGAGTGCTTAAGGGTCACCGGCCTCTTGAGTTTCCTTCCCTACTTGCCCCTTCCCTCACCAGCCTTGGCTTGTTCTCTGTGTCCTTTCTCTGGCCATTCCTCTGCCACTTGCTTGGTGTGAGCACTCCCTTGTCTTGTGACCTTGGCTCACACCTCCCTTCTTCAGAACCGCGACCCTGACCCCCACCAGGCCAGGCTGGGTTGCAGAAGGTGGCAGTAACCTGTACCTTCCCAGCCCTGACCGCGGTGCACCGTGGGGTTGGAACCCCCATGCACTTCGACCATCTCTCCCAGTCACCACAATCTCTAAGGGGGTGGGGACCCCCTGGATGTTTGTCTCACTATTCCATCCCATTGTCAGACACAGGTCTTCGTACGTAGTGAGAACACAGTATATAGTTGTTGAAAAGAACCAACCGTCAAGTGGATGCCTCTAGGAACAATCATCCAGTTTCTCACCGGCTTCGGTGCCAGAACCTGGGGTCACACCAGAGGGCGCTCTTGACCTGCTGCAGGCGGCCCCGGGCACTGGAGGACTCCTGTCCTCCGGCCACAGCCTGGGTGCTGTGCGAGGGGGACACTGGCCCAGGAGGAGCTCCTTCAACCTCAGGTGCCCCTCCTTCTGAGGCCAGTGACCGTCAAGGTGGCAGGAACTGTCACTCACTGAACCCAGCTTGTGTGCCCAGCACTACTGCTCTCATGGGGTCACCTACCCGGCTGCCCCAATAGCCAATGACAGGTTAGGGAAAGGAGAATGAGGCCAGGTCTACAGAGTCCTAAAGCCCAGCCTCTTTCCACCGCGTGGGCAAGACACCGTCTAGTCCCTGATTTCAGAAGGAGCTTGGCCGGACCACCTTTGCACCCAAGTAACTGCCTTCTCTAGCTTATTTCCCTGGAAGCCGGAGTTTGCTTTGGGGACCTGGTGCAGGTTGGTTCACAAGCTCTTCCACACAATGGGGGGAAGTGCCCTACAGCTTTGGGGAGGCCGGGAAGAGGTTCAGCCAGCATCAGCTTGGAGGGTGGCACTCTGCAAAGATGTCACCTCAGGCACCCCCACAAACGGCCCCCTGCTGCCCCCACTGCACAGGGCTGTCCTGCTAAGTGCTTTCCCAGAGCTGAACGTGGGGAGGAGGCTGATTATCTGGCGCTGGGGGCTCTGGCCACTGCCAGGAAGATACAAAATGCTACAGAGGGTACGGCAGGCCTCTGGGAACCCCAGATATGATGCCTGAAAGGGCTCTGGGGAAACAGTGGGGGCGTGACGGGGGGGGGGGCTGCGCCAAGGAGTGCCTACCCTGGGCTGGTGTGGGACCCTGAGGGGAAAATCCCAGCGAGGTGGCCCTTTCCCTTGGGCCCTGCTGGGTCTCCCTGAGGTTCCAATCTGGGGGCCATCATCGGGGGCTCAGGAAGGCCTCCTTTCATCCCACCCGGAATGTGGGGAGCTGGGGAGCATCACTGCTGGGGGGCAGATGAAAATGAGATGTAGGTTGTCGAAATCTAAAAGCAGATGAATTTGGAATATTACAGATGAATCATTTAACTAATTACATTTTTACAATCAAAGCTGTTTTTGAACTTCGAGAGTGCAAGAAAGCATATGAATGTGTGGTGCTCTGTGGCCCCCTCCCCCCCTTTTTTTTGTTCACTTGATTAATTCCACACGGTCCAACAGAGGTTTTCATTTCAAAATTGGTCCCAGGCTGAGACCCTGTCTCATATGCTACATTTCAGCTCAGAGCTAGTCTTTCCCTGGGACCCAGGCTGTCGATGGGACCCATTGCTGTCGATGGGACCCATTGCTGATTCTGGAGACACAAGGCAGGTCCTGCCCTGCCCCGACTCCTGAGTGCCTTCTCTGATGGGTCCTGGGTGGTCCTGGGGGCGGGGCTCTGCCAAGCATGAAGGTGCTCTGGTCCTGGTCCCTCACCTGGCACCTGGTCTGCAGTTCCTGCCACCTCTCATTTCTGACACTTGCCCTCTTTTCCTCCATCCTCATCAGGGCAGTCTTGACTCAGGCTTCATCTGCGAATTATTGCCACCGCCTCCGACCTGCCTCCCGCTTCCTCTAGCTTCTGTCCTGTAGCCGGGGAGGGGTCTCCAGTATACACACACCTGTCCACATCGTTCAGGGCTTCTGTGGCCTCTGAACTCTGCTGTTGGGTGGGTGGGTGCCCTGCACTCAGCGTCAGGCCCCCTGAGTCACTCACTGGCCAGGGGACCAGGAACCACATTGCATGCCCTGCCCCCCAGCACCTCTGGTGTTAACAGCGGCTGTGTTTTCACCAGGCCAAGCCTCACACTTTTGCCAACGTGGACACAGGGGCTCAGAAGGCCTGAGAGATTGCTGGGGCAGGGGTGGGGTCTCGTCACTGCGGTCTTCTGGCTGAGCCCCCGATCCATTCAACTGCTCCTTGACAGGGACAGGACCCTGGCTGGGGCAACAGAAGTACACATTTTCCTCAGGAGGGTATGTTTTTCTTCCTAGTTTCCAACAGTAGCTACGAGATGGACTTCTTTCTTTAAGTTAGACATAGTTTTCCTTTTTGTTTTGTTTTGTTTAAGGAGATCCCTAACAAAAAAAATCAGTGTCTTAGCAATCTGATAATGGGGGTAGAATCGGGAGTGAGCGCCAGGGCGGGATAAAACCAAGGGGTGAGGATGAGAAACAGAACATTGACTCCCAGAACCTATTTCCCTGAGTGGTCAGAGAAGGACCCTCCTGCTCACGTGCAGACAGTCCTGAGCCCCCACCTGCTGCTGTGACCCCACAGGGTGGCTGGAGTGACAGGAGTCCCCAGCCTGGGTGCTAAGCCAGGCCTTGTATGGTGGGTGGGCCTCGGGTCTCAGCCAAGTGCTGTTAGCCTCTGAGCTCAGCTTCCGCATCTGTGAAGTCGGGAGGAGACCATGGATGAGATCACAGCGAGCGGTCAGTGAGTGCACTTGCTTCCGGGCCTGTTGGAGGGGCTTAGGTGGGGGCGGGGTGGGAGCTGACTGTCCTTCCTTCCCTCAGGAGGGGCGCGTCTCCGAGCCCTTGGCAAGGCAGCTTGTGGTTTCTATAAACACAAAGCCCAGTTTCCTTGGCTTCGTGGGTTCGAGCCTTGGTCAGCCTGCAATCCTATAAGATGCTACTCTGCACCGCTCCGGAGATCTCTCTGGTGCCAGGGGCCACCGTTTCCTTCTTGTTTGCCCGCTAGTGGCCTTGCCAAGGTCGTCCCAACCTCATGCCTGCGTGCACTTGCTTTTCTTCCCTCCAGGAACACTTGCCTCACAAGATCTCTGCATCGTTTTCACCATTTACGTCTCAGCTCAAACGTCATCTGCCCCAAGGGCCTTCTGATGATTTCATCCCAGCTTTACCCACCCAGGACCCTGGCATGCACTCTCTCTCTTCTTTTTTTTATGTTTTTCCTTTATTTTTGAGAGACAGAGAGAGCGTGAGCCGGGGAGGGTCAGAGAGAGAGGGAGACACAGAATCTGAAGCAGGCTCCAGGATCTGAGCTAGCTGTCAGCACAGAGTCCAACGCGGGGCTCAAACCCACGAACCGTGAGATTATGACCTGAGCTGAAGCCGGACACTTAAGCGACTGAGCCACCCAGGCACCCCTCCCATCCCCTGTGGGCATTCTTGGTACATCCCTGCCTCATTCTCTTCCTAGAACATTTCCTGTCTGTTGGTTTACTGGTTTCCTGCTTTACTGTGTGTTTCCCCATGTCTCTCTTGATCGGTGCTGGTCCAAGGACCCCGGAAAGCATCTGGCACAGTCACTGACTGACGGTTTGGTGGGCACCCCCCGCCCCCCTCCCCGGCCTCGCTGGAATTCATCATCTCCATGCACCTCTGGCCTCGCAACCTGGCGCTCTCCTCATGCGTTCAAACACATGGACCTTAAGCTCTGTAACATATACCCAAATCACACTTTTGGAGAAATGTTTAAAGTGCACGCCGAAGGTGTAAAGAAAACCAGAAAGTCACAAAAGCTCAATGTTAAGAGTCAAAAAAGTCAAAACACTAAAGAGGAAGAGTGTTGATGTTGTAATTAGCAGATGATGAGAGCCTGATGGGTTTCTGTGCACAAGTCAAGGGGTGGGCAAGCCTTCGAATCTTAGACAGAAGCCATGGTTTGGAGAGAGGAAAAGGTTCTGTGGTGCGAAATCTCCGGCAAGTCACAGTGACCCCTAACTGTTCCTTTTTCTCTATCTCATGGCAAACTGGTTGCGTAGGTCCCCCTCCCCCCACAGCTCTCCAAAGACTATGACTGGTCTGAATCATCTCTGTGCCATCCCAGTACCCAGCACAGGGCTTGACACCTTCCAAAGTCAATCCTATGTCTGAGATGCCATAAGTCACTTATCAACATAGATGCTGATTACTATTGCAAAATGCAAGGAGAGCAAAGTGCCTCGGGCTCCTCTGCAGGTCCCCCCTTTGGCTCACAATGTTCAGAGCTCAGAATTCCTCCTAAGCTGCTGATTCCATAATGTCCCTGGACCAACCTGGATCTGGAAGCTCTCAAAAAAATGTTGATTTCCTCCTTAACCTATACCTGCAATTCTAAACTCTGCCACCAGGTGGCAGTTAGGTTTACACACACTTTATTAAAACTAGTTAAATCTCAAAGACTTGTACTGCTCATTAAAATATACCCTAAATTAAAACAAGATACACACATGCACATACTTTTTTTCAACTTATCATACTGGCATAGATTTAAAAGTATGATAATACCCACAGTTGGCCAGGGTTTGGGAAAACATGCAACATTCGTAAGCTGTTGGTGGGAATGTAAATTAGAAGAGCCTCCAGGAGGCCAGTTTGGCAATATACATCAAAAGGCTTCAACATGTGCAAACCCTTTAGTCCAGAATTCACCTTCTAGACATTTCTTCTAAGAAGATAATCATGGAAATACACCTATGTTTCTTCCCAGGATGTTGGCCGTAGGAGTAAAAAATTGTCAAACTCTATTATAACTTGGAGATGGCTTAAATAAATTAAACAGATGATAAAATACTATGTAGCTCTTACCTTCTAAAATTCTTTTGTTAATTTTTAAAAAATATTTATTTATTTTTGAGAGAGAGAGAGAGAGACGAGTACGAGCAAGGGAGGGGCACAGAGAGAGGGAGACACAGAATCTGAAACAGGCTCCAGGCTCTAAGCTGTCAACACAGAGCCCGATGTGGAGCTTAAACTCATGAACTGAGCTGAAGTTGGACGCTTAACCGACAGAGCCACCCTAGAAGAATACTTAAGAACGTGGAAACGTCTCATGCTATACTAAGTGGGGGAAAAACAGGCTCCCTCCAAAGAAGTATGTCCAGTAATCCCAGTTTTAGAATAACAAATGTAAAACAAACTCACACATAACAAATACTGAAAGGGCAAACACCAAAATATTGAGAAGAGTAATCTGTGGGTGGTAGAATTATGGATGATCTTTTTTTTTTCCCTTTTTTGTGCTTTTCTCTATTTTGAGATGGTTTTATAATAAACATGCTTCTGCTGTCATCAGCAGGGAGCTATTAATGAATCTCCCAGCAGTGAGGGCAGGCTGGCCTCCGTGCAAGGGGGCTGTTCACAAAGTGACCCTTCAGTCCACAACCTGCCCCACGGTCCTGCGCTTGCTTCCTATGCCCCAGTCTCCTGACCGTGGCTCTTAGGTCCACATATGGTCCTGATTTCAGCTGGTCTCACGCAGGGGGAGGGGCCAGCCTGGATTAATCCAGAACACAGCCAGCCTGCTCTCTACCATGACCCTCCAGCCTGATATTTTTCTTGCTCTTACTTCCCTTTAGGAAGTGACATGTTTTTAATACAAAGAAAAAAAAATCCTCCCCGAGGCAGGTCCCGACATTTACTGAGCTGCAGAAAAATTCGTCTTCCTAAAACTGACCGTTCTCAGAGCCATTTTCCTTTCCAAACTCTGCCGGTGTGTGTTGGGCGATTAGAATGATTTCCAAAGCTGGCCCTTCCTCCCTTTTCTTGGCGAGGAAGGACGGTGACATTATGCCACATTGCACAGCCCCCACATACGTCACCCTATTTTAATAGTCCAACTCTGTACATGTCATCTCCTCAGACTGTGAGAGGCCAAGTACCTGCCGGCGGCTGCAGAGCGAGCCAGGATCCTGACTTGGGTCTGAATGACTCCAAGCTCATGGATACTCAGGACACAAGGCGCCTCTTAGGTGGCCCGGACCCCTCCAGCTGCGGCAGTCACCCTCTCCTCTGGGATGACCACGTGGAGCCATCTGTAAGCACACCCCAGGCTGGGAGCCAGGCCCTCCACGGGCCAAGAGATCTGAATTTCAGCTCAAAACACAGGGGCCCCTCAAGGCTGCAGAGGCCCTCCTCCTACCCACCTCCTGCCTGCATGGGCCTGCTTTCCCTCCTACAGAAGAAGCCCGGGGTGGGGGTGTCACCCCTACTCCGCGGCCTCATGGAAGGGACTGCTTGAGGGGTACCACCAGAACAAGGCTGCCTGGGGGCGCCTGGGTGGCTCAGTCGGTTAAGTGTCTGACTCTTGATTTCAGCTTAGGTCACGATCTCACAGTTCTTGAGTTCGAGCCCCACATTGGACTCTGTGCGGACACTGTGGAGCCTTATTGGGATTCTCTCTCTCCCTGTCTCTCTGCCCTCCTTCCCTGTATTCTCTCTCTCTTGAACAAGGGTGTATGGAGGAACACAGCTGCTCTGGGTGCTGAAGGCATGGATACCTTGGACCCGACAGCGGCAGGGCCAGCCCAGCTGGGGAAGACGCTCACATCTGTGGGGAAAGGGTGGTATGCATTCAAGTCGTGGCCAGGTGACCTCAGGAAAAGGGGCACCCGGCCCTGTGCACTCGTGGGTATGTTACCAGAGATTTTGACAGGGTCCCCTCCCGCTTCACCTGGCCCGACCAGGCAGTGGGGAAGGAGAGCTGGGCCCTAATCCACTTCTTTGCAGGAAGCTCAGAACTTGACACACTGCAAACACATCCATCCCCTGGACTCCCCTCCCCCAATCCAGAGTCCCATCTCTGGCCCCAGCTGGGCACCAAGACCCTCATATGCTAAACCTCAGGCTTAATTCCCCGACGGCCCTGTAACAGCCCCAGTGAGCCGTCCCCTGTGCCCTTTGGTGTTTGGACGCTCCAGGCATGATTTCACTCCACCGGACCCTCACTGCCCGCTTCACAGGGAGTGAAATGGAGACTGAAGCCAGCGAGTGGAAAACATGGGATTCAAACCCGAGTCCCACCTGCGTCTGGTGGCTGCTCTGAACCCCTGTCCTTTACCCGGAAAAATGCATCGGCCAACACCTTCTCTTGTGCCAGGGACAAGGGAGTCAGGCCACCCTGTGCTCAAGGGGCCAGTAAGGGGGTAAGAGGGAAGAACCCATTGACGTAGCCACCACCCACTCTCCTTGAGACACCCAACTAGGAGGCACTACAAGCCCAGGTCTGCCAGGACTGCCCTCCACAGCCTCCGGGAAGGCCACTCCTGCAGGCCTGGGGGACCCCCGCCCCCACTTTGCCTTCCATCACCAGCCCGTCCTGACTGGCCAGATCTGGTCATCACTGAGGCCTCTGAATCAACCAACATTTTCCTCCGTGTACCTTCCTGACCTGAAGGCATAGAACAACTGTGTCGCCCAACAGGATGGTCCCACCACGTGCTCCTTTCGCCAGGTCACCCCCTGCTCTGACACATCTGTGGCCACGGTCCTTAACCTCTCTGGTTATACAGGACTGGACGGCCGCAGGGCTACAGCGAAGTTTGCTTTTCATGCAGCACTCGCCCAGCCTGGGTGGGGCACGTTGATTCCAAGTATAAGCCAACTTTTAGGTTTACTTCAAAAGATCTGAGAAGGTGATGACACCACAAAGACCAAACTGGAACCAAGCAGACTCCAGTCCCCTGAGTGCTGACAGGACAGTGGGCTGGGAGGGACAGCCCCGGGCCCACTGGGAAGAGGCTGGCAGCCTAGCCAGCCCCGGGGAGGGAGGGGGTGGGGGGAAGGGCGCTCCAGAGTCAAGGGCTGGCCGCTGGGTGCAGGGCTGGTGGTTTGGGCGGCAAGAGCCCAAAGCTCCTTCTTAAGCCTCTTTGCTTTGCCTGCAGGATGGCCAGAGCAGGGGACAGTCCCACCATGCCAGCCCTTGGCTCTTTGCTAATCCCCTCCAGAGGCAGACCTCAGCCACCGAGAGCAGAAGAGGGGGAGGGGGCAGGAGCGTAGACAGAGTTAAATAAAGGCTCAGAGGAAGAAGATCAGCTTGAGAGAAAAGGGCACGAAGAGCAAAAAATAAATGGCAAATTACCGGGTAGCCATCTCGTCCTGATTGCCCCTGTGGTAATTAATACGTCATTAATAATCAGACTTTCAGCAGAAAACCATATGGCAGCACTTATAACTCAACCAGGGCCCCCGATCCCCCCACGTTGTGCGGGGCTTGCAGCAAAGGCTGACGGTTGGTAATGACTCCTGAGGTAGGGGGAGGGGCGCGCAGGGCTCCGTCGGGTCTGGGAGACAGAGCACCCATTTCCTGCCTCTTGGAGCCAGGCTGGGGGGGGGGGGCGAGCAGGGCACACACCCACGCGACTCAGGCGGGGCAGGTGGTGTGGACCACACTGGGATGGCTTTTCTGAAGGGCGGTGTCCCAGCCACCATGGAAAATGCTCCCTAAAGCGGGGCTAGAGAGCAGAAATGGCTCTTCCAGCCTGTTGCCACAGATACGGGGCGGGGAGTGGCGTTTATTGCTACTGGAGGCTTCTCTGCCCCTACCGGCTCAGAGCACAGACTGCCTGGCCAGGGTCCCACACATCGGCATCCATCTCAGGCTGCAGCTTGAGATTTCTGTATTTGTTGAATACATTTAATAGTTTAACAGCCAAGTGGGAAAAAAAAAAGGGACCACTCCACTGCCCTCTCTCTGCCTTACGCACTTCAGCAAGTTCATACAGGCTAGCCTCCTGTGACAGCCAGGAATGACTCAACAGGGGGAATCTGCTCGTGGCCAATAAATCTACACATTTCTTGCTGGCTCGCTTTCTGGCTCTGCGTGGTGCGGGTACGTTCACGGAGAAGCCCAGATTCTGAAAGGGTGCCGATTGGGAAGTGAATCACGGTGAGTGGAAGTCAAAAATAAAACTGATCATCTGAAAGGAATTCCTTTAGGAGGTTCATTTTGGTTCAATGGGCTCCTGGAATTGATTCGCCAGAATCCATCGGGCTCTGAAAACCCGCCAAGATGAATCCAAGGCACACGAGTCACGTGTCTCGGAGAAGGACCGGGATTTCCAGGCGCTGAGCATCCTCCCACCTTGCTCTCCATGCTGCCCCCTGGCGGCCAGCCCGCTCCCGTGCGCCCTCCTCGGACCCACGCACCCTCCCTGGCCAGCGGGGCTGGGGAGGGCTCAGCTCCAGGATCCAGAGTGTGAAACGCACCGTGGCAAGTCAGGAAAACGGGCCCCATTATTCCTGGCACCACTGCCTCACTCCAGAGCCCTTTGTGCCAAAGCACGTGAGACAAAAACATTTAAACGGATTAAATGCCGCGGAGCATTTACAAAACGGGGACATGGCGTTTACATTTCTGTGCACGGAGTGGAGCCAGAGATTCACCAGGATCATGCCAGCTCTCTTGGATGGCAAACGGTCACAAAATGCTTCACAGGGCAAGTCAAGCCCGTGGAATTCTGGGCTTGCATTTGTCTACAATTTACAAAAAAATATGGCCTCTGTCCAGCAGTAAGTTGTTTTTCTTGTTCGTTTTTTTTTTTAAAGGACGCAACACCTAACTAAAAAAAATATTTTCATGAGATAGCTACAGAGGAGAAAGAAATGTCTTATCTTTCAGGAGCAGAGAGCATGATCCAGGACACTTACAGGAGGACCTGCAAAACACAAGCAGGGAAGCCACAGTCAGCATCAAAGGGGGCAAGGGTCCCCTTGGTCAGGCCGGCCCCTCCCTCGCCAGGTTGCTGGCCACCCCTCCTTGCAAGCCTTCATGGGCCCCAGAGCCAAGGGGCAGGGCAGAGGGGGTCTTTCCCTCGAAGGGGCAGGGCTGGGCATGTGGGTGGCAATGACCATCTTGCACGCATTGGTTCAGGCAAACATTTCAGAGGATGCTGTTCTGCTGCTCGGCCCCCCGCCCCCCCGGGTCGGGTTTTGGCAGGCCAGGTAGGAGTCAGACCTGTTCGTACTTGAAGAACCAATTTTGGTCACTTCATTTCTATTGAAGGGGAGAGACTTGGGGGGTGGGGTGGAGAAAACATGTGGGGCAGAGGGAAGAGAGTGCTCCGAAGGGTTACGGGTATGTGTGTGGCTGAGCGGACATGCAGGGGGTGCCCGTGGCTGAGCCCTGGGGGTCAGGGTGCCGGGTCTGGGTGTGCATGGGGAAGCCGAAGGGGCTGGGTCCAGAAGGCTCAGGAGAGGCTGAGCACAGCACTTGGAGTGCAGCCTCACAGCAGATGAGAGCTCCTAGAGAACATTCGTGAAACCCACGTGGGTCTTCCCCTCATGGTGTGCAGACCACACTGCATTTGACCTTTGCGAGAGGCGTGATAAACATCCCCATGTGGCAGGGAACAGCACAGAGGCTCAGGGAGAAAGAAGTGACTTGTCCAAGGCCACACAGTTGGAAGGAGTCTGGAGTCTCCCGACTCCTGAACCCTCTGCACTTTCCACTAAAGCCATGCTTCGGCCCTTCCTGCAGACCCTGGACCTCAGTCCGGAGAGGGAGGCTGACACTCAGCCGTCGGTGGGCCCATGTGTGTTCATGGATCACCACCCATAAGCTGGGTCCCTCCGGGGTCAAGTAATGGGACCCACTGGTAACTAAGAGGCTGGATCTCTGACTCACAGAATTTTCCTTGGAAGGATAGATGCTTAAGAAAACAATTATGCGGGGAGAAGCCCAGGAAGCTTCCAGCACGTATGAGGTACCCCAGCCAGGCAGGGCTGACTCAGGGCTCGAGGCCAGGCTGTGTCCTGAAGGTGAGAGATGATTATCTCAGAGAGGAAGGGGGAGGAGCTGTGTGGCGGAGATGGGAAGGAGAGGGCGGGGCAGAGCTCAAGGCCTTGTTCATGGCCCAGGATTTGAATAGCAGGGGGGGCAGGGAGCAGTGGTGGGAAGGGGGCAAGAGTGGGTGCAGGGTGTGGGTGTGGGTGGGGGGGATGTACGGCAGTTGTCCTCACGTAGGTAAGGGTGGCCAGGACTTGCGTGCTGACAGTGGAGATGGGAAGAAGTGAGTCAGAGACACTTGTCTGTGGGGATTGACAGGACTTGCTTACCTGTTTAATGGTGGGGGGGGGCGTAGGGGGGAGGGGTGCATAGGGCATAGAAAAAGGCGAGATAAGACAGGAGCTTTTGGCTTGAAGAACTGATGTGTGATGCTGCTAATACCCAAGAATGGTAATGCGGCGAGGGGGAGGCTGCGTGTCCCCTAAGTCCAGACTAGGGCGGGGCAGGGCACTGGCCACCTGACATCCGACTTCACCTTCCACCAGGGGCCTTGGACCTTGTTTTCCCCAGGAAAGAACATCCCCTGGACGATGCACCTGCACCCGCACCCAGCCTCCTGTCCGTGCCCCTGAGGTAACGTCAGAGGGGCTGACCCACCCCACCTTCTGGGGAGGGCGCCGCACCCACCACTGCCCCTCTCTTTCCCTGACATAACAGACCCACTTTCTCCAGCAGCTACTTCTCAGCAGCTTGGGACGGGCTCCAATTCCTGTGCTCACATGCCCTGTTCTGCTCGGGTCCTGGGTCCCCCCCCCCCCCATCACTGCTGGGAAGAGGGGTCTCCTGTCACCGCCTCTCCTTCCCCACCTTCCACGCACCGTGGGACCCTGTGATATGGATTCCATCCCTCTCACCTCGACCCCAACCACCTGCTACCAAGGATTTCTCCTCCTCCTTCCAGACTGCTGAGCCCGCCCTTCTTCTGGAAGCTCTCTCTCCCTGTGGCTTCCAATAGGTCATGTCCCTCCCGTTTCCCTGGCTATTCAGCCAGTCTCCCACAGAGACACCCAGAGCTCACAGCAAGGCTTTCTTCGCTTCAGTTCTCGGCTCAGCTCATCTGCCCCCTGTCTCCTGTCTTCCCCGGAGGTCTCATCCCACTCATAACTAGACCAAAGTGACAGAAGTGTCCCCCACGGGTGACAACTGTGCCTGAGAAGCCCAGACTCCCTTTTCAAGCTGTCCGCTCGCCATTTCCCTTGAGCAGTCCTCATCGGTCCACGAGCCAAGGCGCACAGACACGGTCATGACTTCTGCACACAAAAGCGCTCCCATTCTGGCTCCTGTCTCCGAGGATGACCTTTCCTCCTGCTCAGTTACAGACCAGACACCGAGGAGTTCCCCTCGGCACTGTCTACGTCCCTGAATGACTGGGACATCCACTGCGCACTGCTGTTCTGGGCAGTGGGACACAGCAGTGACAATGACAAAGATCTCTGTCCTAGGAGTTTACCTTCTAGCCAGAGAGGCAGCCGAGATCCCATGAGCATAACACGCAAGCTCATCACCTACAAGGCGGGAGTGCTACGGAAGGAAAGCGGCATGGACATCTGCCCGAGGGGACATTTACACTGAGGCTTCCCGTGGATTCCCGGGACAGTGTGGAACACCAGACGGAACACCAGTGCAGGGGGGTGCCCGGTGTGGGGATGTGTGTGTATGTTCTGATATTTAAAAAATTTTTTTTAATGTTTTATCTATTTCTGAGAGAGAGAGAGAGAGAGAGAGAGAGAGAGAAAGGGAGAGAGAGAGAGAGAGATAGCGTAAGCAGGGGAGGGTCAGAGAGAGAGGGAGACACAGAATCTGAAGACAGCCTCAGGCTCCGAGCTAGCTGTCAGCACAGAGCCCGCTGCGGGGCTAGAACCCACCAACCGTGAGATCATGACCTGAGCTGAAGCCGGACGCTCAACCGACTCAGCCACCCAGGCGCCCCGTTTTTTGAAATTTTTGAGAGAGAGACAGAGAGAGAATGAGCAAGCAAGCTGGGGCGGCGCTGGAGAGAGAGGGAGGGACAGAGAATCTGAAGTGGGCTCTGTGCTGACAGCAGAGAGCCCGACACAGGGCTCAACCTCACAAACTTCGAGATCATGATCTGAGCTGAAGTCAGATGCTTAACCAACTGAGCCACCCAGGCGCCCCATTGCCTGCTGAGTTTAAGGAACAGCGAGGAGGCCAAAGGGGCCATAGCAGGGTGGGAGGTGGCTTCAGGGAGGTGGTGGTGGGGGCAGATTGGGTAGGGGCTTGTTGGCCATTTCTAGGACTTTCTCTTCTCTGACAGGGAAGCCCCTTCAGGGCTTAGGGCAGACACAGGACGAGACCTGGCTTGTGATTCTGGTGTGAAAAGGATCACACCGTGTGGGGTGGCGAAGGGAGGGTCCTGCAGTGATGCCAGGGAGGGGTGATGGCAGCTCCAGGCTGGTGGTGGCCATGGAGGGGGTGGTAGTGGCTGGATTCTGGATCGATCCTGAAGACAGAGCCAAGAGGATTTCTCTAGACTCTGGAGGGAGGAGTCAGGCAAGATGCCCCTTGAGCAGCCACAGAAGTGCCGAGACTGTGGTCCAGCAGGTTTGGCTGGAAGGATCAGCTGCTCAGCCTTGCGCACATGGTGCCCAGGGCATCCCAACAGTTAGAGACTGGGAAGAAGAGAAGGAAGTTCTAGAAGCTGAGTGGAGAGAGTGCATCACGGAGGAGGGGCTGTGTGTGCGCCAGCCACTGTGGATGGAGGAGTGAGATGAAGACCAAGGCCTTCCCGCAGGTGCTGGCCGCGCAAGGGGCCCTGGGCAGGGGGAGCACTGGCTGTGCACATCTGGCTGGAGATGGTTTTGGGGAGAGGGGAGGGGAGGACTGGGGGCAGCGAGAGCTTTCAAGCAGCTCAGCGGCAAAGGGGAGCGGAGACACAGAGCAGGTGCTTTGGAGACCTGGGATCCAGGAAGGGCTGCTTCTTTAAGATGAGAGACACACGGAGCAGTAGGTCTGCATTAATGGGAGTCATAGGTGGAGAGGGAGGGGCCAGCTTGGTGGAGAAAGGGGGATTCTGGGAGCGATGAGGGGCGGGGCCGGCACAGGAGCCTGAATTGCTGGGAGGCCTGGCATGGTGGGGTGTGCGGGGGAGGTGGAATTTTCCGCAGTTGTCCCTGACTGTTCCCACTGCCAGTGGAGTAGGAACAAGGCCATCAGCCACGAGTGACGCTGGTGGAGGAGACGTGGGGGCCACACAGCCATGCAGCAGTGGTCTGGCATTTAAAGCGCAAATCGGCCAGCGTGGCGGGGCCGGCGGGGGAGCGTGTGTTTCCCTCCGGCCACTGGTGCTGCACGGGAGCTGAGTGCGCATGCAGGGTTCGAGCCAAACGGGGCGAGGCGGTGGGATCTGAGGGTTGGAAGACCGCTGAGATGGAAGGAATGTGGGGTCGGGGAACGAGGGACTGGGCTGGGTTGAGTTGTGTGAATTGGGGCATCACTGGACGCTGCATTTACTGGTGATGCTGAGGCACTGGCCAAGGCCATCGGGCGGGGGGGGGGGGGGCGCGGGGGCCAGGTCGGCTGGCCGGAGGCCTGGGTGTGTGGGGACTTCCATGCAGTATCAGGATCCTCAGGAATTTACCCAGAAGTAGAGTTGGAGAGAGGGCTGCAGACGCAGGAGCTGAAACCCATGAGCAATGAGGGGGATGTGCCAGGGTCAGGGATGGCCTCACATGTGCAGACATATCGCTACCCCCGTCTCCACTCTGGGGCCAGGAGGTGTTTGCAAGATGCAGATCTGATCACGGCACTCCCATCCCGGTCCTCATCTTCCCACTGTTCTTAGGACAAAGGTCCCAATCCCACACCACTTCTGTGCTGCTCTCTGTCCCCTGGAACCCGTGGGAAGAGAGGCAGCGTTTAACTAGAGGGGTGCTAGGCAGGCTGGTGGTTATTGGGACAACATGAAGTTGGATCTGTGCCTCAACATGAGTCAGGATAAATTCCAGAAGGATCAAAGACTTACATGTTTAAAAAAAATCATAAAAATCCTAGAGGAAAACTGACCCACAAATACGGAGAACAAACCGGTGGTTGCCAGAAGTGAGAGGGGGATGGGAAAATGGGGGAAGGGGGTGGGAGATACAGGCTTCCAGTTACGGAATGACTAAGTCACAGGGATGAAAAGCACAGCATGGGGAATAGAATCAGTGATACAGTACTAGTGTCCTAGGTGACCGAGGGCGGCTGCACTTGTCATGAGCACAGTGTAACGTGTACAGAAAAGGTGAATCACTGCTGCGCTCCTGAAACTCACGTAACTCTGTGTGGCAACGAGCCTCAATTACAAATAATCCTAGGGGCGCCGGGGTGGCTCAGTCGGTTAAGCGTCCCACTTCAGCTCAGGCCATGATCTCGTGGTTCATGGGTTCAAGCCCCATGTCGGGGTCTGTGCTGACAGCTCAGAGCCCGGAGCCTGCTTTGGATTCTGTGTCTCCCTCTCTCTCCGCCCCTCCCCTGCTCACGCTCTGTCTCTCAAATTAAAAAAAAAAAATTTTTTTTTTAATCCTAGAGGAAAATTCCTTTCTAACTGTGGAGAGGGAAGGTTTTTCCAACTACGGATCATAATCCAGAAGCCATAAAATAAAAGTCTGAGTCAACCATATAAAAGCAAAAAATGTCTAACAAGGCAGAAAGCACTGGAAGCAAAGCCAAAAGCCATGGGGAAAAACTATTTCTGACTGTCACGAAGGCTGATACACCGTGACACAAAAATGCTCCTACAAATCAACTCTAAAACCATCAACAACCTAATAGAAAAATGGTCGAGCGGTATAAGGGGAGAGGTCACAGAAAACACAAATAACCTCTAAATATATGAAACAAAAGTGAATCTTCATAACTTAAGTAAAGACGTTTAGAACTATGATCACAGCAGAGACTGATGTGGCAATGCTAATGAGGACTCAGACTATGTGTGCAGATCCCTGGGTGGCTCAGTCGGTTGAGCATCTGACTTTTGATTTTGGTTCAGGTTATAATTCTTGGGTAGTGGAATTGAGCCCTGCATTCAGCTCTGTGCTGAGAACGCAGCCTGCTTGCGATTCTCTCTCTTTCCCCTCTGCCCCCACTTGAGCACGCGCTCTTTCTCTCTATGATAAAAAAAAAAGTATGTGCCAATTGCTGCAATGATCCTCTACAAATGTATTCTGTGGATGTGTTCATGTACATGTAAAAGGACAGGTACATAAAAATATTCATAGCTGACCTATTTGTGATGGCCAATAGTTAGAAACAGCACAATGGAGCTGCATAAAGGAAGGATGGTACATGGCAGCTTTAAATGGAATATTACACAGCTGTGAAAAAGACGAGTGTGATTCTATATTCTCTAATGGGGAACACTCTCCAAGGCATATTGTTACCTTTTTATGTAAAATTCTTAATTTAATTAATTTATTAAAAATATTTTTAACGTTTATTTATTTTTGAGAGACAGAGCATGACTGGAGGAGGGGCAGAGAGACAAGGAGACATAGAATCTGAAGCAGATCGTGACCTGGCCAAAGTCGGACACTTAACCAACTGAGCCACCCAGGTGCTCCTAAAGTCCAAGTTCTTAAATCACAGAAACTTCTGGAACTCTGAGACCTGTTTGTCTCTGCAGGTTTAGCACAGGCATCTGCCAAACAGCATTAGATTGGTTCATTCTTTTTAAATTTTTTTTTATTTTTTTTATTTTTGAGAGAGAGAGAGAGAGACCGCATGAGCAGGGGAGGGTCAGAGAGAGAGGGAGACACACAATCTGAAGCAGGCTCCAGGCTCTGAGCTAACTGTCAGCACAGAGCCCGACGTGGAACTTGAACCCATGAACTGTGAGATCATAATGTGAGCCAAAGTTGGACACTCAACCGACTGAGCCACCCAGGTACCCCTCTTCCTGGTTCCTAACCCTTTATGCTCCATTTGCTCACGAATCTCCCCTTCTCTCTTCCTCCTGCCTTTCCTCCCTCCTTCCTGTCAAGCATTTACTGACCATCTCCTGAGTGCCTAGGGATTCAGTCCCTGCTCTCAGGAGCCCATGCTTTGGTGGAGAAGGACAGGTGTGCAGAACAGACCACCACCACCAGGTACAAAAGGGTTGGGACTGAGGGAGGCATCTGGGGACGGGGGAGAGCCGGGGAGAGTGGATGCTCTTGGGGAAAGGGCCCAGGTCCCTAAAAAGAGGACCCCAGAGTGCAAGAGCAGTGCTGAGAAGTGGGGCAGATGAGAAACCCATTCTTTTACGATGGCGATGTGTAAACACTGCAGGGCCCGGGAGGCCCAGGCAAGGCTCCCACAGGCAGGGCTGTCTGCAGGGCTGTGGCCGCAGCGGCAGCAGGAAGGCACTGCGGCCAGATTACTGGCCCAGCAGACAAGAAGAGCCTTTCTCCCTGGGACACAGGACACAGGACACAGGAAAAGGCCTGGTTTGTACAAGGGAAGGCGCCACAGCCAGGATGTGCATGTGCGTGGAACTATCTGGGAATAAACAGGAGGCCCAGGCCAGGCTAATCCGAGAGGGACATCTGCTCTGTGCTGCTCACACCGTTCCCTGGCAGGCAGGGAATCAGGACTCCGCGTGGGAAAAGGCAGTTAAGGGAGGGGGTGCTGCCTCCCCCCCCTTGTCCGGCAGCTGACCTTAAACAAGACACTTCTCCCTTCCTCTGCCTCAGTTTCCTTATCTGCAAAATGGGGATGATAACGTATTCTTATCTTTTTGCAGGGCTCTGTAAGGGTCACATGAGATGACGAACTTGAAAGGACCCAGCACAGAGGCCCCAGTAAATCCTCGTCTTCCTTTGACTTTTAGATTGTGTTAAGCCTGAGTCATAATTCGAACAGATTTCTGAGTAAGTGGAGTAATATTATACTTCGTCCTGAAAAAAGTCCCTGTGATGAAAGGACATCAGAAGCTTACAATAAAATGCAACGAAACCTTTTACAAGGGTAGAAAGGAGGACTGAGGGATGAAGTGCGTTTTTGGCGAGCTGGCGAGGGGTCCGTGTGTGTGTTGGGGGAGTGATTACACACAAAACCAATCAAGGAAAAGAACAGTCCAGAAAAGTCACGGCAATCTAACACAAAACAGCCTTCAGCTCTGAAGTCAAAGCAAGCAGAGACCGTGAAGGGCATTTCCTAGCAATGAACTCCGGGGAGATTATCTGGAAGTCCTCTACGGGAAGGAATTAGATAAGGCAAGCACACGGTAGGAGGGGCGGGAAGCCCACGCCCAGCGCCAGGGAGAAGAGCCTGACTCATGGGGAGAACCTGCCCCGTGTGCCCCCGGGGTGCAATCTGCTTGGGGTCCTCTCGGTGGTGGGCCCCTCTGGCATCCCCGGCTCGCTCTCCTTGTGAAGTTGCTTAGGGGTGAGCATGGGTGCATTCATTCCGTGCACGTGCGTTCCGGCAGCCTGTACACTGGGCGCTGAAGATCCCGGGGCAGAGGGGAGCCCCAGCCAGCGGGGCTAGAGAAGGCTTTTTGGAGGAGATGCCTGAACTAGATTTAAGGGCAAAGAGTAATGTGCTTGGACCAAGAGCCCAGGTGGAGGGGGAGACTGACTGGGACTTGGGGTGGGGGAGAGGGAAGGGGAGGGGTCAGGGGTTCTGCCCCTGAGGCTGCAAGGGAACACAGGGAGGTGGTGGCTGGAGGTCTCCCTGTGAAGCTGACGGGCAGCTGGAGGAGAGCAGGTGGGGGTGCTGGGTTCAGCGGGGCAACGTCCAACCTCGGGGCCAGAGACGACTGGGGTGGAGGTGTCATCAGCGTCACAAGAGAGCCGGAGCCACAGGGGTGTCAGAATGGACAGAAGAGGGTCTCGGGCAGGCTGGTTTGAGAGGCAAGGGTCCCAGAGAACAGGCAGAGAGGAAGGGGTGAGGGATGAGGGAGAAAACGCAGGACGGAGCTCAGTCAGGAGGCCTTGATAATGGAAAGCGAGGTGGGGAGCTGGGGCGGGGACAGGGTCTGTGGAAGCTTCTAGAAGCTTCTAGAGTGAAATGGGGGTGTGCAGGGGGAGTGCATTTTAGGTGAAATGAAGGTGGCAGGAGGGTATGGCAGGAAGGTGGAGGAGTCCCCTCTCGGTGCTCTGCCAGGTCTGGGGATGGCAGGGGACACACAGGACGGACGTCGTGTTGTGCAGAGAGACAAGGGTCTGGTGGAACCACCAGTGGCCCCCACAACGGGAAGAGGGTGTTTCAGAGGCTGATCGTGACATTCAGGGAATGGCCAAGGGCACGGAGGGACTGTCACTGGGACTGCAGATGCTGAGAAGCCAAGAAAGGTAGTACCGGACACTGTGGCTCGGGGGACACTGGCCAGCTGGGCGGGATGGGGCCACATGTCCCATGTTGGGTCCCAGGCCCCGCTGAGGGCAGACTTCCAGGTCTGGGTTTGGAGGAAAGTAAGCCAACCTGGGACTCATGGGACTCACCAGGGTCGCCTCTTCTTCCCGCCTTGCCGCGCCGTCCGGGGGGACCTGGACAGGAAAACAAGGATGGACCGGTTGAGAAGGGAAGCCCGTGGGCTTGGGCCAGCCTCTCCCCTTCCCCCACCCCCCACCGGCATCCCCGGGGCCGCCTGCCCGCCGCCCTCACGTCCGTGGTTCACTCGGTCCCTCACAAACCATTCCCCACCCGAAGAGACCGACCCCCGGAAACTCAGGAGGCAGAAGAGTCTGGAGCTGAGACACGTGGTCTGGGAGAAGAATAAAGCCCAGGTTGGGAGTCCTCCTACCAAGGCCCTGACAAGTGCTTTTTAACATTGCTTGACATAAAACGTCAGAGACCACACATGCTATAGAGACACCATCATGGCCTTCCTAATGCCTGAACTCGGTAACACCAGGCACTGTCCTGCCCACTGACTCTTTTTCCTTTACCCACTAGAACCTTCCGCACCTCCCTCCCCCACGGCCCTAGGGGATACTGCTCAGGAATTTCTCCTGATTTATCGCAGGTAATGGCCACACCAATGTGCAATGTCCTCTCTCCATAGGTTTGCTTTTTTAAAAAGTTCATTTATTTATTTTGAGAGAGAGACAGCATGAGCTGGGGGGAGGGGGAGATAAAGAGAGAATCCCAAGTAGGCCCCCAACTGTCAGTGAGGAGCCCAGGGAGGGGCTCGAACTCACGAACCAAAAGATCATGACCTGAGCCCAACCCAAGAGTTGGATGCTCAACCAGCTGAGCCACCCAGGCGCCCCTCCATCTACAGGATTTTATGCCTTCCTGAACTTGTGATGGGGACCAACCTAACCTCAACCTTCTCCCCGCTCTGCCCAGGTGGGTCTCCCAGACTCAGCAACCACAGTGCTGAAGGAGGGGGACGCTGACCAGCCCCCCTGCCCCAGCTCAGGGTTCTGTCTGCTCAGGCGCTGGGGAAAAGGTATGCAGATGTGAAGTCATGTGTACTAGACTGCCATTTGAGACGGCACGGGATACCTGTCCTTCCACGGTGCCCACCCACTGTGTGGTGGCCTGGAGGGACATGGACAGGGCAGATCCGCAGGCTATCACTGCACTACAAGGAACTGCCCTTTCCTATAGAAGCCAACCTTGAACTCCCTCTCAAATTCCCCAGGACAACCACAGAGGAGAGACTGAGGCTGGTCATGAATCAGGTCTGAGGCAGTGAATGTTTACTAAAATATTCACAAGTGTGAACTTTCCTTCCTTTCTCCTGTTTTCAAGCGTGCAGTCACAGTGCGCCCTGACCCAGGGATCGGGACTGGGCAGAAAAACAGAAGCGGCCCCATGTCAGCGGCACTTCTAGACCTCTGTTCTGGCACAGTCCTGGAGGAGGAGGAGGGAGTGATAGGTTTGGCGGGCTCGGGGAAAGGAACATCAAGATGGTCGACAGACCGCCATCCCAGGACTTTCCTGCCGAACACCAAGATGGCCGACAGACCATCCTGCTGAACAATGCCAAGATGGCCGACAGACCACCATTTTGGAACTTTCTGCCGACTGCCGGCTTCCCGGAAAACATGTCATCTGCCCCTGGACACACCCCTGGAACTGGTGCCCTATATAAGGCCCCGCTCTTCGTCCCCCTGGTGCGTCTTCCCTGGCCCATCCTGTCTGACCCAGGGACCCTCGCACAAGAGCGCTCCCAATAAAGGCCTTTTACATTTATTTCTGACCTCGGTTTTCTGTAGCATCTCTGTGACTTCCCTGGCTCGTTCCCTCCGAGCCACAGAACCTCGCCCGAGAGCTCTTTAATAAAGGGTACTCCGATCTCTTTTCCCAGTCTCTTTGTTTTGTGACTTTCTCACTCCGCTGATATAACCTTACAGGGAGCATCTTTAAGGAAAAGAAAGAGAAGAGAGAGACTCCTCTGGGTGTGGAGGATGCCCCTTTCCCCTATTATTACACCCTAAAACCTTTGCAGGCCTGGGGGTGGGGTGAAGACGGATTTCTTTTTAATATTTATTTATTTTTGATAAATGGAAAGAGAGATGGAGACACAGAATCTGAAGCAGGCTCCAAGCTCCAATGTGGGGCTTGAACCCACAAACCATGAGATCATGACCGGAGTTGAAGTCGGGCGCTTACCCGTCTGAGCCACCTCAGCTGGGGCCTGTGATGCCCACGCCGCTCCGTCACCTGACAGCCTGACATGTCCCCAACATCTCAGGCCTGCTGTGGCCAACACACACATCCCGGTGTCCTCCCCAGCTCCCGCGTGGGGCTGGCAGGGCCTGGGACCCTTGTGCAGCGGGCCTGGTGTGAGGCCTTCTCTCCTCTCGGGGCACATCTGTTTTCAGGGAAAGCGAGAGTGTGGGAACAGGAACCCCCACCGACACACCCAGCATCACGCTCCTCTGCCTGTAGGAGGGAAGCGGCCCACGTTCATTCGCGAGTCCCAGCGCCCTGGCTTCCGGCTTCCAGGCCACAGAGGCTCCTGCTCAGCTCAGCCTCAGGCGGAGCTCTGGAAGGACGTGGAAACAAAGGGGCCCGGGACTGGAAGAGTGAGCCGGGCTCTTCCTGGGCTGGGAGCTAAAGCATGGCTTCCTGCTGGCCAGTACTGGGTCTGACCGTACAACCCTCCGTCCTGCGTAACTCAAGCCAGATGAAGATGTTTGCCTTCGCTGAGGCAGCCGAACTAATGGATTTTTCTGGTGGTTCTCCCGGGTGGCACGGTTAGGCAGAGGGCTCGGTGAAGAGGGGTGCTAAGCAGGTGAGCAGCTGCCCAGGCAAGGTGGGGTGTCCCCACTCCCAGTGGCCACGGGCAAGTTCCAGGCAGGCCTGGAGTGGGGCCCTAGGTCTGGCAGGCTTCACTGGGCTCCCCACTGAAAGGGCTCGGTAGAGAAAGAGAAGGAGCCTGAGGCCTTTGAATCCTCTCCGAGGCAAACCCCACCCAGATACTGGAAGCTTGTGAGCAACTCACAAATTGACAACTGGTCAACCCTTCATGCAAACAAGCAAAGGAGGGCCCTGCCCAGCGGTTTGCCTCAGAGACCTTTCTCCTCATTGTTTTTCTTCTTTTCTTTCCTTCCTGGAGTGGGGGGCAAGCCTCTCCCACGGCCAGCACAGACTCAGACATTCAGGCTGCCCTGGGAAGCATCTGGGAGTGTGTCTTGAGTGGACGCTTACGTACAGATGGGGAAACTGAGGCCTTCAGGGTCTTGCCCAAGGACGCTCTTAGAAAAATTGTTTTCAGCTGGAAAATCTGCCCACGATGAAGACCAGCGCCCGCCGCTCTCTCCACCTCTGCGCGGGACCCATGCAGGCGCTGGGGGGGGGGGTTGGCAGCTGGGGGGACCCCAGTGTTTAACCTCGAGAGCTGCCACAGTGGCACCTGGGAGGCGTCCTTCCAGAGACTGTGGGCAACAGACAGCAGCAAGGCAGTGGCTGTGTAGGAGGGGGAAAGACATGACTGATGTGTAAGCTGTTTACCTCGAGGGCGTTACTCAACCTCTCTGAGCCCCAGGTTCCCAACCCACGAGGGGTAAATTTTAGGGGTGACAGAGTTATAGCTGCCTTGTAGCTGGGCAGACGCACCAGCTCGGGGGGCACAAACGAGGTGTCTGCTTGGGGTCCCAGTAAGTCACTGGCCGGGCCTTCGGAGCACTGGGTCCTGATGTGAATGGGGTCTTATGTGTCCCCCAGGGTGGGTAAAGCCAGAGACACAGCAGCTGTCCTGCAGGGACTTTGTGGGCAGGGCTCTGTCTGGGGATTTGCTGTGTCCCTCGTCACGGTCTGTCTAAGGACCTGGGACACAGGGCTCGAATGGGCTGGGCATGGGGTCCCTCAAAGTAATCCTGACTTTTCAGGCCAGACCCGGGCTCCAGCTTGCTGCGGAATGACTCCAGTTCCTGTGACCACCATCTGCACGTGGGGTAACCACGGAGATGGATGGTTTTCTCAAGCGCTGTCCGAAGCCAGACAAAACCGAACTATTTCTAACTCGTTAAAACCCCTTCTCTGGTTGGGCTGGAAAACTCACGCCACCGACCGGCTCCAAAGCGGGGGGAGGCCGAACCCCAACAGGCCTCCCGTGGTGGTCTGAAGCCTGAGGAGGTGGCTCTCAAAGTGGCGTTCTCCTCAAGCCTTGATGGCACTCACCGCCCCCAGGATCCCGCCTCCAGCACTGTCTGGCTTACTGTGGCCCTGGGCCACACAGCCAGGCCACGCAGGGGACAGCCTGCCCAGGCCCCTGCGTTCTGCGGGTCACTCAGCCCTCGACCCTTCCCAGGCCCTCCCCTCCCGCCAGCCCCTAAGGGCAGGAGGCTTTTTGTGTCATTTGCTTTATTGAATCTACACAGTTCCAGAAAGCACGGTCATCCCTTCCCACACTCTTCTCCCTAAAGACTAATAAAAATGGGGCTCGGGGAGGTCAAGAAATGCTGCTGGAGAAAACAATCAAAAGGTGGAAGCAACCCAAATGTCCACGGGTGGGTGAACGGAGGAAGAAAATGTGCTGTACACATACCACGGAATATTATGAATATTATTCAGCCATAAAAGGAGAATATTCTTTTTTTTTTTTGAGAAAGAGAGAGACAGTTTGAGCAAGGGAGGGTCAAGAGAGAGAGGGAGACACAGAATCCAAAGCAGGCTCCAGCTCTGAGCTGTCAGCACAGATCCTGACGCGAGGCTCAAACCCACGAACCATGAGATCATGACCTGAGCTGAAGTCAGACGCTTAACCGGCTGAGCCACCCAGGCGCCTCAAGAGGAGACCATTCTGACATGTGCCACGATATGGGTGAGCTCTGCGGACATCGCATTAGGTGAAATCAGCCCATTGCAAAGGGACACATACTGTTATGATCCCCCTATTCTGATGCCTCCCAGGTACCCGGAGTTGTCAGATTTATGGAGACGGAAAGAAGGATGGCTGGCAGGGGCTGGGTGGGGGGCATGGGGAGTTGATGTTTTTCCTTTCGGGATGGTGAAAAAGTTCCGAAATAGATCGTGGCGACGGTTTCCCGACGTCATGAATATACTTCATGCTGCTGAACTGCAGTACTTAAATAACAGTTACAACCATCCGACTTTTGATTTCAGCTCAGGTCATGACCTCGCAGTTCCTGAGTTCAAGCCCGCGTTGGGCTCTGTGAGGACAGAATGGAGCCTGCTTGGGATTCTGTATCCCTTTCTCTTTCTCTGCCCCTCCCTTGCTTGCTCTCTACCTCTCTCTCTCTCTCAAAAAAAAAAAAAAACCATTAAAAAACTGTTAAAATGGTAAATTTTATGTTGTAATTTACCAAAATTAAAAGAAAGAAATGTTCCCAGGGTTCTCAGCTCCCAAGGAGGGCCTGAGCATGATGGGAACTCAGGGTGGCCTGACAGAGACCACAGAAATATCATTAGCAGCATAGCCAAAGACCGAAGCTGTGTGTCTACTGAGAGCCTGGCACCGTGTAGTCACAGGGGACAGTGGTGTCCCCAAGGTCACACATTACACATTGAGGAGATGGCAGAACAGGGGTTTGAACCAGGTGTATGTGACTCCAGCTCATTGTCCTCTGAACTCCTCGGTCATTGTGACCAAGGCCAAGTTCCTACCATCATCCCAGGAGGTCCCATAGCCTCCTGCAGTCTGTGGACCTGACTCTTCTCATGGGCATTGGAGACCCCTTTATCTGACCTTCTTTCCAGGACTCTAGCACGGGCCTGGGGCTCAGGGGATGTGAATACCCCAGACCCTCAGTCTGGCGCTCCCTGCAGTTCCTGAGGCCCCAGGGCCATCGTGGGGGTGCACGTTGACCGGAGAAGGCAGCGGAAGTCCCGGGATCTGAGCACCTAAGACCAGATCACTGAAACACCTCCCCAGATACTTGTTTTATAAGTTTCAGACCAATCTTGGAGTTGGAAACTCTTGTCCGGGGGAGGGGCGCGTTCTCCCTGCTCATTTCCTGCTTGGCCTAACAAAGCCCTGTGTCCCTTGCAGAAGTGGGGGCAGGTGCGTCCTGTGGCCGCCTCTGGGAGAGCCTGGGGGACCTGGTGCACGCGCCTGGAGCAGCCGGCCAACTGGCAGGCTGCTGGGCTTGGCCAGCGCCGAGGGCCATGTCGTCCTCTGGGAATTAAAACCATAGCTTCTTGCTCAGCGCACACAGCTCATTCCAAGAGGGGTTTATGATCCCTGCAGGCTCCACCATCTGCCACGCTACTGGGAGCCCCACTGCTTTTTGGAAGGCCCTTAAGCAGTTGGGAAGACCCGTGCCACAGGCTGCTGGGCCGGGAGGGCAAATGCATCCAGGCTGGCGACGGACTCTCCCAGCCCCAGCAACCAGACCTGGCAAGCCCACTTAGCTATCATGCTGTTCACCAACTGAACGAACAGGGCTCATCTCAGGGGGTGGGGGGTGGGCTGGTGGGTGACCCCAACCTCACGGTCACAAAGGGCCTCGCATGTGCACACTGTTGTTCTCTCCAAAGGAGCGGATGGTCCTGGAAGGCTCCAGAGCCCCCCTGACAGTGTTTAACAGAAGCAAGTTAGGCGGGACCAAGTACCGAGTGCTTCACGACTGGTACTGATCTCGGTTCATGGGGTGAACTCAGCACTTCTTCACATCGAACCTATGAGGACAGGTACCATTATCACCTCCGTTTCATAGATGGAGAAACTGAGGCACAGAGAGATGAAGCGACCCTCCGAGTCATACAGCCAGTAGTAGGTGGGGCCGTGCAGTGTAGACCCTGAACCCAGGCATCCAAACCCTGCTGCCCACCTCCTGCACAAGAAGATGCTTGTTGATGGTGACAGATTCAAATAGGCTATGAGGTCTAGTGCCACTTTTTGGCATTTGTTATATAAATATATATATATTTTTTTCAATGTTTATTTATTTTTGAGAGAGAAAGAGGAAGAGTGAGCAGGGGCAGAACAGAGAGAGAGAGAGGGACAAAATTTGAAGTGGGCCCTGGGCTATCAGCACAGAGGGGAGCTCAAACTAACGAACTGGGAGATCATGACCTGAACCGAAGACGGATCCTCAAGCCTCTGAGCCACCCAGACACCACTGTTACTAGTATATTTTAAATTTTTTAATGTTTATTTACTTTTGAGAGACAGTGTGAGCAGGGAGCAACAGAGAGAGAGGGAGGCATAGAATCAGAAGCAGGCTGGAGCCTGAGCTGTAAGCGGGGCTTGAACCCATGAACTGCGAGATGATGACTTGAGCTGAGGAAGTTGGACACTCAACCGACTGAGCCAGCCAGCTGCCCCGATTAGGTTTTTAAAAGTACTGGGAACCACACAAAATGGAACGGGCCTGGGGATGGCTGGCAGAGGTCTGTGGATTAAATACTGAATTAACAGGCTGCATGCTGCCATCGGGAATGACTCGGGCCCAGTTTTGGCATGTCCTCCTCAGGCCATCTGAAGTCAAGGAGTTCAGAGCTTTTACTTATGCTGGTGACAAGACCAGACCCAAGAACCATCTCCCAAGGGTCCCTGCGGGAAGAGCTCAGGCAAGGTGGGGGGAGGGGCAGACCCTCTGACACCCGCTGATCCATGCAGGCCACACGCTGCGAACCTCCGCTCTCTCTCGTGCACGTGCACATTTGAGTACAAGAGCGAGCGGGGAGGGGCATAGGGAGAGAGAATCCCAAGCAGGCTCCGCCCTGACGCGGGGCTTGATACCACAACTCTGGGATCATGACCTGAGCTGAAATTAAGAGTCGGACGTTTGACTGACTGAGCCCCCCCACCCCGAGCACCCCGCTTCCGCTTCTCTTTAACCCTCACCGTAACTCAAAGGTGTGGATACGATTGGCCCTGATTACAGAGAAGGAAACTGAGGCCCAAAGGGAGGCGACCTGTCCAAGCCACAGAGCCACTCAGGGGCCTAGAGCTGGGCTCAGGTTAGCCAGGGCTTTGGGCGGCACCAAGGCTGCCCTGCTACGTGCCTCATTTTGGGGGAAATGGACGGTGGTTTAGGCACCAGAGCTAAAAATATGGAAATGTCTCCTCCAGACAAAGGTGAGAAGGACTCAGAAAGAAGGAGAAACACGGGCGGATGGGTTCAGAGTGACGGGGCTCGTGGAAGGGCTCTGGGTCAGGGACCCTGTGGGCCCGTGTCTCAGTGCAGAGGCTTCAGGGGACTTCTTGAAGGAGCCTTCTGAGTGACAGATGTAAGGCACATGGGTACCCCATGTTGGGGCCACCCGGTCCCAGGCCATTTCTTGGGTGTGGCAGGGCTCTCTCCCCACTGCCCCAGCTTGGGCTACACCCAAGGGTCCGGGAGACACCGTGGCATGGCCCTCCCGCGGGGCTCAGGGCGTCTCTGCAGGCTGGAGGCCTGACACACTGACACATGGGCCAGCGTGTATCCCTCCGAACTTAACGAAGGCCAGGATTTATTGCTTTCAGAGAATGAAAAGCACTTTTTAAAAATTTATTTTATTTTAATTTGAACTTAAAAGCCATTCATGAGAGCTTTGATTTTCATGAGCCGCCAGCAGGCCCGGACAGGAAGGAGCGCGCAGGGAGGGACTCACTACGCCTTCCCGGGCTCTCCGAAGGTGGAGGTTGGGAGGTTACCCTGAATATGGAGAGAGCTGGTGCCTGGGCAAAGGAAGATACTGGATACAAAGAAATTGAGGCTGTCCGAGCAATGAGTCCATCCGGGGCACCGGCCGTGGGTCCCTGGTGTTGGGTGCAAGAGCGTGAGGTGACGCCCCGGGGCTCGGCCAGACCCAGGTCTGTGCCTGTGCAAATCAGCTTCAACCCAGAGCTATCATCTCCTGAGATGCTGTTTCCTGTTGGAAAACAGGCTCCAGAGAGGCGCACACAAAGCAGCACACCCCAAATATGCCGAATTCCTCAACTCCCCGTTCACCCCAAAGCCTTAATCACTGACACATGGGCCAGCGTGTATCCCTCCGAACTTAACGAAGGCCAGGATTTATTGCTTTCAGAGAATGAAAAGCACTTTTTAAAAATTTATTTTATTTTAATTTGAACTTAAAAGCCATTCATGAGAGCTTTGATTTTCATGAGAATGCCTCCTAACCTGCAGGTTAACAGCCCTGCCCTGACCCATGCAGAAGGTTCTAGAAAAGGGCACGGGAGGCTGGGCAGCTGGGGGTCTTTGGACCGTGGCCAGCATGGTGTGGCCATGGACTTAGGCAGTGACACTCAGGAAAAAAGGTGGCCACTTAGCCTGAGTGACCTGCTCCAAGGAGACCTGACCCCATGGGGTGTGGGCCTTGGACTCCTGGCTCCTTGGGGCCAGGAAAACAAAGCTCTCTGGAGGGAAGAGCATGCCAGCCCCCAGCAGGGCCTAGGATGCTTTAACTTACGCATCTAGTAAATATGGGGAGCCGGTGGGCTCTAGGGTGGCCAACCATTGCAGTGCGCCCAGGACTTTTCTAAGACTTGTAGGCAAATTGGGATAGGCGGTCACTCTCGTGGGCAGCCGGTAAGAAAGGAGGTTCTCGGCACTGCTACCCGTCACTCCCCGCCCTCTGCCACACGGCCTTCTTTCTGCTTCTTGTATTCTGCCAGGCTGACTCCTACCTCAGGACCTTTGCACATACATCTCTACACGGCTGACTCTTTGCTGTGCCTTCCTTGATGGCCATCTTGAAGTGCCCTGCCCCCAGAGACTCTCTGTGGTATTTTCCTGCTTTTATTTCTTCCAGCCACTTCTATCAAAATGACCTAGCTTCAATAAGCTAGGTCAATTTTTATTTGCCTTTGAGGATTTATGGTTTCTGTCTCCCCGTAGAACGTCAGCTCCCTGAGGACGGGGCTTTGGCCCAATTGGTTCATGAATGGGGCCTGACACATAGGCGGGTGCTAACAAATGATCAGGGCATGAATGAACTCTGTTCTCATTGTGGGAGAGCCCTGAGGTCCTGGGACCTTGACGGTGGACAGCAGGAAGGGCACAGAGCCCTTCTGAGTCTGGGAGAAGGAGGAGGGCCATAAACTCCGAGGCACCTGCTGGCTGATGGGTGTGCGGCCTGACCTCACATAATTCTCACATGGACCAGTGGGGGCAGGGACACTAGTGCCCCCTGTTACAGGTTGGGGGAGGGACAGGGCTACCCAAAGTCAAGCAGCCCCACAGCTGGGGCTGACAGGACTCAAGTGCAAGGAACCTGCTCTGGGTTCAAAGACGGCACACCACAGAGGAGCCAAGCGCCAGTGTGGGAAGATTCGAGGGCCCCCTGAGGGGCTGCTCCCAGCACTGCTGACTCACACTCCCAAAGGGCCTCGAGCACTCCCAGGGGCAGGGCTGAGGCCCACACGAACCGTGAGATGGTGATCTGAGCTAGAATCAATCAAGAGTCGGACGCTTAACTGACTGAGTCACTCAGGCGCCCCTCATTTTTATTATTTCTTGAAACCTGTGGCAAAATACATATAAAAGTGACCATCTTCGCTACTGTGGAGATACAGTTGAGCAGCATTGAGAAGGTTCACACCATTGGGCAATAATCACCCGCATCGGTCCCCAGAACTCTCTTGTCTCACAAAACAGAAACTGTCCCCATTAAACACCAACTTCCCATCCCTGATCCTGCCAGTCCCTGGCCGCCACTGCTCGCCTTTCTGTCTCTGGATTTGTCTGCTCTAGGTACATCATATGGATGGGATCACACAGTATCTGTCCCTTCGCAATGGGCTTGTTTCACTCAGTCCGGTGCCTGCAAGGTCCATCCATGTTGTAGCACGTGTCAGAATCTCCTTCCTTTCTGGGGCGCCAGAGTGGCTCAGTCGGTTATGTGTGCGACTCTTGATTTCAGCTCATGATCTCAAATGTCTCTCTCAAATGTTCTCTCTCAAATGTCTGAATAGCGTATGGAAACGTGGTCAGAGCTCCCCATGGGGGTTTATATTTAGAGGCAGTGCTCAGGAAGTGTGGGCAGATGTACCCACTCACATTCCTGGGGTCTGCGGGGTAGATGATGATGCTCTTCACTGAGATGGGGAATTCAGAGGGAGAGAGGAACTGGGGACAGTGAATGTGGACCTTGGTTTCGGCTGTTCAGTTACCTTCCACCAGCACTGGTGAGGGACTTCTGGCCCAGCTCAGAAAAGCCTGTGGCTCGAACCACGAACTCTGGCACCAGACAACCCTGGGCCGAATCCTGGCCTGGCCACTTGATGCTGTGTGACCCCAGGCCAGTGACTTGCCCTATCTGAGTTCATTTTCCCCCTTAATAGGAAGAGACAGAGGGAGGCCATGGGGATTACATGACAGAGCTCAGAACGGGACCTGGCATACAGTAAACGCTCACAAACCCTAACAGTAGCAGGAGTACAAATAATCACTGGTGGTTTATGAGTTTGTAAACTCCCAACTGGCCTCCAGGCTCTGTCCCCTGAGCATGCAGAAGGCAACATGGCACCAGGGAAAGGACCTGAGGCTTGCAATATTTTGTAGGAAACAAAACGATGTTTAAAGAGAGAGAGAAGAGGGGCACCTGGGTGGCTCAGTCGGTTGTAAGCATCCGACTTCGGCTCAGGTCATGGTCTTGAGGTTTGTGAGTTCAACCCCCGCATCGGGCTCTGTGCTGATAGTTCAGAGCCTGCTTTGGATTCTGTGTCTCCTCTCTTTCTGTCCCTCCCTCACTCACTTGTTCTCTACCTCTCTCACAAAAAATAAGAATAAAAAAATTAGAGAGAGAATAAATCCATTGGTTTTCAAGTGTGTTTGCTGGACCAGCCGCAACCGCAAAGTGCAGATTCTTGGCTCACTCCAGCTCCGCTGAATCTGAAGTGGAGTGGGGCCGAGCCCCCGACCCCCTGAGCGCTTTCAGAAGTAACCCCAGCATGCCCCGCCCCACAGAGCAGTAACTGACCCAGGAGCTACCGGAGTCTGAGGACACCCAGGGGTCTCTGGCCGGAAAACAGCATGTGAATAGATGGGAGGAGCAGGATCTATTTCTTTTTCTTAAAAAAAAAAAAAAGGAAAAGAAGAAAAATAAAAGCAAGTGTTTTGGAATTGGACATCCCAGCTCTGCCACACACCAGCTGTGTGACTTGGGTACAAGTTCCTTCTGTCTAAGCATCTTTGAGTTCATCGGCAGGGTAAGATAACGCCCACCTTCTTGGCTGGGGTGCTGGGCACACTGCCTGGTCCACGGCAGGTGCACAGGCAGGAACCCCCTTCCCTGCCCCCCATGGGACCGCAGCACCCCTCCAGAGCTCTGGGAACAGACAAAGTATCCCTGACGTCTCCCCGTTCCGGAAGCCTGACGGAGAGCTGTGCCCAGGACCTGGGGTCCGCTAAGATCCTGGGCCCCACCTCCTATTACCATCACACTGGGGGTAAGGACTCTAATATCTGCGTTCTGGGGGGACAAACATTCAGGGTATAACAAAGATGCACCACAGATGAACCTCAAAGACGTTATGCTAAGTGAAATCAGCCAGACACAAAAGGACAAATCCTGTATGATTTCACATCAGTGAAATAGCTAGATACTTAGAACTGACAAATTCAGACAGGAAATAGAGTAGAGATTACCCGAGGCCGGGGGAAGGGGGACTTCGTGCTAAAGAGGTACAGAGTTTCTTTGGGGGCCGGTGATATAGATTCAGAACAAGACAGTGGTGATGGTTGCACATTATAAATGTGCCAAATGCCACCGAACTGTAGTACATTGAAGGGTGGTTTAAAAGGCACATTTTATGTTATGTGTAATTTAAAAAAGTAATATAATAACAAAAGGTCATATAAACATATGATAGAAGACTGTATATTATTTAGCCTTAAAAAGGGAGATTCTTTTTTTTTTTAATGTCTATTTATTTTGGAGAGAGAGCGAGCAAGTAGGGAAGGGGCAGAGAAAGAGACAGAATCTCAAGCAGGCTCCATGCTTTTAGCACAGAGCCTGACTCAGGGCTTAAACCCACAAACCGTGAGATCATGACCTGAGCTGAAATCAAGAGTCAGACACTCAACTGACTGAGTCACCCAGGCCCCCTGGCATTTTTCTATGTCTTACTGGAAGTCTCACAATGACAATGTGGCAAGACACTATTCCCCCCCGTCATTGCTGTGGAACGGCAGCACCAAGAGGTTAAGTGCCATGCCCAAAATCACAGTCAGCAACAGAAAGAACCAGAGTCGCCCCCACTCTGTCCCTATGGGGTCCCTACTAGCATCTCTCCATGGGTCGAAGGTCACAGCCTCCTCCGTGGCTCTCCTGTTTCCTGTTATTCTCTACCTAGCAATCAGAGTGGTCCTTCTAAACCACAAATCTGATCACACCACTTCCCCTTAAAGCCATCCAGGGGCTCCCCACTGTCCTGGGGACCAGGCGCCCCCTTCTGGCCTGCTCTGCCCATCCCCCTACGGAGCTCCATACATTTCTCCTGTTCTAGCCTTTGCTAGAACACCTGGCCCAGAACAGGCCCCAGCCCCTGAGCTGTGTTGCTCATGTCTCCAAATGTCCTTTCTCCCATTTCTTGCCAGGAAAACTCCTATGCATCCTTCAAGACCTAGCTACGGCACTGACTGTCCTCAGAGAAGCCTTCCTCGCTGCCCACTCTTGGGCCAGGGATACTGACTTGCAACAGTACTTGCTAGTCCACTGGGATGGAGCTGTCTGCTCATCTGTCTGGTCTGCCTTGGGCCTCTGAGAGTGGGCGCTGAGGCCCAGACCCAGTCCAGCTAACCTGGGCCAAGGCCATGGTCACCAGTGGCCCCATAAAGTCCAGGGCGTCCACCAGCGGCTCTCGTCTGGGTCTGATCTCTGGTGGGCACTGGAAAAGAAGATGCACTCTTTTCTCCTTTATTGTTAAGCACCTGCGACTGTGGGGTTTCCTGCCCCCTGGGGTGGGAAAGCGCCAGTTTATAAACCAAGGGCAAGGTCTTTCTAGCCAGGGCTGCTGGAAACCGCTGGCGGCAGATGGAGCCCGGGGAAACTGCTCTTAACGGCCCTCCGGGGACAGCCCGAGCCCCCAGATAATTAGCCACATGTGTGTGGGAGACAGCCTGTTTTTTCCCCAAGGATTTATGAGAAGGGGGGAGTATCTCATTGACCTCTGTTTCAGGAAAGGCCTCTTTCTGGAACACTTGCCGAATATTCCACCGACAGGAAAGCACATATGCTCACAGTCAGCCTGCCTGACATCGTCATACTCGGCATATGTTTCCTGTCTCGTGCGCATTTTAGCAGCTCATCTGGGGGCTGCGTATATTTCTGAGGGTCCCCAAACAAAGCTCTGAAAGAAGCACTTATAATTTACCCTTCATGAAAGCCGTCACTACTCTTTCCAAACAGACTTAGAAGTGGGTTCAAAGTTTATTTAGAGAAAAAAAATTTTTTTAATAGGCAGAAGGAGTGTTTGTGAATTCTTTCTCCCAAGCCCTCCTCCTTGGGACCCTGGGAACAACTCCTTTGGCTCACAGACACCGACACTGAGACCGTGAATGTGTGGACACGGAGTCGTCCGTGCCCTCAGGCGGTTCTCGAATTCATCCTTTGTTGATTCACTTGTTGTGCTCTTTCCACCTCCATCCTACTGTCTTTCTTTTCCTTCTACTCAGGCACTGTTACCTCATCATAATCCATTCATCCCTGTAGCCCTCCGTGGAAAAACGGCTCAATACGTGGCATTGGGTAAATGAGCGGCTTATTCATTCAGGCAATCAAATACCACCTGCATACTGTTCACGTATTCATCCATCCATCAAGTTACGCACCTTCATTCATCCATCCCTTTGCTTACTGTTCTGTCCAACATATACCCACTCTGAGCCAGGCACCCAGGATGCTCGTGAGGTGCTGGGAGGTGACAGGCAAGCAGCCAATCACAACGCAGCATGGGGAGTGCGGTCAGGGAGATAGGCAGGTGTGGGAAAGAGCCCGGAGGGAAGAGTGGAAAACTTGCCCCCTTCCCTGGTTCCCAGAACCCACAGGACAGTAGCTTGGAGTCCTGGCCACCCCACTTGTGCCTCATAGATGTGTTGCATCAGAAACAACCTTCTTGACTGGCCTGTTCAAAATCTGTCTCCTATTTTTTTAAGTTTATTATTTTGAGAGAGAGAGAGAGAGAGAGAGAGCGAGCGAGAGAGAGAGAGAGAGCGCACACACACAGAGCAGGGGAGGGGCAGAGACAGAGGGAGAGAGAGAGAATTCTAAGTCGGCTCTGTACAGTCAGTACAGCCTGATGTGGGGCTAGATCTCATGAACTGTGCCATCATGACCTGAGCCGAAATCAAGAGTCAGACGCTTAACCGACTGAGCCACCCAGGCACCCATGTCTCTCTCTTATTGATCCTTACAGCAATCCTGTACCTCCATCCTGCAGAGGAGGAACCCGGGGCTCAGGAGCGGGGAGGGGCGGACAGGATGTGACAGAGTCCACCTGTCACAGTTGGAGGATTGGCAGTCAGCCTAGGCAGTCCACTGTAGACACTGGCCAATAGGTGGCCCTCAGGACAGCTCCAGCCACCGGCCTATCTGCTCCTCCTCCTCTGAAGTCCCAAGCCAGGATGCTTGCGACTTGGGCTCGATTGCTTGGGGTCAGGGTTCTCCCTGCTGCACCCTATAGGTCCCAGAGCTAATGGGACATCCTTGGCAGACAAACTATGAACTCTCTCCGGGAAGCTGAGGGATAAAAGCAGACCCCCCCCACACAACCAGCCAAAGCCCTGCTATGTCGTTGCCTCTCTTCCCCTGGCCTTGGGCCAACGGGCTGAGAAAGGAAGTGTCGCTTGTAGAGCACGGACCACGCGGGCCAAGTTCCAGGGTCTGGTTAGGCTCCGGGCTCTGGATCTTGCAGAGAGCATAGCCCTGGTCCCAGAGAGAGCATTCTGGGAGCTAGCTTGCCCAACACTACCCGGCCTGGGAGAGGATGGCCGGCAGGTCCTCTGCAGGGCCTCAGAAAGAAAGCCGTTGTATTCAAGTCTGCTCAGAGGTCTTTTACTTTGTGTGGCACATCAATGAATCATGTGGCTCAATTAATTTGTTAAAAAAACAACAGAAAAGTACTATTTGGTGAAGACACACAGCCTAAACCACCCCCATGGATGTCAGTTCTAGATGCTTAAAGAGGAAACTGACCTGAGGGACGTGTTAAAAGAATAAAAGGAGCCTGCCTGATCGTTAAAGACGGGAGATGGAGTGTATCATACATTTTGCTCTACTATGTGCAGAAACCTGAGCTCCAAGGGCAAAGGAGTAGAAGAAGAAACACCAGCAGTAATATTTAAGAAGGAGCGAATGAGGGGTTACCGCCTCTGCACAAGCGGGACCCCCAAAACTGGAAGCCGACAATGGGGAACACTCCAGAGTGACTAACCTACATGCAAACACCCCAAGCGCCCAGGAACTGGCAGCACCAGGTCCCCGGGGAGCTGGAATCTAGACCAGGGGTCTCTAGTTACGGTCCAGGGGCTGGCCCACCGGCGATTTGTGTAAATAAAGTTTTATTAGGACACAGCCATGTCCACTCACTTATGGACTGCGTAGAGCCGCTTTTGTGGCAGAGTTCAGTAGTTCCCACGGAGATGGGATTGGTCCCTGACCTGGTCAGTTGTCCTTCCTCAAGCTCGGTAGAACCCTGGTGGGGGGTGGGGGTGGTTATTTTCTGGAGAGAGAAAAATAGTGTCTAGCCTACAGGTTCCCAGGCAAAACTGCGGGAGGAATACTATTAACTGAAAGTTGACACATGGAATGCACAGGTCCCCACGCCTCTCCTTCCTCAGCCGGGCTCCAGGACACGGGCACCCAGGCCTTTGCTTCCAGGCAGGAGATGAGAAGGCTCTTCCCAGGGGATCTGATGAGCCCAGGAGAAAGACCCAGCCCGCACACACCCCTGTGAAGCCACAGGTGACCAGCCCCTCTGTGTCCATATACCTGCCAGTTGGGTTTCTTAGGTTTCTACCATGAAAAACGAGCCAAAGGTGCTGGACGTTTGAGAGAGCCTCTTAATGAAAGACAGAGGCCAAAACAAGTGGAGAAAAGTAACTCAGAGGACACAGGCTTTCAAAAACACAACACTTAACAACAACAACAACAACAGAAATATGTTCAGAGCAATGGCTGATATATCCACACAACAAGATCAGAATGCTATTAAAAAGGAATACACAGAGAACATTTGCACAAAATGTGCTGCAAATTGAAATCATGGTACCAAAGATTTAAATTTCATTAGAAGTAGAGTTGCAAGAATAACTCTAAGAAAGTGGCAAGAATAAGTCTCCAAGAAAATAAAACAATAGGCAAACAGAGGCAGAAAATAAGACAGAAGAGATACGGAAATCAGCACAGGAAATCAGGAACGGCCTAGGTACCGTCCCCCTTTCCTCCGGTAACAAAACCCTCAGAAAGTGAGAACAGAGAACTCTGGAGGGGGACATCATTCAAGACAGAATTCAAGAAATTTGCTTTTCTGGCAATCCGGCTCAGCAAAAGAAAACAGACCTTGCTAAGGCACTCTATCTTGACATTTCAGAACACTGGGTAAAAAGGAGGAGATCCTGAAAACCCTCCGAGAGAAAGTAGCAGATTTCATGCAAAACAGCAGAAAAAGGGAAGGCTTTGGACTTCTAACAGGTAATGCCTAAAATGATAACATCCAAGGGCACCTGGGTGGCTCAGTCCGATAAAAGTCTGACTCTTGATCTTGGCTCAGGTCATGATCTCAGGGTTTGTGAGTTCGGGCCCCACGTCAGGGCTCTGTGCTGACAGCCTGTTTGAGATTCCTCTCTCCCTCTCTCTGCCCCTTCCCCACTCATTCTCTGTCTCTCAAAGTAAAGAAAAAAACTAAAAAGAAAAGAAAAATCAAGAAGTCACAGGATATTCGTGTTATATAGAGGAAGGTGATCATTTCCAATGGAATTTATCTGCCAGGGACTGGAGAGAGAATAGGAGTAAGTTAGGCGCAGCCCCCACCATCATTACAGACTAGTTGGGGGAGACAGGCATTGGCTTGAGGGTGTTACCAAATCACAAACTGGTAGGCGCTATGCAGGAAAAGTGCAGGGACCTCTTAGAGTATGTCATAGGTGAACACAATCTGGCCTGGGGGCTAGAAACTTCTGCTTCCGATGAGGCCAGGCAGCCCCTTGGAGCCGACTGGGCAAAGAGAGGAGGGCGACTCAGGCAGGAAGGACAGCAGGCACAAAAGTCCCTCCTCCACCCTGCACCCCCATCCGGGTCACCTGAAGGGACCCCAGAACTGCTGGCTGGGCCTCACCCCCCACAGACTTTCTGGTTTCTGTAAGTCTCAGGGTGGGGCTTCGATCTGGAATTCGAACAATTCCTGGATGATGTTGATGGGCTGGTCCAGAGCGAGTGTGAGCAGCACTGACCCAATGTCCGCGGAGGCCAGTCTGAAGCAAGTTGTGTTCGATCCTTCAGGCCAGCGCTTCCCAAACAGCAGGCTTGTTGAGCGTGTAGATTTCCAGGCCACGCCCAGAGGTTCTGAATCCTGTGCCTGGGAACGTGTATTGACTTGGATGCCCGAGGCCCTGGGAGGCCACTCCAGGGCTGGGAGCCAGGGGACTGGGCAGGCCCGTGTTGCAGCCAGGCAGGGGGGCAATGATGGGGCCTCAGAACCCAGACAAGGGACTAGAGGTGGAAAGGGCATTCAGACAGTAGGACTGAGGTCTGCCGGCTTCAGGACAATGAAAACCGAAGGGTGGGGGCACCTGAGTGGCTCAGTCAGCTAAGCGTTGGCTCCAGTCATGATCTCACGGTTCGTGAGTTCGAGCCCCGCATTGGGCTTGCTGATACCAGCGGAGAGCCTGCCTGCTTCAGATCCTCTGTCTCCCTCTCTTTCTGCCCCTCTCCTGCTTGCATGCATTCTCTCAAAAATAAATAAACGTTAAAAAAACAAAACAAAAAAAACCCCTGAAGGGTGTGCAGGAAAACAGTCATCCAGGGTGGGGAGTGGAGTGGCTCTGGCCTTGGGGGTCCGGGATCTGACCTCAGGCTCCCCAGCCAACAAGCACTGTCAGCTCCAATGCCTCAAAACCTCTTTGTCAGGCAGAAAGCCCTTCTCCAGGTGGCCAATTTCAAGTTCCAAGTGTCAGCTGGGTTTTTCTGCTCACAGAACCCCCACCAGACCTGCCTGGCAGTTCGCTGCCAAACTGATTTCCAAACTTTGAGACAAATTTATTCCCAGGTGAAAACAATCATATCTGATTTCTTGACTGTGGATGATGGTGTCAGGATGGAAATCTGCTGTGTCCAACTTTAGAATCCACCAGAGTCAGCTTCCGTTTCTAAGACAACCAGACAGGGGCGCCTGGGTGGCTCCGTAGGTTAAGTGTCCGACTTCTACTCAGGTCATGATCTCACGGTTCATGGGTTCAAGTCCTGTGTCAGGATCTGCACTGACAGTGTGGAGTCTGCTTGGGTTTCTCTCTCTCTCTCTATCTCTGCAACTGCCCCCACTCTCTCTCAAAAATAAATACTTTAAACAATTAAAAAAGACAACTGGACAAAACCTCACTTCCAACTGGGTCCCCTCAGATGGTGTGGGCCGGCCCCCAGCCCTACCTGCTGTCTGTCTCCCTAGGAGAAGGGCCCAGAGACTTTTGCCTTCCTGTCCTCTTCAGGTCCCACTGCCGTCTCTCCCCCCGAAAATTATGAAGTACTGACCCCCACACGCACTGTGGGCTTTGACTTTCTTGGGTTTGTTGTGTCCCCAGTCCTCACAGCAACCGTGTGCACATTATCCACTTCTGCCTGTTCATTCAGGGCATGTCCTTCTTCTGGTCAAGCCCTTGCAAGCCTTCCTCTGCACTCAGGTAAAGATACACCACCTCCCAGGGTGCCTGGATGTCTCAGTCACTTGAGCATCTGACTGGTTCAGATCATGATCTCACGGTTCATGGGTTTGAGCCCTGCGTCGGCCTCTGTGCTGACAGCAAGCTCAGAGCCTGGAGCCTGCTTCAGATTCTGTGTCTCCCTCTCTCTCTGACCCTCCCCTGCTCACACTGTCTGTCTCTCACTCTCTCAAAAATAAATAAAACATTAAAAAACAAAAAAAGATACACCACCTCCCCTTGGCCCACAACCCACTCTGTCCCTGGGCTATGCCTGAGACTTCATTTCAAATCTCCCACCCCGCCTGGTTAACTGCTAACTGCACAGACCTTTCTGCTTGACTGTTTCAGAGGAGGGGTCCTCCGTCTGGGAACCCTAGCCACCTCCCCGTGGCTGGCTCCTCCTGTCACCGGGGTCTTAGCTCAAACGTCACTTCTCAGAGCGGCACTCTCTGACGACCCTGCCTCCTCAGCCCCCCACTGTCCTCACCACATCCCGTGTCACCTGCCCATTGTCTGTCTTCATGCTGTGAGAATAGAAGCTCTGTGACAAGAAAGATCTCGTCTGTCTTGTTTCCCAGTGCGTGGCATACAGTAGGCGCTCAGAAGCGCTTGTTGAACAAATGAAATGAGAAAACAAAGACCCACTTGGGGCAACGACTTGCCCCAAATCACACGCTGCCACACAGTGTGTTGCCTGCTGTTCCCCTCCCGTCGCTGGGGCGCTGGTGTGGGCAGCTTGGGGAGGCTCTGTGTGGCCAAAGGAACCTTCTGGAAGGCAGAAATGCAGCTTCTAGCTGCACAGCCTGCAGACCAGGCAGCAAAGAGCCAAGGGTCCCAAGTAGAGGCCGTAAGCCAAGTAGACCTGGGCTAAGTCCTTGCTTCGCCCTGGGTGGATCACCTAATCCCCGTGAGGTTCTGTTTCTGGGTCTGCAAACCCAGCATCCCTTGGCGTCTACCTTCTGGAGCTGTGAGGCTTACATAAGACCCCCCCGCTGGGGCACTGAGCACAGGCCTGTCCCTTGGTAAATGTTGCCATAAAAAGGAAAGAGGCCGCTGCGCCTGCCAGGGGCTGAGGCTCAGAACTCACGATCCAGCCTGAGCCCTGTGCTCTGATGAGGGGTGCTGGCCGGGGGCCCCTAGGGCCCCCGGGGGGAATCAGTGGCTTGGCGACGGTGCCCCATTGGGTGGGGGCTTTGGCAGGTGGGGCTCTGAGGACAGACACGGCCGCCATCAGCAGGGTGCGGCAGGCACAAATGCCACAGGGCACAGGGGTTTGGACACAGACACTTGGCTTCCTGGTTCCGGCCGAGCTGGGTCATAGCATGGTTTTTCATCTTTTAACCCCAGTTGTTATCAGTTGCTAGGAAATAGCCGAGCCCAGTCTCCAAGCTGGCAGAACCTTCCTCTAAATTCCACGAAGAGAACAAAGAGTTCCCGAAGAGTGACAGCTGCCGGGGCTGGCAGCCTGGGGGGGGGCGGGGGGGGGGCGGACAAGCGGGGAGGAAGGCACGTGCAAGCCGGGCACTGATGCTCAGCCAGGAGGGTGGGCACGGCCGCCAGGAAGCTGCCGGCTGGCTTGCCAGGGACCACCCTGGGGCCCCGGCGTCTGACGGCCTTTCTTCTTTGAGCAGCATCTTTGATTTTTGGGGACTCTGGAGCCCCTGGTAGCGTGGAGGTCCTGGGCTGAGACCACCCCAGGCAAGGTGGGCAGTGGTTGGCGAGGTCTCCACAGGGCGACCCCCCCTTCCCTGGAGCTCGAGCGGTCAGTGGTCATTTGGGGTCGCCCCAAAGCTTCCGGTCACCCTGCTCACTTTTGGCTGCCTCCCCGCGGGGTAAGCTTGCAGCAGTGGCTACAGACCTCCCTGCTTTGTGGGGGCGAGTGGTGGCTGGGATTTACAGTCCACAGTCCGTCAGTCACATCTGAGCTGAGTTGGGGGGGACAGGCAGGGCTCAGGGCTTCCGCTGCGCAGGAGAGGCCACGGGTCCCCGGCCAGCAGCAGCGAGGAAGCTTCCCGATCTGGCGGGAGTGTGCTTGGCAGGCTGGTTCAGAGGCGGCTCGGGAGCCGGTCGTGGAAACTCTTATCTTCTTCCTTGATGTCCCTTAGGGAAGCTTTTCTTCTCCTCTCCCTTCCCCTCCCCTCCCCTTCTCTCATATATATATTTTTAATGTTTGTTTATGTTTTAGACCAACAGAGACAGAGCATGAGCAGAGGAGGGGCAGAGAGAAGGAGACACAGAATCTGAAGCAGCTCCAGGCTCTGAGCTGCCAGCACAGAGCCCAGCGTGGAGCTTGAACCCACGATCCGTGAGATCAGGACCTGAGCTGAAGTCAGAAGCTTAACTTGACTGAGCCACCCAGGTGCCTTCTCTTCTCTTCTTTTTCTTTCCTTCCTTCCTTTCTCTTTCTTTTTTTTCCTGATTAAACTTTTTTTAATGTTTATTTATTTTTGAAGGAGAGAGAGAGCACGAGTGGGGGAGGGGCAGAGAGAGAGAGGGGCACACAGAATCCAAAACAGGCTCCAGGCTCTGAGCTGTCAGCACAGAGCCCAATGTGGGCTTGAAGCCACAAATGGGGACATCATGACCTGAGTCGAAGTCCGACACTTAACCGACTGGGTCACTCATGTACCCTTAAACTTTTTTTTAATGTTTATTTATTCTTGAGAGAGAGACAGAGCACAAGCAGGGGAGGGACAGAGAGGGAGGGAGACACAGAATCCGAAGCAGGCTCCAGGCTCTGAGCTGTCAGCGCAGAGCCCAACGTGGGGCTCGAACTCACGAACTGCAAGATCATGACCTGAAGCCAGAAGTATAAGTGACTGAGCCCCCCAGGTGTCCCCCTGGCAGGGTTTCAGACTCTACTGCCTACAGGGATAAGTGGGTTACACAGATAAAGTGAAAATATCCGTTAGCAAAAACTTACGAGGCTGCCCTCTTGGTCTGTATTTCATTTTTGACAGAACGTGTTCAGAGAAGCCCTTCTTTACTAGGAGAAAGGGAAATGGAAGCCCCAGAGTAGATGGTGACTGATAACAATTTTAGGGCCCAGGGGAGACAATAAGGAATAGTGGAGATTGTGGTGCCCTGCAGACAGTCTCAACTACTGACGGGGGCAGCTACTCTGTAGTGACAATGAATGTTTCCAGATCCTTCCATTTTTCAAGAGAAGCCACAAATCAGGATTAAAAAAATTTTTTTTTAATGTTTTTTATTTATTTTTGAGAGACAGAGAGAGACAGTGGAAGCAGGGGAGGGTCAGAGAAAGAGGGAGACACAGAATCCGAAGCAGGCTCCAGGCTCTGAGCTGTCAGCACAGAGCCGTACATGGGGCTGGAACCCATGAACTGTGAGATCACGACTTGAGCAGAAGCTGGATGCTTAACCGAATGAGCTACCTAGGCGCCCCATAAATCAGGATTTTAATGTGAAATGTCCCATATTTTAAATTGTTAAGTCACATTTAAAACATACACTGCAGGCAAAAACATCCCAAAAACAAAAAAACCCCCAAACAAACCAGAAACTCAACACCTTCAGTCTGTGTTTGCTCTGGGGCTGCCCCTTTGTGACCACGGCCTTATGGGATCAAGTTCCAGTTCTTTTTGATGGCACTTAGAACCCTCTGTCCTCACCCCAGGGCTAGGAGGATGTCCTTCTTTACGGAAACCCTGGCTGGGGGCAGTTCCCGGGTCTTAGTGTCTGTTCCAGGACTGAGGTGTGGGGGGTGAGCTTAGGGAACCCAGCATGGGGAAGGCAGTCCTGCCCTGCTTCTTCCTGCCTTGGTGACAGGGGGATCCCCAAGCCTGGCTGGGGGCTCTGAGGTAACCACAGGGCAGCTGGGCTCCCCCCCTCCCCACCTCCGCCACCCCAGTGAGTGAGGCCCTGGCCAGCCCTCTTTCTGGAGTTTGAAGACATCTGCACACCTCTGGGGAGAGATCTTCCCCTTCTCCCCAGGGGCGTAGTGGGGTGGGGGTGTGGTCTGTCCCCGTCCTCCATCCCACGCCCTGGGGGAGGGTTTGAGGACCCCCCTCCCAGGCTGCAGGCGCAGCACCCCCGACCCCAGCCCTTCCCAGCCTCCATGTTTAACTGCAGAATCACCTTTTCCCTGTTCTCCCGTTGGCTATGCATGTCAGTCTCCGCCCCCCTCCCCAGCAACCATAACCCAGCTCATCCGTTAAGCTCTGCATGTGCCCAACACAGGATCAGGTGTGCCCAAGTCTCCAGGGGACCTCACCATGTCTCTCTTAAGCTGGTGTTAATGCCTGACTTAGGAGAAACTGAGGCTCAGAGCGGCGGGAGCAGACTACCCAAGGCATGGACCCGAACCAAGGCCATGCCCCCGATGCCAGTCCTGCCCTCTTTCCAAAAGCCAGGATTCCATCCCGCAGGGCAGAAAGGGGGCCGGCAGGAGGCACCGGAACCTCCCAGCTCTCATGCTCCTGACCTGAGCTTGGGGAAACAGTGCATGTTAGCCATTCACAGGAGACCAGAGTGTGCGCGTGTCACCGGCACATGTGACAGCCCCCAGCTGGGAGCATGACCTAAGCAGTGCCTGCTTGGTTTGCTTTTCCTAAGCTGTGCTTTTTTTTTTTTTTTAAGTAGGCCCCATGCCCAGCATCGGGCCCGATGCAGGACTTGAACTCACAGCCCTTCCCCACTTGCCGCACCTGGATTGGCCTGGGCAGGTTCCCAGGTTTCTTCAAGACAAGAGGGCACCCTCCATAGTTAGAGATGCACCCCGCCGCCAAGGAAGGCAAGGGAGCCCGGCCGGTGGGAAGACCCTGAGTCAAACCCCGAGCCTGTCCACGGCTCAAGGCAGAACAGCAAGGCGGGAAGGATAGCTTTCTGCTTCCCGAGGGCCAGCAGGTGCAGGCCAGCCCAGAGGGACTTTAGAAGCAAACAGTTTCTAATTAAGTGACAGGCGGGATTTCACAGAAATGCCACATTTAGACCCTTCTAAGACCTTTGGAGGGATATGATGTGTTCAAAATTATTTTCGAGGAGGCTACATACTTTCCAAATCAAAACTGTGTATCAGTGGGGAGGGGGGGGGCACCTGGGTGGCTCAGGTCCGTTAAGTGTCTGACTCTTGGTTTCCGCCCGGGGTCATGATCTCGAGACTTCATGGGATCCAGCCCCCTGTGGGCTGCACTGACAGCACGGAGCCTGCTTGGGATTCTCCCTCTCTTTCCCTGCTCCTTGCACCCTCCCTCCCCCTGCCCTTCTCTCTCAAAAAGTGACAGAAGGAAGGTGACCAGAAATATCACGGGGCACAGTGGAGTTTCCGTCAAGCGTTATGGGAAGTAGGCTCTCCCTTAGCAGATAAAAGGAAAAAAGGAAGGCAAAAATAAGTATGCTAAGATCCTAGGACTCTCGCTCACCATGACCTTACTCTATGAACCCGGGCGCACACACGTTATTCCCTCATGAACCTCCGAGAGCAGGGGTCTGGTTTACATTTAATATTTGGAGTCTCTCATGCTAGAATTTGTCAACCCTCTCAGCCCTATAGGAATCTCCCAGAAAGGAGAAAAGAGCTCAAAAAGGAGTTTCTGCCCAGCCTGTTGTCAAATCCAGGGGAAGGGTCTTCAAGGAGCCCAGGGGACTTGGAACCTCCACTGGCCTACCGCTGTAATAATTTGCCAATTTATTGCAAAACGCCAGTTCACTCTTCGTCTTCGAGCTATAATTAATCAACTATGTTGACAAAGAATTCCACATGATCCACAGGATGTCTGTCACCAGCTTTCTAGGTGGCCGTGTTTGATGTCTGGTTGTGAGCTTTGTCTTGCCCTATATGAACTGCTAGGCTAACAGGGAAAAGAAACCCCTCCCTTTTTTTAAATGTTGATTTACTTTTGAGAGAGAGACACAGAATACCAGCGGTGGGGAGGGGCAGAGAGAGAGAGAAAGACACAGAATCCCAAGCAGGCTCCAGGCTCTGAGCTGTCCGCACAGAGCCTGACATGGGGCTCAGACCCACCAACTGCGAGATCATGACCTGAGCCGAAGTTGGATGCTTAACTGACTCAGCCACCCAGGTGCCCCACAAGCCCTTTGTGACACGGGCAGAACATGCCACGGGGGGCACGGAATTTTGGGGCTCTGAGGAGGGTGAGATGAAGCTGGGACCTGGTACGAGTTGTGTCTTAATCTGTTTGAGCTGCTATAACAAAAATACCATAGGGTATTTCTGGGTGGCTTATGTTTTATTTATTTAGTTAATTAACAACCTTTAATTTTTTTTTAATTTATTTTTGAGAGAAAAAGAGACAGAGTAGGAGTGGGGGAGGGGCAGAGAGAGAGACACACACACAGAATCCGAAGCAGGCTCCAGGCTCTGAGCTGTCAGCACAGAGCCTGAAGTGGGGCTCGAACCCACGAACCACGAGGTCATGACCCAAGCCGAAGTTGGATGCTTAACTGAGTGAGCCACCCAGGTGCCCCTATTTATTTGTTTATTGAAGAGAGAGAGGGAGAGGGAGAGACAGAGAATCTCAAGCATGAGCCATGCTCAGCACAGAGCCAATGCCGGGCTCGATCCCACCACCCTGGGATCATGATCTGAGCTGAAATCAAGAGTCAGACAGACGCTCAACAGGCTGAACCGCCCAGGTGCCCCTCTGTGTGGCTTATAAAGAACAGAACACACCAGGTATTCAATACAACTAAGTGAATCCAGCTGTTCCTCAAAAAGGAAAACACAGATGGGCACCTGGGTGGCTCTGTTGGTTCAGGTCACGATCTCACTGTTTGTGAGTTCGAGCTTCGCGTCAGGGTCTGTGCTAACAGCCTGGAGCCTGAAGCCTGCTTCTGATTCTGTGTCTCTGTCTTTCTCTGCCCCTCCCCTGCCCACAGTCTTCTCTCTCAAAAATAAACACACACACAAAATTTAGGGGCACCTGTGTGGCTCAGTCAGTGAAGCGTCTGACTCTTGGTTTTGGCTCAGGTCACAATCTCACGGCTTTGTGGGATCAAGCCCCACGTGGGGCTCTGCACTGACAGCACAGAGCCTGCTTGGCATTCTTTCTCTGGCTCTCTCTTTCTTTCTCGAAATAAGTAGAAAACGAAACAAAACAAAAAAAAACAATCAACTTAAAAAAAAAGAGTCTGTTTACAACAAATCCACAACATTTAAATGGAGGTGGAGGGAAGTGGAGAGAAGGGAAAACGCGCACAAAGCCGAATAAAGCGCATCTTTTGCGCAGCTGGTCTTCTACGAGGCATGGTTTTCATTCACAAGGAATAAAAATACTTCTCGGGCAGAAAGCCAGCGGCTCACGGCTCTCGGAGGCAGAAACGGGAATCATGCGCATCTCTCCCCTCTGTCCCCGGCTCACGGGCAGGATTCGGTTGGACTGAGTGGGACTTCTCAGAGGGTCTGAGTGTGGACATGGGGTGGGTGGGGACCAAGGGCTGCCGGCCACCCGCCCTCCCGAGCTTGTGCGTCCTGTACACGCCCGGGTGTCACCGGCTTTTTTGCCCTGGAGGCAGGCTTTCGGGCAAAGTCCAGACATCGCCTCTCCCTCGTTTTAAAATTAGTGCCATAACAGAGTAAATTCAAACACATGAGGCCCTTTCACGAGCTGGGCTGGCTGCCAGACTCCCTGGAGATCCAGAGTGGGAAGGAACTGGGGGCTGGGGGCAAACCCTCCCAGATCCACAGTCCCCTGCCCCTAGGGGTATGTAGGCTCTGTCCCCCTGTGTACCCACAGATCGGAGGCTCCCTCTATGTCCAGATTGGGGCTTCTTCCTCTGGGGTACAAAAGCATCATTCGCTGTCCATCATCACTTTAAAACTTTTTTTTTTTAATGTTTATTAATTTTTGAGAGAAAGAGAGACAGAGTGCGAGCAGGGAGCGGCAGAGAGAGAGGGAGACACAGAATTCGAAGCAGGCTGACAGCGCAGAGCCTGACGCGGGGCTCGAACCCATGAACTGAGAGATCATAACCTGAGTGAAGCTGGAAGCTTAACTGACTGAGCCACCCAGGCGCCCCTCACCATGACTCGTTAGTGATGGAAGGGGTTCCGGGATCAGAGAGGAGTCAGAATAATAATAAGGCTAATTACGACAGCTGACGCAGGGCTGTGCTGGGTCGCCCCCTCCAGACAGGTCACGTACCAGCCCATGGAATAGGAGTTCCGTGTTATGGCTGAGGAAGCAGGCTTGGAAAGCTTAGGTAACGCAGCTTCCTGTGGGCCAGCAGCTTGGGTCCAAAGGCGGCTTGTGGGGCAAACCCACACGCACCTCTGAGACCATCCGGAAGGTTCTGAGGAAGGCGTCAAGCCAGAAAAGCAACATCTGGTTTCTTCATGAGACTCGCGCGGCAGGCTGGTGCTGGATCCTGCACCAGATAAAGCAGTTGCTTGCGCCCGGTGGAAACCACATGCTTAAACCCTAGATGCGCCCTGGGGCCATACAGAACAAACCAAACCCACCCACTCCTCACAGAGGCTGCTAAGCGATGGACAGGCACATCCCCATCCCCAGTTCTCAGAGCATTTCTGTGACATGTGCATTCCACAGCCCTATGCCATCCCGGAAGCCTCTGCTAGCCCTGCCGCATCTACTAACGTTCCTTCGCTCTACATCATGGTCCCAGAACTGAGTCCTCAGGGCAAAGCAGGATAATCACCTCCCTTGCTGAAGAGGTTATGCTTCTGTTAATAAAGCCATAGATCCTGCAGTGGCATGCAGGCAGAGGAGGCCGTGATGGGTGCCTCACTCAAGGCTTTAGGCTGCCCCTCTCTGGGTCTCAACTCGTCCGTACCTAAGGGTGCACAGGCAGAGGACTGATCTGTTTCTGTCCAGCTGGTCTGCTGTGGTAGGTGTGGGAAGGTGCTGGCCATAGGAGTGAGGCCCTAGGTGTTTCTCGGCTGTACAATGGAGACACAGGCTCCCGGACCTGCAGCCAACTATCCGTGTTTAGGGGAAAACAAGATATCAGGGACTTAAATACCAAGGATATATGCACTTACGCACTGGAGTAAAGGGGACGGGGACTTGCAGCCACTGAGGGAGCCTCCAGCTGAGCGTCGGGTATTCGAGGGCTCCCGAATGCTCACCAGGGCTGTTTGCGCCCCCCACTCCTCACGTCCCCAGCCCTGGAGCTCCGTGGGGGCTCAGAGAGACGGTGCGTTCTTGCATTTTATGGGGAACCCGTGGGGTTTTCGGGAGGAACAGGCCATGCAAGATTTCTGCCTTTGTGTCATTGCTTCCAAATAAAAATCCCACTGAAAATGTGACTTTGCCGCGAGGACTTCTTTTGCATTAACCTTCCAGCTCTGGGAAGGCAAGGGTCCTGTATTTTGGTTACCGGTGTCCCCTCGGGGCACAGTCTAGTCCCGGGGACATCCCAGAACGGGTGGAAGGGTGGGCTCGTGAACGAGCGGTGGATGGATGGTTGGGGGGAAGGAGTGGGTGGCTATGGCCACGTGGGGGCCATGAGTGGACCAGTGGGTTGGGGATGCTGCCTGTCAGGAGGTCTTTGACCTTGGGCATATCATGCCTTTGACTTTGGGGATTATAGTCCCCCGTTGCAGGGTTCTTAGGAGGAACGGCTGCATGAAGGCATGGAGCCCGGGGCACGGACAGGCCTGGCTGAGAGCCCGGCACCTCTGTGACCAGCACCAAGCATGGGCTCATGTAGGAGGAACAGCCAGCTTCCCACAGGGCATGTGTCCGAACGGCTCGATGGCGACTCCAGGAGCCGGTCCACGGGTAAGGAAAGCTGGTGGTCTTGGCAGCTAACTTTCACTCCTGCCTGGGCCTCCGGGGCAGGAAGAGCCCCCTTAGCACTGCCATGCCATGCCAGCTACATGCAGGTCCTGGAGGGGACAGTCGGGCCACCCCCGCCCCCATCCCCGGCCTCCAGGCCTGGGCTCCTCAAACCTCACGTGCACGCGAGTCGTCTGGAAATCTGTTAGAACACAGGGTCTGAGGCACAGAAATCCCCCTGGGGGTGCTGATGCCGTGGTCCCTGCCTGGCATGCGTGGACCATTTACCAAGGCTCATGAGTGTGGGGCTGCCAGTCCCCGCCTCCCCGGTGAAATGAGCAAGTGTGATCACTAGCCCGCCTGCCTGCCTTCCTTTTTTCTTTTAAAGTTTATTTATTTATTTGAGGGGCGCCTGGGGGCTCAGTCGGTTGAGTGTCTGGCTTTGGCTCAGGTTCTCGCAGCTCGTGAGTTCTACCCCCGCGTTGGGCTCTGTGCTCACAGTTCAGAGCCTGGAGCCTGCTTCAGATTTTGTGTTTCCCCCGCTTCTGCCCCTCCCATGCTCATGCTCTGTTTCTCTCTGTCTCTCAATAATAAAAATGTTAAAAAAAAAAAGCTTATTTATTTGAGAGAAGGAGAGACAGTATGAGTTGGGGAAAGGCAGAGAGAGAGAAGGAGTGAGAGAATCCCAAGCAGGTGCAGAACCCGAGGCGAGGCTTGAACTCACGAACTGTGAGATCATCACCTGAGCTGAAACCAAGAGTCAGATGCTTCACCGAGTGAGCCACCCAGGCGCCCTGGGGCTCGCTTTTCTTCAATGGCATTACCACCTTCCATCCAGAAGCCACACCCTCATCGCTCTGCTATGGAAAAGGACCACGCGATAGAGCGCCGTGGCTGATGGGCGCTGGCTGGGGCGTGGAGACGCAGTCGGGTCTCAAAGTCAGGGGCCTGACCAACGGGGCATCCTTCAACCCAGAGCAATGCTGTGTGCCTCTGCCCAGGGCACCCACAGATGGGAGGCCCTCTGAGCCCTGTTCTGGGTGGATGTTCTGGATGGATCCGGGTCGGTGCGGCTGGGAACGTGGGGGTGACACACAGCATCTTGTGAGGCCACCTGCACACTGTTGGGGACCAGGATAGGGACCAGGAGCAGGAGAAACAGGCTGAGCATGAGAAATACAGGCGAGGGGCGTGGCCCCCAGAGAAGGATGCAGGAGCGCCAGCTTGCGGCTAGAGGTCCCCCAGGTGAGCTGGGGCCTGGCCCGAATGCCAGGCCAGTTCACATCTGCCAGAGGAACCCGGGAGAGACACCATCCTCAGGGCAAATGTCCCTCCGTCTTGGGCGGGGACAGAGAGATATCCAGCAGCCCTCCGCAGAAGCGGCTCAGCAAGGGAACCTGGAGTGCCCGCCCTGACAGTGCCCTGCCAATCTAAGAGCTCCGCCCACAGCGCAGGCTGGACAGACCTGCAGCCCCGCCGCTGCCCACGTCCAGCTGTGTGACCCTGCACGGGGCCTTCACTCCCCGATGCCATAGACGCCTCATCTGCGAGGCAGGACCCACCTCGAGGGGCCGACATGAGCAGGGAACCCACCCATAAAGCCAGAGCAGGGGGAGGACGGCGCAGGCTCTCAGGAACATTTATTTATTTGAAGAAAGGAGGTGGGACGGGTGCCCGGGTGGCTCGGTCGGTGAAGCATCCGACTTCGGCTCACATCATGATCTCAAGGTTTGTGAGTTCGAGCCCCGTGTCGGGCTCTACGCTGTCAGCCCAGAGCTGGAATCAAATCCCCTGTCCTCCTCTCTGCCCCTCCCCAGCTTGTTTTTTCTCTCTCTCAAAATAGAGAAATAAACTTAAAACAAAACAAAACAAAAGATGGCTGGGACATGCCAATAATTCTCAAACCTTTCATTTCAAAAGTTCCCTTTTCTATTAATATACATTCTTCTTAAGTCAGAAATCAGACCTTTTAATATTTAATATAGAAACTCGCAACAGTACGTGTAGGGGGAAATTATTAAATAGTAGAGAAACAACAGAAATACTAGAGATAGCTTTCTAGAATTAAATAAAGGGAGGGCCCATGGAGGGCTCAGTGGGGCAAGTGTCCATCTTTGGCTCAGGTCATGATCTCACGGTTTGTGAGCTTGAGTCCCATGTTAGTGCTGTCAGTACCGAGCCTGCTTCAGATCCTCTCTCTCCTTCTCTCTCTTCCCCTCCCCCACTCTCTCTTTTATTTTTTATTTATTTAAAAAAATTTTTTACATGTTTTTAAATTTATTTTTGAGACAGAGAGACAGTGTGAGCAGGGGAGGGTCAGAGAGGGAGAGACACACAGAATCTGAAGCAGGTCCCAGGCTCTGAGCTAGCTGTCAGCACACAGCCCGACACGGGGCTCAAACCCACCAGCCATGAGATCATGACCTGAGCTGAAGTCGGATGCTCAACCAACTGAGCCACCCAGGCGCCCCGTCTCTCTCTTTTAAAAATAAATAAACATTTAAAAAAAAAGGAAGATGGAAACTCTCAAGTGGAAAAGGCCCGCAGAACAACAGAGTCTGGAAGGAAACCATACTACAACAATTATTGTGAAATTTAAGACCGTCAGAGACAGCAAGGTCTAAGACAGACAGAGAGCAGACCCCATGACAAAGGACAAGGCTCGGATTGACACCACGCTTTCCAAGGGACTAATGGTGTTGAGAACTGACATGGGTTTTGAAGTTCTGACTACTGCACTTGGAACCTTGAGCTTTACATTTGGCCAGCTGGCATCCACATAAGAGGGAGTGACCAAGACAGTCTCACACAGAAGGTTCTGGAAGGTCTGCCACATAAAGACGCACACATGGTAAACAGTCCTGTGTGGAAGGACTCAGAGAAGAGAAGAAACAAGTCCAGGAGATGGCCCAAGACTCACATGATCAAGGGATGGTCAGATTCCCAAGTGAAGGCTGTTGTCCTCACCCCCAAATCAGCTAGGACCAAAAAGGGACGCGGGGGAGTGTGCCCATAAGGACACGATGGGGAGCATGGGAGAGGGGGGATGTCGGGGACATGAGGGCACAGTGTCTTGACAGAAGGACATACAGACAACAATTTTATTTATAAAAAGAAAGCATTCACAGAGAAACAGAAAAAAGCAGGAGATAGGCTGAAGCCATAAACCTCTCAATAAAAAGACAGAGACTCTTCATCGGATAAAACGTAAAATCCAGCTGTAAGCTTTTTACAAGAGAGACAACTAAGCTGTAAATCAAGGTCATGAAGGGGAGAAGGGTGGAGGAGGTGTATCTGAACTTTGTCGAAGCAGGATGCAGATCCATGGGAATCCATTATGCTCCTTTGTCTACACGTGTAAATGGCCGCACTTTTCCCCTACAAAATGCTTTTAAAATTATTGCTTTACATTTTCTAATGTTTATTTATTTTTGAGAGAGACACGGTCTGAGCAGGGGAAGGGGCAGAGAGAGAGGGAGAACAGAATTAGAAGCAGAATCTGAGCTGTCAGCACAGAGCCCGATGCAGGGCTCGAACCCATGAACCATGAGACCATGACCTGAGCTGAAGTCTGACGCCTAATGGACTTAGCCACCCATGTGCCCCTATAAAATGCTACTTAAAAGACTACTTTAAAATTTTTATTTTTTAAGTTTATTTACTTATTTTGAGAAAGAGAAAGAGAGCGAGAGCGAGAGCGAGAGCGAGAGCGAGAGAGAGAGAGAGAGAGAATCCTAAGCAGGTTCTACACTGTCAGTGCAGAGCCCAATGTAAGGCTTGAACTCATAAACCGTGAGATTGTGGTCTGAGCTGAAATCAAGAGCCGTAACCGACTAAGCCACCCAGGTGCCCCAAAGAGTATATTTTTCCTTACAATTTCTCTCTTCTCCGAAAAGTCAAGACAGTTGTGAATTGCTCATTTTTACACTGTACCCACCACCTGAACTTTTAAAAATAGCTAGGTAGCGAGGTGCCTGGGTGGCTCAATCGATTAAGCGTCGATTTTGGCTCAGGTCACGATCTCACAGTTCGTGGGTTCAAGCCCTACGATGGGCTCTGTGCTGACAGCTCAGAGCCTGGAGCCTGCTTCAGATTCTGTGTCTCCCTCTCTGTCTGCCCCTCCCTTGTTCGCACTCTGTCTCTGTCTCAAAAATAAATAAACAGTAAAAAAAAAAATTTTTTTTTAAATGGCTAAGTAGAAATGAGCTTACAGGAATAGCTTTTATTGTTCAGTGACACAAGTGTGCCAATGCCTCTGAAAACGCCCCAAACTTTTCGTGAATTGTCTGGGATGAAAAAAGAGTTGTATGTTTAAATAGATCTTTTAGGGGCACCTGGGTGGCTCAGTCAGTAAGGCGTCTGACGTCAGCTCAGGGCATGATCTCACAGTTTGTGAGTTCGAGTCTGGTGTTGGGCTCTGTGCTGACAGCTCGGAGCTGCTTCAGATCCTTGGTCTCCCTCTCTCTGCTCCTTCCCAGCTCTTTCCTGTGTGTGCAACCATGCACCTCCCCAAACATAAATAAACTTAAAAAAAAAAAGAAAATTAAATGCAAATATATGCAGATATTCAAATATGATACCTAGATGCATATTTCTGTGTGTGTACCTTCACACGCTCCCCAAAATCTTAACCTTGAGGCTATCCACAAGAATGCCAAGAACGGTCGACTCTAGATGGTGAAACCACACAAAGGGTCCTTTTTATTAAATTTCCTTTCCCTCTGAAAAGATCATGTGTCCCGAGCTGCATTTATAAAGTGCCAGCTTGCTTGTTTTCTCATCTTTACTAATCAGAGTCATATGCAGTGGCCAGTGGGAGCCTGTGACGGCTGGGGAGAGGTAGCACTCCCACGCCGGGCCGACAGAACTCCAGCTGAAAGCAAAGAAAAAAGCCCAAGTGCAGGTCAGCCTGCAGGCTGATCCCTTGGCCAGCATGATTTTCATCAGGTTTGGAAGCAGCAAAAATCATAGATGGATCCCAAGGGGACCTCTGAGAAGGACCTCGAGTCCACACCCATCAGGGGAGCAGGGGTGGGGTCCTGCTTGCATTCTCCCCTCCCTCATTCTCCTCTGAGGGCCTTCTGGAGAAACACTGCCCCAGAGAAGTTCCTATTTTTAAAATTTATTGAGAGAGAGAGAGTGTGAGCAGGGGAGAAGGTTAGAGAGAGAGAGAGAGAAAATCTTAAGCGGGCTCCATGCCCAGCACAAAGCCCAACATGGGGCTCGATCCCACCGGCTGTGACATCATGACCTGAGCTCAAATCAAGAGTCGGATGCTCAAATGACTGAGCCACCCAGCACCCCGCCCCAGAGTGCTTTGCAATATCCGCTGCCCGCTGTCTCATGTGGAAGCTGAGAGCGCCCAGTGTGGCTGAAGAACTGAAAATTTTCATTTCATTAAACTTTAATTAATTGAAATAGAAATAACCATGGCCGGACCTTGGAAACATGCTAAGTGAAAGGAGCCTTTTAGGCCGCGCATTGCCTGATTCCATCTCATAGACAAGGCCTACGGTAGGCAAATCCACGGAGACAGAAGGTAGATCAGTGGTTGCCAGGGAGTGGGAGGCAATGGGGATTAGAAATGGCCGCTAGAGAATGTTCTGGAATTAGGTAGTGGAGATGGTCACACCTCACCGTGAATATACTAAACACCACTGAATTGTATACTTTACAGGGGTGAGTTTTATGCTGTGTGAATTATATCTCAATTTAAAAGCTACCATAAAAGACTTAAGTGGCCCCATGGGCTAGTGGCTACTCTATTGGATGGCACAGTTCTGTAAAGTTTTGAGGAGTCATCTAGGCCTTTGATCATCCTCTCTTGCCATTCATGCCTCCCAGCTCTGGTGGTGCTCCTTAGGGGTCTTCCCCACCCGCCTTGGCCTCTCTACCACTCACCCCTTGTTCCCGCCCCAGCTGCAGCTCCGGCTGCCCTGCCTCCTACCCACAACCGAGTCCCTGGGCGCCTGGCCTGCTGCCCTTGACCTGGGAAGGCTCCTCCCACCAGCTCGGCCTCATCTTCAGGGAGAGCTCTTCCGTGCTCCCTCTGTACTTGGTGCGGTGACCCCCAGGTGCTGTCTCTTGCCATTCCCTTATTATTTTGCTCAAAACACATCCTCCAGGGTTATTTTCCCCTTGGTCTTTCTGGGGAAGAGGGGCCTAAGCAGGAAGTCACCCCAACCTGGCCCCCACTGGGCCAAGGCCCCCAGCCCCCCTCATCGCAGCCTTGGTCATCCAGGTCTCCTATTTTCACGTCTGCCTCCCCCACCCTCAGTCAGGAGGGCCCTGCTGGGAGTGTGGCCTCAGGGCTGAGCACAGGGTCGCCCCTGGAGGGCGGGCAGCAGCGCAGATCTGCCGAGATGGTGCCTCACGGCTCCTGCCTTCCTAAGCCTGAGGTCTCCCTGCTTGTCACCTGCTCCCAATCCAGCACCTGAGAGCCCCCGCCTCACGACGCACACAGCCCAGGGGGACCGTAGGGACCTGCTGGCTCCTGGCGGGAGGGAGAGAGGCTGGACCAAGGGCAGCCGCTCTCTCAGCTGCAGACCCCCCCAAACCCTACCCATAGTGGTGCCAGAGGGGGGGCAAGAACGTGTGAAAAGGTGCTTCGCTAAACACACAGAAGGCGGCATTGTTTCCCTGCGTCTGGCCAGGCAGAGAGCCTGGAAGGGACTCTCTCGGTGGGAGCCCTGATGAGGGCTTACCAAATTCTCAGCACAGCAAGGACCCGGTGATTGATGCGGAGAAAAACATTTTCACCAGCCCCCTCATCTGGTTTGTATTAAGAGATTTCATGCTTGGGTTTTTTTTCCCCCCAAGGTGAAACCTGACGATGAGTTGGGAGCGGAGAAACAGCGGAGGGGACAGGCAGCTGGACGGGCGGGGGAGTCTGACTGAAAGATGCGGCGGAGGGGATGGAAGGAACCCCCTCCCCCTCCAGGCTGCCAGGAGACGGAGGCCCAGCAGGGTGGGTGACCCAGCAATGATGGAGGCTCAGCGACTGGTCCCTTTCTCACTTTATTAAAGTCACGCTGGGTTTGGCAAAGGTGGTCCCTAGCAGCTGTCCCCCCGGGGTGTGTCACCGCACCCCCTCGCCCCGTGCCCGGCCTGCCTGGCCTTTCCCCCCAGCACTAGCAGCTTCTGATTTATCTGGAAGCTTCCCTTTTTTCTGTCTTCTGTCTCTTTGCTGTCGCAGGTAAGGCCCAGAGGACAATGGGGTTGTTGACTGTGCCAGTGAATGATGCCTGCCTTCTCCAGCCCCCTCTGGACCCCAGCCTTCAAGCTTCAAGCTTCCCCCTTGGGTTCTTGTCTCCCTCCCAGGCCTGGAGAGGGTGGGCACAAGTTGGGGAAGGCCCTCACACCCCAGTGAGGAGAGTGCCCACCCACAGACCGGCTCAGCTCTAATCATGTCTCTGGCTGTTCCGGATTTCATGACCTCGGATCCTCCATTCTGGGCACCTGCAATCAGATTATAAAGCAGAGCTGGCTGGGCCCATAGACACCAGGCTGGGAACACGCTGTTTCCCTGCATAGAATGACCTTGAGATCTTCCCACTTAGCTGGCTTCTACTCCTGCCTCAGGGCTGAGTGTCCATGTCACCTCCTCCAGGAAGTCCTCTTGGTTTTGCCCCTCTAGCTCCTGGTTCTGCCCTGCTCTGAAGAACAGCCTATTTCTCCATGATTTGCTCACCTGGTGAGAGCTCCTTCAGGGTCCCAGCACCCATCACAGTGCCTGGCACCCAGATATGCTCGAAGGGGGTGTGCTGAGGGGATGCATGAAGTCAGGGAGTGGCCAACCCAGTGCCCTGGCACCAGCAAGGGGTCTGGGGCAGAGTGGGTGGGACAGCCAGAGAGGGCTTCCCACCACTCCTCCCCACCTCCCTGACTGTGGGGGACCTGTCTGCTCTGGTGTCCTGGCCTCATCAGAGGCTGGCTCGCTCCTATTTCAAGGGCGGCGCCCATCAAGGGCTCTGACCCTCCAGCACAAGCCCCATCACCCGTCCGGACGGCTCTGCTCAGGACTGACCTCCAGCTGCGCGGGGCCTCCGGACCCCACCATGGGCTGCGGGCCCCCCACTAACATAGCCGGAAGCGGCCGGTGGCTGGTTCCAGACCCGGGGGTCGGGAGTGCTGGATAAAGGAGGGGAGGAGGGGTAAAGCCAGGCGAGGTGTCATGGGGGTGGTCCCCAGCCCTGGTGCCCGCAGTTAGCCGGCCAGAGGAGCGGAAGCGGGAAGAGCCGCATTTCTGCCATCCCGGAAACAAAACCTCTGCAGGAGCCACGGCGTGTGCACACGGCGTGGGTGGTCCACCAGGGAGCAGCGCCCCAGCGCCCACTCCGTGCCGGCCCATGCGGGGTGCGGAGTGCTGGGGCGGCCCCAGCAGGGCCCTGCCTGGGGAGCCGACTGCTCCGGGGAAAGACACGCCCATGGTGGGGCGCTTGGGTGGCTCAGTCGGTTAAGCGTCCGACCTCGGAGAAGGTCGTGATCTCACAGGTTCATGAGTTCGAGTCCTGTGTCGGGCTCTGTGCTGACAGTGCGAGCCTGCTTGGGAATCTCTCTCTATCCCTACACTGCTAGCATGCTCTCTCCGTCTCTCTCTCTCTCTCTCTCTCTCTCTCTCTCTCTCTCTCTCTCTCTCTCTCTCTCTCTCTCTCTCTCGGGCAGGTCAGGATCTCATGGTTCATGAGTTCAAGCCCTGCTCTGGGTGAGTAGGAACTCCACTTCTCTCTCCCTATCCCTCTCTCTATGCCCCTCATGGATTCTCTCTTTCTCTTCCTCTCTCCCCCACCCCGCTCTCTCTCAAAAAGAAAAAGAACACTAATTCACAATAAAGGGTTTTAATGAACTGGGAAGACACGGAGGCCCACATCTTTCAAACTCTTATCTCTTCTTTCCAACATACCATGAAGACAAACTCTCTTTTTTCTAAAAACTTTATTTTTAAAGGTTTATTTATTTTGAGAGAGAGAGAGAGAGAGAGAGAATGAGAACATGAATAGGGGAGGGGCAGAGACAGAGGGAGGGAGGAAGAGAGAGAAAATCCCAAGCATAAGCACAGAGCCCCATGTGGGGCTTGAACCCATGAATTGTGAGATCATGACCTGAGATGAAGTCAAAACCTAGATGCTTAACCAAACTGAGCCACCCAGGTGCCCCCAAACTCTCCACATTTAACTCTAGAAAGAGAGAGAGAAAGCACCACAGCTAAGAGAAGCGGCCGTAGGTTTTCCCGTGGCCTAACAGACAGCCCCGCTCCCTGATCAAGTCTTCCAAAGACATGTTATGCGTTCAAGGCTGTCACCTCGACGGCAGTGCTTGGAGACTCAGCAGGTGTCGGGACAAGATAAACACCGTCACCAGCCCGGCCCGACGTGGACAGGGAGGTCTCTGCCCTGACCACTCCAACGGCTCTGCTTGTCCATCCTCCCCACACTGAATGTTTTGAGAAGAAAATAAAGCAAGATGTTTTCCATTTGAAAAAAACCAAAAACCTCCATCAAGGCTGTGAGGCAGAGCGCTCAGATGCCACTGCCATTGGAAGGAGGAACACCGACACTTTCTTTAGAAAAAGAAATCTGATGACGTATTTTCAAAATCTCAAATGCAATGCTCTTTGGGTGATCTAGCAATTTCTCCCCCACGAATGTGTCCTCGGGTAGAGTTCTACATGCACACAGAAGCACGAGGTCCCAGAGGATTCGCTGCAGCACCGCGTTTAACAGAAAGGGTGAAACCCACAAATGCCCCATGCCTGGACACTGGCGGAGTCAACTACGACACGGTCATGCAGTGAAATTCTAGGCAGCTTTTAAAATGGACGAAGCAAACTGAAGCCATCAAACTTACTAAACGGAGCCATAAATTTCCTTTATAATCTCTGATTTGAGAAGGTCCTTTTATATACAACACAAACCTCAACCCGTCCTGATAGGCAGGACTGCATTCGTATTGCGTTTGCATGACCCAAGAGGAAAACAAAAGAAAAAACCAGATCCATCCAAGAAAGAGTGTTAAATGGTGAGAAAATATTTCCAACTCATAGGACAATTTTATTTGCTTAATTTTTGAAGTTTATTTATTCATTCTGAGGGGAGGAGGGGCAGAGAGAGAGGAAGACAGAATCTGAGTTGTCAGCACAGAGCCTGATGCAGGGCTCGAACCCACAAACTGTGAGATCCTGACCTGAGCTGAAATCAGGAGTCAAACACGTAACTGACTGAACCACCCAGGAGCCCCACGACAATTTTCTTAAAACATTTTGGCAAATCATTAAGCAAAAGATGGAACAACCCAGCAGAAGAATGAACCAAAGATCTGAGTGGACAATTCACTGAAAAGGAAATAAAAGTGCTTCTGAAATAGATCAGGAAAAAATGCTTGACTGTCTTCAAAGAGAATTGCAAATTCTAGGATATGGTATCTCATCTCTTAGAATGATGTTTAATGAACTAGGGTTGACCCTCACATAATGCGGGTCTGCACTCCCCGGGTCCACTTCCATGTGGATTTTTTTCCAATACAGCACAGTGCTGTACGTGCATGATCTCTTCCTTATGATTTCTCAACAACATTCTTTTCTCTAGCTTACTTAATTGTAAGAATTTCTTGTACTTCATCGTGTCAATCGTTTATGTGTTCAGTAAGGCTTTGGGTCAACAGGAGGCAATTAGCAGTTACGTTTTTGGGGAGTCGAAAGTTATACGTGGATTTTTGGGCACCCTTAACCCCACGCTGAAGGGTCAACTGTGGCACCACGTTGCTCAGCCAGGGCCTGGCAAGCGTGTCCTCTCCCGCAAGGCTGATCCAGAAACCCTCCTTGCAGGAATTCATCCTTCAGATGTACGCACCCGCAGTGCCACTTAATTCAGTCAATCCAAACTCCAACTGAGAGACAAAAATATTTCAGATATTCTTTTTTTACTGTTTATTATTATTTTTTTGAGAGAGAGTGAGAGGGAGCGCCGAGTGCATGCAAGAGCAGGTGAAGGACAGAGAGAGATGGGGACAGAGAATCCCAAGAAGGCTCTGCACTGCCAGCAGAACGCCCGATGTACAGCTCAACCTCCCGAACCATGAGACCATGACCTGAGCTGAAGTCGACGCTCAACCGACTGAGCCACCCAGATAGTCTATGAAGTAGAAACAAGGGACAAAATGGCATATGTGTTAAGAGTTAGCACAAGAGCAGGAAAAGACTGTTTCTACACGTTGGTATGGGCTGCAAACACCCTTGGAAGGAAACGAGAGAGAGAGAGAGAGAGAGAGAGAGAGAGAGAGAGAGAGAGAGAGAGATGACCGCGGAGAGCAAATTGGTTGCTAACGAGCCAGGGATGGAAGGGACTGTCCTCACCACAGACCTTTTCAGACCTTTAAAATCTTGAAATCTGGAATTATAAATATTTTGCTTATTAAAATTAGAATTAGTAGAGAAAAATCAAAAGAACGAGGCAGATCTATACCGGATGATTTCCAGTTTCTCTCAAGGGTAAGAGGCAGTGTGCCAAGCATGTTCTGATCTGGATGAGCTTGGAAAACATTACATTAAATGAGAGAGGCAGGCACAGAAGACCACATGTTGTGTGATTTCCTGTCTATGAAGTGTTCAGGACAGGCAGGTCTACAGAGGCAGGGTAGATTAGCAGGTAGCGGACTCATACTGGAGCTGAGGAACATGTCCTAAAGTTGGTTCTGGTGATGGCCGCCCAACTCCGCGAATCCACTAAAAGCTATAGACTTGTATACGTCAAGTGGGTGGAGTGTGTGGTATATGAATTATCTTAGTGAAGCTTTATTTAAAAAAAAAAAAAAAGGCCAGAACAGTGTGTAAAGTGTGCTGTAGCGTGTCTGAAAGAGGGGCATCTGGGGGCACTTGGGTGGCTTAGCCTATTGAGTGTCTGACTCTTGATCTCGTTTCAGGTCATGATCTCATGGTTCATGAGATGGAGCCCCACGTAGGGCTCTGTGCAGACAGCTCAGAGCCTGGAGCCTGCTTGGGATTCTCCATCTCCCTTTCTTTCTACCCCTCTCCCACTCATGCTCTCTCTCTCTCTCTCACACAAAATAAATAAATAAACCAAAAAAAATAGAAGAGGGGCACCTGTTTGTGTGATATGGAACGGACGTGGAAATAGATGAGCTGAGGCAGGGAAGGAGAAGGGGGTAGTCCGCAGCAATGAACCGTGCGGCAGAGCCGTCTGGTGACAGGCATGCGCCCTGCTGCTGCAAGTGAGGCCCCAGCGTGGAGGGCGCCTCTGGAGCCTGATAGGATTAGAAATGGACAAACTGCCTCCCATCAGAGCTTATGTGACCTAGTGTCATTTCCCCCTCCTCTTTCTCCCCTCCCCAACATTGCCTTCATCTCCTGTTCCTCCACCTTCTTTCTGTAAGGAGCAGTGGCAGCTAAAGCGTCCTGGCACGTATGACATGCCTGACACTGGGGTCTGTTGTCTTGTTTATTTAGGAAGTTTATTTCTAAGCCCTCACAACAGACCTTATGAACATCCATTCAGAGCCCACTGTTTCCAAAGTTCCACTTCACTGGTGAGGTATCAGTGAGAAGCTGTGTACGGGAGTTCAGCAAGGCAGTCAGGAATCTCAGGTTGGTGGGTGGGGGGTGCTTTCTTGGCCAGTAGCTCAACCTCCCACCAAGCGTGGAAATATGTCTGTCCGTCCATCCATCCATCCATCCATCCATCCATCCATCCATCCACCCACCTATCCATCCATCCATCCATCCATCCATCCATCCATCCATCTACCTATCCATCCATCCACCCATCTACCTATCCATCCACCCATCCATCCATTCACCCACAATCCACCCACCCACCCGTCCACCTATCCATCCATCCATCCATCCATCCATCCATCCATCCATCCATCCACCCAACATTTATTTATCATCTACCCTGTTATCAAGCAGTGGACCCTATTCCAGAAATAACAGTGGTGGTTCACACCTTGTCCCACTCATGAAGCCAGGTTAATGGGGCTCAAATCAGCACCTTTCCCATAATGGCCTTTTAGCCTGTTTTTGCTTACTTCTCATGCTGGGGAATTCACCACCTGACAAGGAATCTCATTTTATCTCATGGAACACTGGGACTGTTCACCCCTTTCATGTTCTAACTGAGGAAACTGAGCCCGAGGCAAAGCAATATACATGGCTGAGCCTGTACCACAACCAGCGGCAGGAGCTGGACACCCGACTCACGGCTGCTTCTCCCAGCTCAGGGCTCTCCATACCGTGGTGCGCCGCCTGCACGTACAGTTTGAGATACTGAATTAAAAATTCACAAGTAGTTTTAATTGGTAACCAAAACATCTATTTAGCATCTCAAATGCATAGCATACTGACAGCGGCCTATGTAAGTGCAAAGTCAGATAAAATCAATTTCCCTGTCTTTACATTTTTTTTAAAAGAGATAGTGTCTCCCCACCCTACCCCATCCCCTGCTCCAGGAGATTGTTAACAGACCATGAGTTTTTCTCCTTCTTTTGGTCCCAGTCTGCAACATGGAGCCTGGCACGTAGATTGTCTAGAAAGAGCATGGGCACCCGGCCTCGGGTTCTGATCCCGGCTAAGGCCCCAGTGATCTGTCCAATTAGACTCTCTGAGCCTGTTTCCAAACCCCTCTCCAGATAATCTGAGACACCACATATCAAAAAGGTCAAGAGACGCTTGGGTGCCTTACTCTGTTAAGCGCCCCGACTCTTGATCTCAACTCAGGTCTTGATATCAGGGTCATGAGTTCAAGCCCCACGTTGGGCTCTGCACTGGGTGTGAAGCCAAATTAAGAAAATAAATAGTGTCTAACATAGAGCCTGACACTAGTAAGTGTCAAGAGCAAAAGTGAGGTTAGATTTTTCAACAAAGGACTCTGAATCAAATTACAGTGTTTTCTGCATTCGGCAGGACAGACCGATGAACGACGCGATTTCCCTGTCCCCCTCCGCTCTTTCAGGCCCTAATTGCATTAAGCAGGAGTTCCCTCCCTGGTGACCCTGGGCCACCCAGCAGGAAGTGACCTTGAGGCCCGCCTGCCCAGAGATCTGCTCCCTGAAGCCTGGGGTGAGGTGTCCTCTCAGATGTGACCTTTCCCTTCTCCCAGGTGCCAGCCTGGCCCACAGGAGAATGCCTTCTCTGTGCTTCTTATGAAAGACCAAAGGCCTCTGAGCTTGGAGCAGGGCAGCAGGCTGTGCCCCCGGGAGCGGGTCAGCAAGGCTGCAGGGCCGGAGCAAGGGCAGCTGCAGCCCTGGGAGCATTTACAGTGAAATGAGGTCGGGCAGGGTCAGGCCAGCGAGGGATGCGGGGTCTTGCTGGGGGCAGCTGAGGAATTCTATGTCTTTGAGGTTTCCTTTCTTTCTTTTTTTTTAAACGTTTATTCATTTTTGAGACTGAGAGACAGAGCGAAAGCGGGGAAGGGGCAGAGAGAGAGGGAGACACAGAATCCGAAGCAGGCTCCAGGCTCTGAGCTGTCAGCACAGAACCCGACGCGGGGCTCGAACCCACGAACCGTGAGATCTTGACTTGAGCCAAAGTCAGATGCTAACCAACTGAGCCACCCAGGCGCCCCAATGCCTTTGAATTTTAACCATCCACTCAGGAAACTCTTTAGTGAGTTTTTTAAAAGAAAACATATTTCGGGATTTAGTCTGAAGATACTACAGTCTTCAGATTACCAGCCCTTGACTCTAGGCTACACTTACGCTAATGATGAATATCTCCCTTGATTTCAAAATGTTTGCTCTGAATATAAAGGAATTTGCCTGCCTGCTGAAATTCCGTTAGTATTTTGCCCAATGTCACGTCAGATTTAAAATATGTGAATACGTGTGTATCTTTCAATGTGATATACCCATGTCAAATTTAACATATGTTTAAGAAACCCACAGACATATAAAATATTTATATACATGATTTATTTTTAAGATGTCTGTTTCTTTTTTTTAATGTTTATTTTTGAGAGAAAGCAAATAGGGGAGGAGCAGAGAGAGGGAAACAGAGGATCCAAAGCGGGCTCTGCACTGACAGCTGTGAGCCTCATGTGGGGCTTGAACCTACAAACCACAAGATCACAACCTGAGCTGAAGTCGGATGCTCAACTACTGAGCCACCCATGTGCCTGTTTTTTTTTAAAGTTTATTTATTTATTTTGAGAGAGAGAGAGCAAGAGAGAGTGAGTGAGCATGAGCAGGGGAGGGGCAGAGAGAGAGGAAGAGAGAATCCCGAGCAGGCTCCACACTGTCAGCGCAGAGCCCGACATGGGGCTCGACCTCATGAAACACGAGATCATGACCTGAGCAGAAACCAAGAGTCAGATGTTTAACCAACCGAGCCCCCCAAGCGCCACCCCCACCCCCGCCAGCTGATTTCTGGACAGAAGACAGAGCAGGGCTATGAGGGTTCCCAGAAACCTTCTTCCTCAAGGGGTGGAGGAGGAAGAGAGTAGGGGAGGTGGACGGACGAGGGAGGGGGCTGTGAAGAGGGGTGTGAGGGAGCAGGGGTGGGGCTGGGGCTGAGGTTATGGAAGCAGGAATGCTTTTCCTGAGGCCAGAACCTCGTGTGAGACACAGAGCACCCCCACATCCCCAAAGTCACAGGGCTTTGGCAAGAGCCCCAACGCCCTTCAGTGGTCCCCGTGGACTCCTCAATGTCCGGGGACGCCGGTCCTCTGACATGCACACCACATCTCCCAGAGATAGTCCCTCCTGCCCCGGAAATGGCCCCGAATTCCTTCTTCAGTCCCAGCATAGGAGTTTCTGGTTGGGAAAATATAATCACTGTACATTTCATGGAAAGTGAATAAGAATAGAAACTGCTAGATGATTTTCAAGGAAACATAAATTTCTTTATCAGACTGTACACTCTTTCCCCTGTGGGGACAGGTCAATTTAAAGTGGCAACAGCTATAGGACACATGCCCAGGTTCTCTTGACCTTGTGAGCCACGTACTCCCAGGGAGCCTGGTTGGGTCTCTTGTGGGAAAGGCAGGGTCCTACGTGGGGGCTGATCTGCTTGGACAGAGGCCATGCACCACCCGGCAAAGGGCGCAACCGCAGGTGGCATGCAGATCTGGTTCTGAATCTCCCACACGGCCCCAGATAGGTGACCCTGGACAAACACCTCTCTGAGCCTCAGTTTACCCACCTGGTTGGGCCATAGAGGTGACTGAATGAAAAACATTAGAAACTCACACGCTGGGGCGCTGGGGTGGCTCAGTGGGTTAAGCATCTGACTTCAGCTCAGGTCATGATCTCACGCCTTGTAAGTTTAAGCCCCGCCTCTGGCTCTGTGCTGACAGCTCAGAGCCTGGAGCCTGCCCCGGATTCTGTGTCTCCCTCTCTCTCTCTGCCCCTCCCCTGTTTGGGCTCTCTCTCTCTCTCACTCGCTCTCTCTCTCTCTCTCTCTCTCTCAAAAATAAATAAACAATAAAAAAAAAAAAAGAAGAAACTCGCACGTTAATACCTAGCCCGGGGGAGGTGTTCAGGAAGCTGTGTCCTTGTCACTCTCAGGGCAGGTGTCACCACACACTGCTGTTTCTGCAATGACACCCTTTGCGGAACCCAGTAAGGTCGAAGAGCTATAGACGCCCTGTGTCCTTGGACTGGGAACTGGCCAAGAGAGCAAAAGGGATGCGAGAAAACATTCCACACTTGGGGGCTTGAACAACCCCGAGTTCTGCAGTCTTTCTTAAGTCAACAGGGTAGTGAAGAAGAATGAAAAGAATTTTTGACACTCAGCTTCTGAGTCAGCAAACAGCGCTGGACTGAACCTCTCAAGGACATACTTTGGTCCCATCTCTGTTGTGTCCAAGCAAAGCTGCCCAGAGCTGCTGGGAGCATCTGTTTCTGGATCTTTAATTATTCTAGTCCCATCTGCACCAGTTTTGTAAACTTCTTTTCCCTCTTCAAACTGCGTTTTCTTATTGAAAAAAATGTCTGGAAATGAAACCTCCATTGCTAATTGCTACCACAAAAGGAAAACCAGTTTCCCTGTGCTGTGAGATGGTTATTGTTAAAATAATATGCAATGAAAGCTACATAATACAATAGAGTTCCAGCCAAATCCCTCGCCGGAAAGCACTGAGCCTGAGGTCTGCACCATTTGCATAAAGGGAGATAAACACATATGAAAGGAGTATCCAAGGTACTGTAGGACTAAACTGACCCTGATCTCTTGGACTCGCTAGAAGGACAGTAAAAGATTTGAAGAAGGGCTTTTTTTTTTTTTTAAATGTTTTTATTTATTTTTCAGAGAGAAAAAGAGAGAGAGCTATCTGGGAAGGGTCAGAGAGAGAGAGAGAGACGGAGGGAGGGGGAGGAGAGAGAGGGGGAAAGAGAGAGAGACAGACAGACAGACAGACAGACAGACATAGAATCCAAAGCAGGCTCCAGGCTCTGAGCTGTCAGCACAGAGCCCAATGCGGGGCTCGAACTCATGAATTGTGAGATCATGACCTGAGCAGAAACAAAGAGTCAGATGCTCAACTGACTGAGCCCCCCAGGTGCCCCTGAAGAAGGGCTTTTTTAATGTGGAGTTCCTGTCCTTTGATATTGAATTAATGCTCTTGTGCCCTCACTCTGAGACCCGGCCCTGGCGGAAGTGTGGCGTGGCCTGAAGCATGTGTAAACGGATGCTCTTGGATTCTCCTTCATCTCACATCTCCTTGCCACCTCTCCATGGACTCTATTTCCCTCCTCCACAGCACTTCCCTCCTCTCCAAATCTGATTGCTCCCCAGTTTGCTCTTGGGGTCACCTACTCCAAGCTAGACCCTTGTTCCCTTGGGACCGGTGTTTTCACCTATGCGCATTCACCCCTCTGCATGAGCACTATTGCCCGCTTCCACGGATGAGAAAAATGAGGTCCAGGGAGATTAGCTACTCGGTCCTTCAGCCAGCTGGTGGCCAGGTGGCCTCCTCATCCCGACTCCTGCCTTCCCTCCAGGGCTCCTCCCACCACCTGTAACTCTCACTCTGGAACTCTCTGCAAACCACAGGCTGAAATAACATAGGGAACCACAGGCAGTGCTAGGAAATGCAGAGTGGGAGATAAGAGAGTTTTGGTTTGTACACACAGGCTTCCCTCTTCCTCCCCCTGGAGATGGGGGGCCATTATAACCGGCACAAGGGAGCTTCCTGGGTCCAGCTTTTTCTAGGTGACCTGATGCACATGCTGCTGGGACTCGGAGGTGGGAAGCACGTTAGGTGCCCCCTTCTCCAACTAAGAGCCAGCGGGCTTGCTCGGGACAAGTCTTCAGAGACGCTCCTGGGGGCTGTTAGGTAGAAACACCAGTCATACTTCTACCCAGAGTCCGAGGCAATGGAGGGGGCCTGAGTGTGGAGCCAGCTGGATGAGGGTTTGAATCTTAGCTTCACCATGGACAGCCCCCCTACCCCCAGGGCCCCTTAAGGGCCAGGAGGGGAAGGATGGGAGCCTCCATGATGCGGTCCAGCCTGGAGGTAACCCCGTGGGGCAGAGGACACGTGCTGCCAAACCTCGGGCCCACTAGGCATCTGAGCGGGACACACAGGGGTCACCTCTGGGGCTGACACAGAACCCGAGCCCAGCCACCACCAAGCCTGCATGGGATGGGGGTGTCTGGGGCCTGCCCAGAAGCCACTCTCCCCTCTGTCGCCATCTGCACCTCGATGTCGCTTGGGAGACCCATCCCTCCCCACTCTCATTTCAGTGCATTTGCTGAGTCTGGACCCCTCTCACCCACCCTGGCCCCCAGCAGGTGACTTTGGCCTGGTCCATGAGCACACACTTGTTTTTCCAAGATAGAAATCTTCTGGTTTGTGGGAAGGCGTCTGCAGGTCCCCAGGACCACGGGCTCAGCACGGGGCAGGCCCACGATGGGTGGAGCAATGCGGGGGCCTGGTCACCTGGTCGTGCTGGGGCTCACGGCCATTCCTCACGGGCTCTGTCTCCTTGGCCCTGCCCCCCATGTCTAATGCCAAAGGACACTAGATTATGGGTCTAGAACAGGAGGAAGCCCTTGGGAATCATCTGATCCAACAGGTATATCTTTAATTAAAAAAATTTTTTTTTAATTTAATGTTTATTTCTTTTTGAAAGAGAGAGAGAGCGAGCATGGGGGAGGAGCAGAGAGAGAGGGAGACAGAGGATCAGAAGCAGGCTCTGCACCATCAGCACAGAGCCTGACGCAGGGCTCAAACTCATGAGATCTGTGCGATCATGACCTAAGCTGAAGTCAGATGCTTGCCTGACTGAGCCACCCAGGCGCCCCATTATACCTTTAATTAGCAGAATCTCCTGGATGACTTTTCCTGTCCCCACCCCAGAGATGGAGCCACGTAGTTTGGAGTGGGCCTCGGTCACCTGGGTCTATGAAAAGCACACCAGGCCCTACGATTGCTGACGAGCCCCCCCGGGAGCCCCCTCACCTGGCGGCACAGGGCATCGACTGCTGTGATCCCATCTTACACTCAGAGCTGCCTAGGACCCAGGCTCCGGCGTGCCCGGCCCGGCACCCCATACCCTCGTGCTGATTGGCGGTCTGGAAGCCCGGGGTGGGAGCCGCTTGCTTCCACAGCCCTCGTAAAGGCAGCCTGGGCAAACTGCGCAACAGGGACCATCCAGTCAGGCCCATAAACAGCCGCACAAACAGATAAATCACTGAAGCCATAAACCGCAGGGGGCCATAACAATCTCTTTACGGCCCCTCCGCGGGGGTGGGCTTTGCCGATGTTGCTTTGTGTTATTTTCTTCTTTAAATAAGCAAACTTGTGTTCTTGGGACGCCAGCCAAGAACATTAGATAAATAACTGTGATCCAGCTGCTCGCAGGAGACCCCGTCCAGGCAGACAGTGTGGGAGAGTGAGGCTGTGCTTTGATGTGTAGGTGGGGGCACCCTGGGGCCACCGGGGCCTTTGTGAAAGCCCCAGGCTCCTCGATTCCTGGCTTCCTTCCCAACTGGCCTCCCCCCCCCCACCCCTGCCACTCTCACACGTGCTGGATGTGACCAGGAGCTTCCCTCCCCCTGCCTGCAGCCTCCTATGCCTTCTTGATGCCTCAGGGCTGAGGGCAGAAGCCTTGTGGAAGGTGCCCAGGCATGACCTGGACTAACCTCACTGCTTCCTCATCTGTCACGGTGCTGGGCTCCGTACAGGTGTCCGCCCAGGTGTGCAGGGACCCTGCTCTGTGCTCTTCAGGGCAGACGCCTGTGTCTCTCGTCCTCCTCCCAGAAAGCCGCCCCTGGACAAGCCTGGCTGGGTCATTACCCTGCCCCTCCGCAGAGAGGCCCTCCCTGACCCCACACGGGGGCCCCAACATGCCAGGCTCCTCTGGGATCTGCTTCTTCCCTGACTGTCTCCCTGCCACACGGGGCTCATCCAGGGTAGAGCCTGGGTCCTCTGGTGGCATTGAGTGAGGCTGGAGGGAAAGTCAGGGCAGCAAAGGGCTCTGGAGGCAGATGCACGGGGTGCAGACGCCGCTCACGCTCTCACTAGCAGGGTCACCACATACAGCTTGTGACAGGACAGCTTGACATCTGCTGCCGTGCAGCCTCCCTGCCTGGTCCCATCCCTCCGTGAGAGAGGGAATCCCATCTGTTAAAATGTGTCTCCCCTACCAGCCTGTGAGTCCATGCAGCCGGGCTGGGTCTCATTCCTTTCTCTACCTTAGTCGGGCCCTGCAGGTGGCTCAGGAGCCCCGCAGGCTACAGAAGCTGCTTGCTGTCCCTGCCTAGGGCTGGGGTTCCTCTGTGCCCCACAGTGGGGCATCGCCTCCTCTGTCCTCCAGGGCGTTAGTCACCTTTGCTCTGAGCCTCTGCTTACGCAGCAGGGGGTCCACTTCTCCACATCTCTTCTATCCATCCCTGGTCCCCGCTGTGTCCTGAGCTGATCCCAGCATGCCCCGTCCTTTTCCTGCACTTTCCTTGACAGTCTTTTCTGCACAGCCCCTGCTCCCTCCATCTTCAAGGCCATTTCCCATCCCGCCTCTGAGAAAGCGCTTTTCTCTATCCCTCTCCAAACACCCATCACTGTCCTAGTGTCTCTGTCTGACGCCCACCCCATTTCTGGTTTCATCTAGAAGCTGCTGGACGGGGCCACAGCGCCCTGCTCTGGACCCATACACGGCCACATGGAGCTCCCTCTACCTCCCGGAAGCCACTCCCCCTTTCTTGCCTATTGGGTGCTGGTCAGTATCATGTCTACCATTAAGGCCCAGAGCCGATGTCATTCCATCCAAAAAGGCTTTTCTGAGTCTCTCCTTTGCCCAGGGAGTGGGGGTCCTGGTCTCCTCCATGGCCTCTGTGACCTGTTTTGGAGTGGGCACCTGCTAAGTGTTTGTCTTGACTGAGGATCATACAACAGGCATCTCAGACCCCTCTCTGAATGGCTTTTGGTTGGAACATTAAGATGTCCGTGTGGTATCAGACAAAATTCAGTTGCGGTCATGTCAAGATGTTTCCGACGGCCAAATCATTCTCTGACGGTATCGCTGGAATATAAATTGGCACTATCTCGATCAGCTTGGAAAGGACCCATGGCATTCGCTCCAAGTTGTCTGACGATGTCCAGATGTGGGCTGCTGGGCTGAAGCGCATTTTCTATCATTGAGCTGACAGGAGCCCCACGTCTGGCAGGGGCGTCCGGCCACGGGCGGGTCACCACTCTATGTGCACCCCGTTTCTCCTTGGCAGCAAGGAGGGAGCACCAGCGGGCCTACCAGCAAGCTCACACACACGGTGGAACGATGCCCACTTTTCTGATGCAGGCTGTGCTCTGAAATCAAGTATTCTGCACATTTATAGAGAGCGCGGAGCCCCCCGTAACCTGGGTGGGCTCCCTGTGGGCGGGAGCAGCTGGCCTCACCATGATGCTGAACAGAGGAGACCCAGAGGTGGATATTAGATCCCCCTGTAAACACTGGGAGCCCTGGAGTGTCAGGGAGGCTGGAGTTCAAGTCCAAGGTCAGGCAGGCTCCTGGGGGCTCGTCTTACTCTACTGGCAAACAAAGGCAGGCTGCCATCCTACGCCTGGGTCTTTTCCTTCTCGTGTGCCTGCTTCCCATGTTGGGGACTTCCTGCGTTTCAACGTAGACACCTCCCAAGGCACCAGAAGGTACTGTGCAGCTGCACGCTAGTCCAGGCTCTGTGGGGGAACCTCCGCCACCCTCCAGGGCCACAACCCGGCTGAGCACTGCAGCTCGGCTAAGTGCAGAGGGACAAGATCCAGATCCCTGAGATCAGGCCAGGTGCGGGGCCATGGACTAGAAGTGCCCTAAGTAAGATGCGACAATGCTCTCCTAAGGTTCATGGGTCAGGGGCACACTCTTTTGCATAGGGGGGAAAGGAAAGGAATTTTGTTTTTAAGTTTACTTGTTTATTTTTCAGAGAAAGAGAGAGAGCGAGAGAGCGAGAGAGCGAGAGGGCAGAATCCCAAGTCGGCTCTGAGCTATCAGCACAGAGACTGATAACAAGGCTCGAACTCACAAACCGTGAGATCATGAGCTGAGGCAAAATCAAGAGTCTGGACGCTTAACTGACTGAGCCCCCCAGGCGCCCCGGGAGAGGTTTTATCAGGGGCCAATGTTTGGGCAGCCTTGAGGGCTGGGAAGAGCTTAGGCGAGTCTGAGATACAGGACATCTGAGACGAGATATGGAAGCAAGTAAGCCTGGATCAACTGATTGCTGTCTAGAACTTTCTATGTGCAAAAGCATGGGAATAAAGTCCACACGGCCAGGGCAGCCGGTTAAAGAGGGGATTCCCGTGGACTGGGCAGACAGGGTGGACTGTGGATGTGTGCAGGCAGGCATGGGGGCCAAGGGAGGCTGCCAGAAGCCACTGATTTTTTTTTAATTTTAAAAAACTTTATTTTTGAAAGAAAGAGAGCCAAAGCACAAGCAGGGGAGGGGCAGAGAGAAAGAGGGAGACATAGAATCTGAAGTAGGCTCCAGGTTCTGAGCTGCTGGCACAGAGCCCGACATGGAGCTTGAACCCACGAACCATGAGATTGTGACCAGAGCTGAAGTCGGACGCTCAACCAACTGAGCCTCCCAGCCACCGCCAGAAGTCATATTTCTCCAGAGCAGTGCCACCTGCGAGCATCAGAGTGAGTTTTCTCCAGGATGACCTGGGACACTGGGTATCATTCCAAGCCGAGTGTGGCTGTTTATTTGGACACACAGCCATTCTCATTGTTCCTGGGCTGGAGGACTGTAACCAAGCCTCTCCCTTGATGTGGCCTTGCCTGCTAACTGATTCCTGCTGGCAGACAAACACGTCTCCAGCACACACCTCTGCTCCTCACCACAGCAAACCCGGGCCGGAGGGCACCGGTGAGCTGTTTGTTGGGCACCCTTTGCCCCTTAATGGCAAAATCCATAAAGGGGACAGCCTCAGTCATGGGAACCCAACCCTGCAGGGCTCAGAGAAGCTGGCTTGGCAGAGAAGTCCAGTCCAGGGGCAAGAGAATAGCAGGTCTAGGGGTCATTGGCACCCTGGCCGCTGGAGAGAGGAAACCCTGCCCCAAGTCCTTTCATCCTCGTGTGGACACTCTGATCCCCAGTTTCACTTCTTGAGCACCCGGACACTAGGGAGGAAGTGCCCTGGGCTAGGGAGATGCCCTTCTGGAAACTGGGAGGGCCATTCCCAGTTGCAGATCAGAAGAGAGACTTCATCTCAATGTCTTTCTTACTGTTCGAAAAGTTTTTGGACAAATGACAAAAATACAATTAGTTCAATGGGGTAGAAGGAAAGGGCGGAGCCAAACAAGAGACGAACAACAAAGGACTACGTCAGGATGCAAGACTATAGGTTCCGTGCCCTGTCTGGACGTGGGTCCCGAATGTACAGAGTCAGGATGACATGCAAACGTAACCATGGAAAACATTCATAGCATACAGAGGATGAAAACCTGCCAGCACCTCAGGAAAAGCACAGCCAACCCCAGGCCTAAGATCAGCACCGAACTGATACAAAGCACCCCCAAAAGCACGATCTCAAATGACACCCTGTACATGTCCTGCCCTGGAGAGATGGCTGGAGCCACCAGAGCCACAAAGGGTACGCAGGAGCATCTGCTCAAAAGACATGCTTCAGGGAGCACCTGGGTGGCTCGGTTGGTTAAGTGCCAGACTTCGGCTCAGGTCGTGATCTCAATGTTTGTGAGTTCAAGCCCCGCGTTGGGCTCTGTGCTGACAGCTGGGAGCCTGGAGCCTGCTTCAGATTTTGTGTCTTCCTCTCTCTGCCCTTCCCCGGCTCACACTCTGTCTCTCTCCTCTCTCTCTCTCTCAAAAATAAATAAACATTAAAGAAAAAAAAAAAGATGTGTTGCAGGTATGCATGGAACCAAGCTGCTGACCTACAGAACTTCAATGTAGGTTTTTTTCCTCCTTGTATTTAAAATGTCAGGTTGAGCATCTAACTTTTTTTAAGTTTATTTATTTTGAGAGAGAGAGAGAAAATGAGCAGAGAGGAGGAGGAGGAGGAGGAGGAGAGAGGGAGAGAGAGAGAGAGAGAGAGAGAGAGAGAGAGAGAGTGTCCCAAGCAGGCTCCAAGCTGTCAGCTCAGAGCCTGACATGGGGTGACCTGAGCCAAAACCAAGAGTTGGATGCTTAACCGACAGAGCCACCCAGGTGTCCCTGAGCATCCGACTCTTGATTTTGGCTTTGGTCATGGTCCCAGGGTTGTGGGATCGAGCCCCATGCTGGGCTCTGCACTGAGCGTGGATCCTGCTTGGGATATTCTCTCTCTCTCTCTCTCTCTCTCTCTCTCTCTCTCTCTCTCTCTCTCTCTTTCTCTCTCTCTCTCTCTCTCTTTCGTCCTCCTTCCCCTTGCTCCTCTCCTCTGCTTGTGCATGTATGCTCTCTCTCTAAAAAAACAAATAAAAGTAAAATAAAACAGTACACGAAAAAGTGTCAGAGGAAAGGCTCTGTGCAGATTTAAAGGGAAGTCAGAGCCAGGAGCACCTGGGTGGCTCAGTCGGTTAAGCATCTGACTTCCGCTCAGATTATGATCTCACGGTTTCTGAGTTTCAGCCCCGTGTAGGGCTCTGTGCTGACAGCGTGTAACCTGCTTCGGATTCCATCTCCCTCTCTCTCTGCCCCTTCCCCACTCACCCTCTGAGTCTCTCTGTCTCTTAAAAATAAATAAACATTAAAAAATTTTTTTAAAGAGAAGTCAGAACCTGACTCTCACATCACAAGTGTCTGTGCTACCTCATCCTATTTGGGTTTGAGTGGAATCACCGGACAGTAGCCCCTAGACTGTGGTCGGTGTCAGGGTTCCCAGGTTGCAGGCCAAGAGGGGCAAAATGACAGACTCATGTTCACAAATAAATCCAGTCTCCACTGCCAGAGGGGGCTCTAGCGCGCCCAACCGTGAATCTGAGGGGGAACATGGTTCCAAGTATAAATCTTAGAACTATCGCCAACCAGAGTCAAATGCTTCCGATTCAGCCTGAGCTCTAGAAAGAACTACAGATCCAAAGGTTCCAGTAGGTTGGTTTAGAAGGATTTTAGGGGCACATGGGTGGCTTAGTTGGTTAAGCATCTGACTTAATGGTCACGATCTTGCGGTTTGTGAGTTTGAGCCCTGCACTGGGCTCTGCTGTCAGTGCTGTACATGCTTTGGATCCTCTGTCTTCCACCCCCACTTCAAAAATAAACAAAAATAAATAAAAAAAAAAGAAGAAGGATTTTAGGGGGAAATAAATCTCAAACCTGACCAACCCTACGCTAGGGAATCCAGTATCATTTTTTTAGATTAGAGGTTGCACAGTGATAGCCGCGGACCAGAGGTGACCCACAGACATGTTTTGTCTGGCCGGCAGAATGTGTTTGAAACATGTGAATTAGTGGCCCAGAGTTAAAAGTCAGGCGACTATACACACAGGCCTGAATTTCTGATCCTCGCCGAGAAGCAGAGGGATGGGCAGGGCAGAGGCTAACGGTCAGGGAATGGGGGGACCAGCTCAGGAGGGCGAAGGTGGGCATGAGAGGTGGGGTGGGAGCTGGTGGGCGTCAGCGGGCACCGGGAGAGAGGGCTGCTCCCGGAGACGTGCGGCTAAACGCTCCTTGCTCCGCATGCAGACCTGCCTTGGCTGGGAGCCCTGGCATGATTTACAGGCTTGGCAAGAGAGCCGTTTCCTCGTGCCTGTTTCTCATTAAAGCTTTTAGGCAAAGGGCTCCGTTGCGATCCTGGAGCCGGGGTTAGCCCTGGCCTTATTAAACAGAAATATACAGCCAAGAGGAAATGAAGGAGGAAGGGCAAATGATGCCAAAGGGGAAAAGGGGGACCAAAAACCAGAGTAAAATACTGGGGGGGGGCTGGGGGGGTTGGTGGGGAGATGGGATGGGAAGGGGCAAGAAGTAACAGCTTCAGATCTTTCAGGAGAACTGATGAGAACATGGGAGCAAAGAATCAGCCCCCTCTCCACCCCCATAAGACCTCTGATGCGGGTTTGGGCTCTGGAGCTCTATACCCTTAAGCCCCTGGTGGATTTGGTGCCTCTCCTAGCCTTACTTTCCTCAGCTGTAAAATGGGTACAGCATCAGCAGTAATAAGACCGAGTTGCCAAGGGAACGAGATGAAAACACGACGCAGAAGACGACCAGCACGCAGGGGACAGGCGGCTCCTCAGAGGTGGCATCCCGGCTCTGCCCTCGGCCAGCAGAGCCAGATCTGCCGTGCTCATCAGAGTCGCCACCTGTTGGGTCTCAGGAGACCAAGCTGGAGGAAGCCCGTTGGCGGGCATGGTGGCTCCAAATGCCTTTCGCATTGTCCCTGCCGGGGCAGTAAGTGCCAAAAGCACCACCTGGGGTTAGAGCAGGGCAGTCAGGGTTAGTTTTCAATGTACCTGAGCAGGATGCTCGCTTGGGCAGGGGCATGGCAGGGCTGGGGGCTGACGCACTGCTCAAGCTGGGGCAAATCCTCTCCCCCTCACCCACACTCACCCCAGGGAGTGCATCAGGGTGGGAGGAGGGTAGATTGTGCAAATGGAGGAGTCTACATAGGTTACATGTGTGGAGGAGTCTTCCAGATGCCGGGAGGTGTTCAAATACGTGTTCACTTGTTTTTAATCAAGTGGACCCTGGAGGGTATAATTCTCAGTGCATACTGGCTTCTATTCAGAAAGGAAATATTTGATCAAAAATTACCATGCCGAAGCAGATAACAGAATGGTGAAGCAGTTTAGCGGAGGAGGAGGGAAGAGCAGGCGGTTTCCGTCAGGATCACCTGAGCCAGACCTCTGCTCCTCCCAGCCTCTGCATGCCCTTCCACCCACCTGGCTGCTCGACACGCTCCCCTTCTCCCTTCCAGGTCCAGTTCAGCTGTCACCTCCCCATTCTTCCTTGACACCCCCAAGTCTTTCCGCACCGGCCGACGGGGCTCCAGTTCACGGGCGTGTCTCCCGCCCCCGAAAGGTCTTTGAGCATGGTCGAAAGCATGAGCTCAGGAACTCAACCGCCTGGGTTTGCATCGCACCTCTGCCACCTGGAACATCTCAATGCCCCAGTTTGCTCATCTGTAAAGTGAGGAGGAGAATGGCGCCCACCTCGAAGAGCTGTCCTGAGGACCGGACTAACAGACCCAAAAGTGTTGATGGCGTCCGCCCTCAGCAAGCCCTGAAAACCCGTGAGCTGAAAGCACAATGGGCTACCACGTCACGGCCATGGACGGTTCGAATCAAAAAGTCAGAAACAGTGTTGGTGGGAGGGGTGCCTGGGTGGCTCAGTTGGTTAAGCGACCGACTCTTGGTTTCAGCTCAGGTCGTGATTTTGTGAGTTCGAGCCCTGCATAGGGCTCTGCACTGACACTGCAGAGCCTGCTTGGGATTCTCTCCCTCCCTCTCTCTCTGCCCCTTCCTCCCTTTCAAAATAAAGAAATAAACATTTAAAAAACCCCAGCAAGCGCTGGCGGCATGTGGAGAAATCAGAAACATGCCTCTACTGCTGGCTGGAACTTAAGATGGTGTGGCCACTCTGGGAAACAGTCTGGCAGGTCCCCAAACGGGGAAACGTAGCCTTACCATGTGACCGAGCAATTCCACTCCTAGATCTGCAGATGCATGTTCACGATAGTGTTATTCCTGCGTCTCAAACTACAGGCAAATGTCAGTAAGTGGACAAATGGAGAAAGAAATGTGGTCTGTCTGTACAATGGACTTTATTCAGCCCTAAGAAGAAATAAAGTACTGATTCTTGCTGCAGCACGGATGACTTGTAAATTCTATGCTCCATGAATGATGCCAGTCACAGACAGCCACATGCTATGCATTTCCATTTATATGAAGTCCAAAACAGAGAAATCTCTCCGGACAGAGTGGATCAGCAGTTGCCAAGGGCTGGGGAAGGGTTGGAAGGTGAGGGAGCGTTGGCTAAAGATCAGGGGGTTTCTTTTAGAGGTGATGAAAGATTCTCAGATTGGCGGTGGTAAGGGTTGCACATTTCTATGACTACACTACAAACCACTGAATTGTACACTTAAGCTGGGTAAACTGTACGTATAGGATATGAATCATATCTCCATAAAGCTGTCTTTTAAGGTTGCCCCCCGCAGGGGGAAGAAAAAGAAGGAAAGAAAAGAAAGCCTGTTAGCTGTTATTATCTGTTTCTTGGCTTCATGGGGTCCAGTCCAGATCAGGTACTGTCAATTCTGGGAGAGTGACGGCTTAAATCAAATCATCAGCATGGATTATGTGCCCACAGAATGCTTACACACAGCTCCTCATTTGGTCTTGGAAGAGCACAGAGACCTTCCCAGCGCTTGCTTCTGTTTCTCACTGCCCTTTGCCAATTCGTTAGCAAATACCCCCACCATCCCACCGCCTTCCAGATGCATCCAGAATCCCATCTTGTCTCACCATCTGCACCGCCCGTCTCCCCTCCCCCTTGGATTCTCCAACCCAGCTAAGTCCCCCCAGCTTCCTTGCCGCTCCCTACAGCCTGTCTTCAGCCCGGGGATCCTTCAGGAACCAAAGTTGGTGTTTCGGTCTTTCTCTCAGAGCCCTACAGTGACGTGCCTTCTTGCTCAGACAACAAAAGCCCGAGTCGGACACGGCCTCCCTTCCTGCCCCCTTCCCCACTCCACCCTACCCCCCAGGTTATTCTCTCCACGGCGGCAGGCTGACCGGCACAGGCATACACTTGCCTAAACGTCTTCCCTTCTTCCTGGGCCCCCTCTCCCCCAGGAACCCTCTTGACTCCCTGTCTTTCCTACTTTAAACCTTGGTTCCAACACCCTCATCCCAGGGGGCCCCCGCCCTTGTGCAATACGTCCACCTGCATATTCCATACCCCCAAGTGCCTTCATCTGCTTTTTCTCTTTTCCAGAGCACTTGTCATCTTATAAAATACTATGCAATCTCTTTATTACAGCCTTTATTTATTGTCCACCTCCCTGCTAAATGGGAGCTCACTCAGGTCAGGGATTTTTATTGTGCTGATTTATGCAGCCTCTCCTACCGGGAGGCTCAGGAAGCATTTGTGGAGAACTTGGTCCTCACATCTCAGAGACACAGGCTTTAATTTTGCTCGTAGAAGGGCTTGCCCAAGGCCACGCAGTGTGTAGAGAACAGGGCTGAATCTGTGTAAAGGGGTGGCAATGACCACCTTCCTCTCTCCCTGCTCTGCAGGGCGGAAGGCATGTCCTGTCCACTTCCCGGAGGTAAGCCTTGGATGGACTGTGTTCAGAAAGCTAAGTTTGCAGCCAGTTTTATAGAGTCTGGAAGGAAGCAGCATGAGGCAGATGGGCTGGCGCGCTCACAGGGAGAGGTCTGAGTCAGCGGTGCGGGGCGAGGATGACCATGTTATCAGGCAGTAGAGCCACTATTAACATAACTTGAGAAAACAGTATCCTGTCATGGGCTGCCGGTTCACAGCTGTCAGACTCAAACCGCCTCCCCCAAGCAAGGGATGCCTCTCCTTCCTGGCCTTGCAAAGGGGGCCCGTCCTCCTTGCTTCTGGCCAGGAAGAGTTGGGCTGTGTGGTGTTTAAGGTGGCAAAATTCTGGGGCTTCTAGGTGGCTCCGTCGGTTAAACAGCTAACTCTTGATTTTGGCTCAGTGGTTCATGGGTTCGAGCCCCACATCGGGCTCTGGGATTCTCTCTCTCTCTCTCCCACAATAAATAAGTAAACTTAAACATAAATAAAGTGGCAAAATTCTGGACCCCATCTGCAAAGGGCTGCTGGAGAATGAGCCCCAAAGCATCGGGCAGTCAGTCCTGACATTGGTTTAATGAAACATACTTATGTCAAGTGATAGTGAAGCCAGAAATCTCCATGGTCTTCAACTCTCCTTTCCTTCACCCTGGGCCACCAGCCGTCTCTGGTCCTGTGATCATAGCACCTCACTTTCCTGGGCGCGTTTGCCCACCCCAGCTCATCTCCATGGTGGTCTGCAGAGTTCCCGGGCACCAGCCGGGGGCAGAGTCCATCCTGGCCATGGTGACAGCCTTGGGGGATGTCGGGATGGCAGGCAGGCAGAGGGGGAGGAACTGCATGTACCTTTGATGAGGACAGGATGGGTCTGGGGACAGCGAGGGAGCATGTGGCAGGAGACTGGGGCCCCAGAGACGGGGCAGAGAAGACATTGGAGAAGCAAGCGGGGTCAGATGAGAAGGGCTTTACTGAACATCCAGGATGTTAACCCTCCAAGAGGTTAAGGGATTCCACGGAGCCCTTGGAGAATGCATCGGTGCCCACCCACTCCGGTCCAATTTCGGGGTATTCAGCATCCCCTGAAGTCTGCTGTCCCCACCCCCGGGCAACTGGGTCTCTCATCGGGTAGGAAATAACCACCATCGGCTCTGGCGTTCAGAAGGATTCGGGAGATGACCAAGTAGAGGGAGAGAAAAGAAGGGAAGGGGTGAGAAAAACCCACAATAATACAAAAGCTGCAGGTAAATCCAAAGAGGTCCAGATGCTAGAAACATTCCAAAGTGAGGCGTGTAACCAACACCGACCTGAGGGCTAAGAGGCAGCCGTGGAGATTGGAGATGGCTCCAGAAGAAATGAGAATACGGAGAGAGAGTCCCCAGCATCTGATTCGACGGGGGAGTCGGGAGAAGCGGGGAGGAAACTCTTGGGTTTCGTGCTGGTTGGCGAAGCTCCAAGAAAAGGTTTGGTGCCTCTGGGGGTCAGGCTGCCCTGCTCAGTCCCCAGGCCACACTCCCCCTACGCCAGCTGTCGGAGGCAGAGAACAGAGACAGTGAGAGCAGGGAGGGACAGCCGGTGGTCCCTGTTTCAGCCCTCTGTGCCCAGCAGGTCTGAACATGCAGGGCCAGTATGCAACGGCTCACAGCCTGAACCCCAAAAGCTCTAAGCAGAGAGTCTATCGTTGGCAGGATCACCTGGAGGCAAGCCCACCCCGATGTTCGCAGATTTTATGTGTCGCACTTCGTTCACACATTTTCCTGCAGAACGGTTAGTGTGTCTGGTTACGGCTGCCTTGTGCACATACCTTTCTAAAATTGAGCCATTTTGAATCCTGGACACACCAAACCCCAAGGAATTGGGGAATATATCATGACTTGTAGCAGGGAAAGTGTGATTTAATGATCGTACCTCTCTGAGGTGGTCAGAAAACACAGCAAGATCTCTAAGACATAGGGTTCAGTTGAAAAACCGTTCTAATTTAACCGTGCCACAAAAAGTTGCAAAGTATCTGATGAGTCGAGTTGGATACTATTGTAGGCAATGGTATTAGAAAGGTAAAAAAAAAAAAAGTAACAATAAAACAAAATTCTCTGCTTGTGCTCACATATGTGCTCACATATAGAGAAAAGCCTGGATGGAGCCACAAGAATCTGGTAATAGTGAGAGAACCCTAGCGAGAAGGATCCTGTAGGGATGAAGGTGGACTTTGACATTTTATTCTATATACTTTGGTATTGCTTATGTTTTTTTCCTAATGAGTGCTACAGACTCTTTATGTCCCTGCCAGTTTCATACTTTGAAATCTTTTTTTTTTTAAAGTTTATTTATTTTTATTTTGAGAGAGAGTGTGTGTGCACATATAGGGAAGAAGGGAGGGAGGGAGGGAGGGAGGGAGGGAGGGAGGGAGGGAGAGAGAGAGAGAGAGAAAGAATGAATACCAAGCAGAATCTGCACTGTCAGCATAGAATCTGAAGCAGAGCTCAGTCTCACCAACTGTGAGATCATGACTTGAGCTGAAACCAAGAGCTAAACACTTAACCGACTGAACCATCCAGACGCACTCATGCTTTGAAATCTTGACACTCAATGTGATGGTATCTGGAGGTAGGACCTTTGGGAGGTGATTAGGTCATGAGGTGGGGCCCTCATGGTGGGATTAGTGCCCTGATAAGAGACCCCAGAACTCCCTTGCCCCTTCTGCCACGTGAGGACACACGGAGAAGTCGGCCATCTATGAACCAGGAAGTGGGGGGCCCCACCAGACACCCAGTCTGCTGGCACCTTGATCTTGGCCTTCCAGCCTTGAGAACCAGGAGGAACAGGTGTCTGTCCTTTTTATAAGCCACCAGGCTATGGTATTC
>NC_043705.1:12090944-12117880 GCF_006229205.1 Suricata suricatta
CCCCCCCCCCCCCCCCCGCCCCCCAGTTCCCAGCCTCAGGTTGGAAGGGGAACCTTGTTCTACAGACTGGTCCTGACCCCACACTGCCTCCCACAGAACCCCCCAAATGAGACCATTGATTAGAAGGTGCTTTGTGAATCGTAATGAACTATACATGCATCCGACTCTTTAGGGGATAGAAGATTCCTTATTTGGGTTTTGTTTTGTTTTGTCTTGTTTTTGGCCAAAGCCTTTCTGGCCACTGAGGAAACACAGCAAGGCCCTTTGGGAGCAGGGGCAAGCTGACAGGTCACATGTTGCCCAGAGTCAACGCAGTTGAAGACCATCCCCCGTGGATGGGACTGTGACCCTGGGTCACAGGGGACTTTGCTGGGGGAAGCGCAGCACGGGCACCGATGTGTGACCCGGCAGTGGGGAGCGGACACTCTCCCATGGCTGCGGAAGGACGTAGCAGTCTTGGATTTCCAGGGCCTGAGCTATTTTTGTGCAGCTTTCTCTTTTCTGTTTGCTTTTGTGTTTCCTTCTTATTTTCCTTCTTTTCTCCAAAAGGGGAAATGACACTGCCACCCACAGCATCTGATCCCAAGTTCCAAGTTTTGATTTTGCAATTGCAGTTGATTTCATTCATTATTCATTATTTTTAATGTAATGTATTAAGAAAAAAAATATTTTTTACACGGAAACATTTTTTCCAGGAGTTTGAAAACCAGGAGTGAATGGAAAGTGACATTTGAGTCAGGCCTTCAAGGAGGTGCTGGGGAGGGTGCCGGCCCTGGACGTGGGGGTGGGGCTGGAGGGGCAGCACACAGGCCCAGGTCTTTGGCGAGTCCGGGGATGAGCCCCCGCGCGAGGGAGGAATCACCAAGACAGGACTCAAGGCTGCACACGCAGGGCTGTGCTCCCCACCTGTCCCCGAATGTCCTGCTAACGACAAAACTTAAGTGCGTGAGGCAGGGGAAAGCCTTGAAGGGGTGGGTATGGAGGGTGGCATGGGAGGGTGGGGGAGCTGGGGCGCCGGCCCGTTAGGGGGAGAGGCAGGGCAGAGAGAGCACATCCAGAAGGCTCATTCCAGGGTGTGACTGCTAGGACACAGGTCAAGGTCACCTTAGAGTCGTGATTCCTCGATTGGAAATAAATCAGAGCTCCGACCTCCCTGGCCCACAGTCACAGAAGTGGCCCCGGGCTCCGACCCCTTCTGGTCCTCGCTCATCAACTAGACGATCTGAGCTGCCAACGCCTGCTGTCAGGAAAGAATTAGAAAGTGGCCTTGACGGAGCCCTTCAGCTGGAAGGGGAGGACAGTAGGCTGGCGGCCAAGTCTGCTGAGCACTTAGCGGGTGGAGGCTCCGAGAGCCACAGTGGGGCTCCCAGCTCACCCCTTCTCCACCCTCCACCCGGAAGCTGTGAGGGCACACAGCAGGCTCTCCTGACTGCCTAGACAGGCACAGGGAAGAGCCTCTTACTGGCAGATTAAAACCTAAAGGGGCGGGGCGCCTGGGTGGTTCAGTTGGTTAAGTAGACTTCAGCTCAGGGAGCCAATTTTTTTTCTTAATACATTACATTAAAAATAATGAATAATGAATGAAATCAACTGCAATTGCGATTGGTTAAGTCAACTTCAGCTCAGGTCATGATCTCACAGTCCGTGGGTTCGAGCCCCACGCCGGGCTCTGAGCTGACAGTTCAGAGCCTGGTGCCTGTTTAGGATTCTGTCTCCTTTTCTCTCTGCCCCTCCCCCATTCACTCTCACACATGTTCTCTCTCTCTGTCTCTCAAAAATGAATAAATGTTAAAAAAAAAAAAAACCCCAAACAAATCTAAAGGGACATGTGAAAGGGGTGCCTGATTAATAATGACCCGGAAAGTCCCTTGCATGGTCCAGTACGGCCAGTGGTCATGAGTATTACATTTGGGTATTACAGATATTATGGGTATTATGTTTCTCGGAGTCTGGCACTACCCCAAGGATGTACTGGCCTGAATTTCTCTGACTGATCGGGCATGTTCCCTCCCCTGAATTCAGGGGCTTCCCAAGGACAGTACGGTCTTGACCTGAGTCTGACCTATGCAGAGACGCCTAATTTGGGGACCCCTGTGACCCTGGAGTCTTCCTGAAGAAGCTGGTTTCAGCACAGTGCTGGTGGAGCTGAGCTTTCTAAGCTGGGAGGCTGAGGCCCAGAGAGGCTGGCTGGTCTGCCCAAGGCCACACAGTGGGCATGGGCAGAGCCACAGTTCAAGATGTTTGGGGCAACTGCCCGGGCTCCCGATTAGAGACACCCACATGGCCTAGAGGGAAAGTTGGGTTTTTAGGGTGGGAATGAAAAGCTCAAAAAAAAAAAGTCAACTTCCAGGGTTTTTTGTTTGTTTCAAAATCAGTTCCTTTGAAAACTCTATGCAGCTCTAGAGTATATACCGGAACGATGGGAAGAGGCTAAAGCTGGAGACCCCGCCTAGTCCTGCTTCCCCCTCAAGTGCAGGGGATGAATATGGGGCCAGGGCACATGACCCAGAGGAGGTGGGGAGCTGGCGGGGATTCTCCACTGGTGGCCAGAGTCCAGAAGCCCGTGGGGACCCAGTGATGAAGGTCAGCGGGGGAGTGGCTGGGCCGGCGGAATGCATCCTGGGGTCCCACTGAGCCTAATGGGTGCTGTGCTCCCCCCAAGGTGTCAGTACATTCTAAGCCCCCTTCACTCCCAGGAAGCCTGAAACGAGGCCTTGAAGCCGAGAGGGGAGTGTTCTGGAAGAGTGAGCCCTGCCCCAGGAGTACAGAGGGAGAAGCCCAGTGCGCCCCGGGGGCTGGGACCTGTCTCTACCGCTCCAGCGCCGCACCCCCCCCCCATCCCAGGCCTCTCAGGCAAGAGGCCCCCGAGGGGGGAAGTCATAACGCTGAACGTCAGCTGTGATTCAGGGCAGCCTGGAAGTAAAGTGATTCCAGCTGGCAACCAGGGACGGCAAGGGGTGTGCAGCGGGAAGGGGGAAGCGGGGAACACGCGAGCGCAGACCTGGGGGGCGAGAGTCCTCACCGATGGCTGGCCTCGGCCTCTGGCCGCTCCTGAAAGACGGACAGGAGCCGGGAGGGTCTTGGTCAAGTCTGAGTGGTTCTCAAACTTGACGTGCATCTGAATTACCTGGCAGACCTGTTAACACACACAGGGCTGCCCCCTCCACCTTCCCCCCTTTGGATCTGGGTGGACCTCAAAAATACGCATTTCTAATTTCTGGAGGCTTCCCCGGAGCTGCTGCTGGTGGCATGGGGATCCCACTTGTAGAACTGCTGCTCTAAGCTGAACGCTTCACTCCAGTCCTGCCTCGCTCCTGCCCCACCTGGGTCAGACTGGACCCCACCCAGGAAACAGGACAACTCTGAAGGAGGGAGGGCTGAGGCCAGCTTTTTCCTCAGGCCGGCCCCTCCCCTTCCGACCCTTCAGGCCCAAGACTCCACCCAGGCTGTTGGCTACCTCATCCCCGGGGGCCTCTGTCAGCCCCACAAGACTGTCCCATGGTTTCCTGGGCGGGCGGGCTGGGGAGGACACTCATCCCCAGTCAGCTGTCCCGTGTGGCCCGGGACTTTGTGTGGAAACCTGGTCCCTCACATTGAAGGCAGACTGCTATCTCCGTAACGCCTGGGTGAGGGTGGTGGCCACTGAACCCGCTCCTGATTTCTGAGGAAGGATCTGGTAGGATTTTCAATGCCCCCCAGTTGGCCTTCAGGGTAGAGCCTGAGGTTGGGTGAGTGTGACTTGGAAGCAATACACCATCTGTTTAGAAGCGTTAGAGACATCAGGACCAACCTCATTTCCATCCTGACTGTGGTGAAGAATGTGAGCACCACTCCTCAGTCATGTGACTTTGGACAACTTACTCCCTTTGTGCCTCAGTCTTCCCGTCTGTACAATGGACGTCATTACAGAACCTACCTCATAGGGTTCCCTGAGAGAAAAATAAGATCATCTGAGTAACCCACTAAATGCTCACTAAACATATTATTTAAAAAATAAGCCAAGAACACGGGGAGCCTGGCTGGCTCAGTCATAAGAGCACGCGACTCTTGGTCTTGGGTCGTGAGTTCAAGTCCCATGTGGGGTGTAGCAATTACTCAAATAAAACTTAAAAAAAAAAAAAAGCCAAGAACAAAGCCTTGCAGAGGAGCGTTCCCACAGGCACCAGTCACAATAGCCACGAAGGTCCCTCAACTGATGAACGGATAAACAAAATGTGGTCTGGCCATTCGCTGGAATCTTATTCGGCCAGAAGAAGAGTGACGTGCTGATTCTCTGCTACGGTGTGCGTGAACCTCTGCGACATTATGCCGAGTGAAAGGACACAGACACAAAGGGTCACATCCTGAATGGATCCATTTATAACAAAACTTCCAGAATCTGTAAAGCCACAGGGATGGAAAGTGGGTTTAGTGGTTGTCAGGGGCTGGGGAGTCACCACCAAAGGGTGCTGGGTTTCCCTTTAGGGCGATGACTAAGTTCTGCAACCAGTTGTTGGTGATGGTTACACAACGCTGTGACTGTACTAAGTGCCACCGAATCACAGACTTTACAGTGTCCCCGGGCAGATCTCCCCTCTCCATGGACGCTGCTCCTCTCCTAGGGGCAGTGATTGTGAAATAAGGCCGACCGAGAAGGCATGTTTATGAAACGACATGTCAGGGGCGCCTGGGTGGCTCAGTCGGTTAAGCACCCGAGTCTCGGTTTCGGCTCAGGTCATGATCTCATGGTTTGTGAGTTCAAGCCCTGCCCGTAAAGGCTCCACACTGTCCAGAGCCTGCTTGGGATTCTCTCTCTCTCTCTCTGCCCCTCCCCTGCTCATGCTGTCTCTCTCTCCTCTAAATAAAAGAAAATTAATGGGGCGCCTGGGTGGCTCAGTTGGTTAAGCATCCGGCTTAGGCTCAGGTGGTGATCTCACGGTTGTGAGTTCGAGCTCTGCATCAGGCTCTGTGCTGACAGCCCAGAGCCTGGAGCCTGCTTTGGATCCTGTGTCTCCTTTTCTCTCTGACCCTCCCCTGCTCGTGCTGTCTCTCTCTCTCAAAATAAATAAAAAACATTAAAAAAAAAAAAGGGAAATAGCAGGTGTGTCGAAAGCAGTGTCAGCCCAGACACCACAAACACGCCAAGCTGGTGATGGTGAATCTAGAGTTGGCCACGCAGCCTGCCTACAGACTCGGCCCCCTCACTGCCCCTACCTGGACTGCCTGTTTTCTCATAAAACAGGTTTCACAAGGTGCTGGCTCCCCGGGCTTGATGTGAGACCAAAGCCTCAGGAAATCCCAGAGATGTTCATCCAGGTCATAAACAAGGCCACGGCTTTTCAAAGGCTGGCTTCTCCTCCATGAGTTCCCCAGAGGCCACAGTGTTATGGAGGCCACATGGACGGCTTTGAGTGACGTCCTCCCCGGGGGCCTGAGTGACCCGGGCCAGGGAAACAGGTGGCCCACAAGCAGTGACCCCTCAGCCAGGCACCTGTTGCTTTTTTTTAATTAAGAATTTTTTTTAACATTTATTTATTAAAATTTTTTTAATGTTTATTTTGTTAGAGAGAGAGAAACAGAGTGCAAGCAAGGGAGGGGCAGAGAGAGGGAGACACAGAATTCTAAACAGGCTTTAGGATCTGAGCTGTCAGCTCAGAGTCCGACGCAGGGCTCGAACCCACGAATCGTGAGATCAAGGCCTGAGCCCAAGTCAGACGCTTAACTGCTCAACTTATTGAGCCACCCAGGTGCCCCTAATGTTTATTTATTTTTGAGAGAGAGGGAGAGAGAGAGAGAGGAAACAGAGGATACAGAGCAGGCTGGGTGCTGACAGCAGAAAGCCCGATACGGGGCTCAAACTCACACACTATGACATCATGACCTGAGGGAAAGTTGGATGCCTAACCCTCTGAGCCACGCAAGTGACCCTCGGTTGGGCACCTTCATCTCCCTCCCCTCCCCTGAGTTGATTCTATATCCACCCTGGGAGGTTGGGGTTTGCAGAAAGAGGAAACGAGGCTCAGGGGTTGGGAGGCAGGCCTGGATTCGCTCTTGGGGGTGCTGGTGTCGGCGTCGTGGGACCCCCGAGACCCCCCCGAGTGGGTGCTTCTGGGGGGTGTGCAGTGAGGGCGCCCCCTGTGCCCAGACCTGTGCGCCACACATCCTGGCACAGCCTGGGGTGTGGAGTCCCCAGAGAGAGCCCCTAACAGAAAGCCTGATAGAATCTGCTTGGAAGAGGCCGCTAGAGAGGCTTGCATTCCTGAGGTGTGCGGGCCACATTCCCTACCCCCATTAGCACCAAGCCTACTGGGGGCCCCCCACCCCCGGTCGGGGGGGGGCACACTCCCTGAAGCCTGAGCACTTATGATTCAGGCAGGACCTCTGTGGTGGCCCACTGGTAGCTGGACTTGTGCCCACAGCCTGGAACAGAAGTAGGGGAGGTGGGGTGGGGGCGGGGCCTCCAGGAGATCTTCCCAGCAGGGGCCCTGGTGCACCCTCAGTCATGTGGAGTGAGGGTCTACCCAGGAACACACGTTTCCTTTCAAGGTCTTCTCCTGAGGGGGCAAAGCTGGGAGGTGGGGGGGGGGGGGGAAGCTCCGCACTTCTGATGCTTCCTTCCCCTGGGGCGAGAATATTCCAGGTCTTGGTGACTTGCGGGGGCAGGAGGTTCAGGGAGGAAAACAGGACCCCTCTCCCCATCAGCCCTCATCCGTCCACATAACGCCCACACAGCCTCCACGTAAGCACCCTGGGGGTCTGAGCCCCACCCCCCTAGACTCTCTGGGCTCCAGGAGTCTTGTCCACTTCTGAGCTGGGGGGGTGGGCATGGGCACATTCTCCCTTCCCTCCTGGGAGCAGGGTGGGCCCCCCTGGAAATGTCCATGTGAGAAGTTTCTCTCGGCTCTCCCTCTGAAACTGCCCATGGGTGGGTGGTTTGCAACCGCAGACTCTCTCCAAACGGTCTGCCCCAGCTTCTCGGTTTGGGGTTGACACCAGTGTCCACAGACTGACCTGACGCAGGAGACGCTGAACCCAAAGTGGCCACTCCCGGAGGCAAGGGCCAGGCGCAGCCATGCCCACCTTCAAAGCATCAACCATAAACCCGATAAACCCAGGACCAAGGAATCAGAGTTCCCACACCGGCCACCAAAGTTCTCAAGAGACTCATTCAGCCTGTATTAACATGGAATGCATAGAAGATTCTACCAACTTCCCCTACACTCGTGATAAACCTGACATTTCTTAGAAATTTTAAATATTTTTTTAATGTTCATTTTTGGGAGAGAGAGAGAGAAACAGAGCATGAGCAGGGGAGGGGCAGAGGTGGGGGGAGACACAGAATCCAAGGCAGGCTCCAGGCTCTGAGCTATTAGCACAGAGCCTGATGCGGGGCTCGAACTCGCAAACCGTTCCTTTGACTCCTGACCTCTCTCCTCCCTGCCGACTGCTCACGGCCTCAGCAACTCGGCTCCTCAGGGTGGCCCCTGGGATGCTGACCTCCGCGGAGAGATGCCGCACTCCTGGAAGTCATTTTGCTTTCAGGATGTTCCTCACGAGAAGCAGTTTGTCAGGGTTTTGTTTAGATGCCAGCATCATGCTCATGACTTGGAACAGCCCCCTCCCACCTGCCCGGGCCCGGTGTGCCTCCCGCTTGTCCCACGGGCCCCCTCCCTGCATGGCCTTGCCCTGCTGCCCAGGCGTGCTCTCTCAGCCCACGGAGTGCTGGAGCCACACACTGGGGTGACCCCCCACCCCGTGCCACCTCCTGGGGACCCTCCGAGCCCACCGCTACAGAACGTGGCCGCGCAAACATCCCAGTGAGTGACGCAGAACCCAGTTGTTTTTCCGTGTCTTCGTTCATCTGCTGAAGAGACACCAGAGAGTGTCCCCTGCGGCCAGGCTGCCTGGGGGCCAGGGGTACAAAGATGAAACATGGCTACTGCCTGAGTTCTAACGAGAGGCAGATCGCAGGAGAAGGCGGGCTCAGGAGGCCCTTTTAGGTCAGAACAGTGGGGCCCAAGGGCACTTGGTGGCTCAGGGCACCATCTTATGGTTCATGAGTTCAAGCCCCGCATCAGGCTCTGTGCTGACAGCACAGAGCCTAGTTGGGATATTCTCTCTCTTTCTCTCAAAATATAAATGAATAAACAAACATTAAAAAAAAAAAAAAAAAGAACAGTGAGGCCCAGAAAAAGGCCTTTGAATTTCATGGTATCAAATCAACCCAGGTTCATTGGAACTAAATCTTGAAAACAGAGACCAAAATAAACTCATTCTGACAATTTTGTCTTGTCATTTCACAACGTTTACAGGGCGCCTGGGTGGCTCAGTCCAGTGAGCATCCGATTCTCAGTCTCAACTCAGGTCTTGATCTCAGGGAAGTTCGAGCCCCGGGCTGGGCTCCATGCTGGGCATGAAGCCTACTTAAAAACAAACAAAAAGGAAAAAATGTTTAAATTATAATTTCAACTCTGGGAGAATTTTTTTTAATGAAAAGGGATAGGTTTTGGTTAAATTTTACCAATAAATTTATATGAAAGCACAGCAAGGTGCTTTTTTAAAAATGTTTATTTATTTTAGACAGAGAGAGACAACACGAGTGGGGTGAGGCAGAGAGGAGACACAGAATCTGAAGCAGGCTCCAGGCTCTGAGCTGTCAGCACAGAGCCTGATGCGGGACTCGAACCCCTGAACTGTGAGATCACGACCTGAGCTGAAATCGGACGCTTAGCCACCTGAACCACCCAGGTGCCCCAAGGCTCTGCGTTTCTTAGCAAAGCACTCCGGATGGTGGGACAAGCCGGCACGAGTGTAGACCCACCAGGGTGGAGTAGGGCTCCTGCAGTGTACCCCAGCACCGTGAAGGGACTTAACTGGGTTCATTTCCTGGGGCTGCTAGAATAAATGGTCACAAACTTGGGGGCTTAAAACAACATAAATTTATTCTCTTTATGGTCCTGGAAGGCAGAGCTCCAGAATGGGGAGGCTCTGGGGCCGAACCCATTCCTCTCCCAGCTTCTGGCAGCCACCTGCATCTGGCTGGCGGCCACATCACGCCAGTCTCTGCTCATCGTCACGTCACCTTCTCCCCGCTGACCTCCTGCCTCCCTCTCAGAAGGCCCCTTGCCATTACTTCGGGTCCACCTGGGTAATCTAGAATAATCTATGCTTGATCTAATCACACCCGCAAAGGCCCTTCTGTCATAGACATTAGTCTCCCAGGGCCACGACAAAGTGCCACAAACTGGGTGACTTTAAACAGCAGACGTTGATTTTCTGTTCTGGAGGCCAGAGGTCGACAATCAAGGTGTTGGCAGGGCCATGGCCCCTCTAAAAGCTCTAGGGAAGAACCCTTCCCCACCTCTCTGTGGCTTCTGGTGTGAGCCAGCCACCCCGCCGTTCCTCCGCTTGGAACTGAATCACTCCAGTTTCTGCCTCTCTTCACATGGCTCTCTCCCTGTACGTGTGTTTGTGTGGGTCTCTTTCTCCTTATAAGGACACCAGCCGTGGGGGATTTAGCGCCCACCCCGATCCGGTATGACCTCATCTTTACTGATGGCACCTGCAAAGGCCCTTTCCAAATAAGGGCACGGTCTGCGGTTTGGGGTGGATGTGAGTTTTGGAGACTCTGTCCACCCCAGTGCATCACGGTGAGCAAAATATTCATGGAGCCCGGGGATTAGGGGGGTCATTGTTAGCCTGCCGCATTAATCCTCGCGACGATTAGGTGAGGCAGGTGGTGCAGTTTTCTGCACTTCATAGGCAAGAAAACCAAGGCCCAGAGTGGAGAATGGACTTGTCTGAGATCACACAGCCGGCGAGGACCAGAGCGGGACTGGAAGCCTGGTTCTTCCCTTCCCTTCCCTCCCCTCCCCTCCCCTTCCCTTCCCTCCTCTCCCCTCCCCTTCCCTTCTTCCTTCCCTTCTTTCATCTTTCCTTCCTTCTTCCTTCCTTTTCTTCCTTCCTTCCTTTCTTTTTAATATTTATTGAGAGAGAGAGAGAGAGAGAGAGAGAGAGAGCGCGCGCGTGAGCGAGCGAGCATGTTTTTGTGAGACCAGAGGAGGAACAGAGGGAGAGAGAGAGAGAATCCCAAACAGGCTCCTCTGTGCTGTCAGTATAGAGCCCGACACGGGGCTCGATCTCATGAACTGCAAGAGCATGACCTGAGCCAAAATCAAGGGTCTGATGCTTAACCGACTGAGCCACCCAGGCGTTCTGACGCTCAGCCGTGTGCCATCAGCACCTGGCACAACTGCAACCTGACGTGGTGCCCAGACCGAGCACTTCCGTGCATCATCTGATTCAATTTCTACAAACAGGGGTCCACATTATCAGCCTCATTTTACAGATGAGGACACTGAGGTTCAGCGGTCCCCACAGACTTGCCCAGTAAATGGCCAGGCCGGCCAGGTCTTAAACTCTGGCCCTCAGTGGTCCTGCCAGCCTGGTCATGGGTTGCAGGAGCTCTGCGTCCCCTTCCTGGACACCGTGTGCCCAGCTGACCGAGCCTCAGGGCAGGCTGTGTCCCAGAGAGCCTCCACCCAGGGGACAGGTGGCCCCGAGGCATGCCAGCTTTGACGTTGGCTCAGTGCACGCTGGGGAAGCCCCAGATGCTCAGCTGTCCTGCGCCTTTGAAGTCCATGCCAAGCAGCTCTGGGCAGGTGCCTGCAGTGCTGGCCGGCGAGGGAGCCAGCCTGGTGGGGTTGTGTGGGGGGAGCCCCGGGGCAGCTGCCCACGACTTCAGCTCGCCCTTGCCCGAGGCCTGGGGGCTTGCGATGCCAGCAGCCCTTGCTACTGTCAGCTTGTAACCTCGGGGAGTCATTTCATCTCCCTGGGCCTCAGTTTCCCCTTTCGTAGCCTGAGAGGGTAAAGCTGCTCACGGCCTCCCTGATGAGATGGGCAACAGGAACCCGGGAGCTGAGAGCTCTGAGCAAGAAACACGAGTTCCGCCTTCTTTCCTGTTTCTTCAGAGATGTGAGCCTTCAGACCACGTGGTCCTCTGAACAGCCGGACGCCGCGTGCAGGCCGGAACACCAGGCTTTGGGAGGGAGTTAGCTTCTGGGAGCAGAACGCTAACCCGCCCTGTAGATGCAGGTTTATGAGATGGAGATCTCCGGGAGTGAGCTGGCAGAGGGTGCGTGGAGGCTTTCCTGGTTGGAAAGACACAGAGCGGAGAGCAGTTTCTCTCTGAGCCCTGGGGTGGCATGGGGCATGGGGTGAGCCCTGAGGTGGCATGGGGCACGGGGCCTGCCCTCCAGAAGCCCCAAGACCCACAGGACAGAGGGATGTGGGCCGATAATGAGTGAGGGCTCAGCTTCGGGGTCCTTGCCTCCAGCAGGCACATCGGGTGCCCTTTCTCCCTTCTCCCCTGAAGGTGCCTTTCTCCTCCCTCTGAAGCTTTCACTCCAGTGTCAGGGGTCTGGCTGCCCTGCTCACCTCCTGCCTCAGGACAAGGGTGGGCAGCCTGGTGGCGGCCCCTCCCGCTCATCGGCGCCCTGGGGACAGCGGTAGGAAAGAAGGAAGAGAGTCTTGACTGACAGCCGTCATGCATCTGTGCTCGCCCCACATGACCCGATGGGTGCCAGGATATCTTTTGAGCCCAGTGTTTTGTGCGCATTCAATAGAATCATGTGAGGATACACCGCGTGGGGTTAGGAGACCTGGGCGTGATCTTTTCTCTGCCCTGCGCCCACCAGGCCCCTTAGGCTCTTGTCTCTGCAAAACACAGCCGCCCAGCAGTCAGCGACAAGCATCCTGCGAGACTGTGGGGGGCAGGGCACCGGGAATGCTCCTAACGATGGAGGGGCAGCGTGCTCAGGCTCCCTGACTCCCCAGAGTGCTTTTCACGTGCCCTGATCGTTGCTGGCACACTCCTACCTTACGTGTTTGTTTCCTTGCCTGGTGTGGACGCACTGTTGGGTCTTGCTCTTTCAAGAAGCCTTATTATCTTTTTAAAAAAACTTTTATTTATTTTTGACAGAGAAAGAGAGAGAAACAGTGTGAGCAGGGGAAGGGGAGAGAGAGAGGGAGACACAGGATCCAACGCAGGCTCCAGGCTCCGAGCTGTCAGCACAGAGACCGGTATAGGGCTCAAATCCACAGACAGTGAGATCATGACCTGAGCCAAAGTCGGATGCTTAACCGGCTGAGCCACCCAGATGCCCGAGGGGCCTTGTCTTCTAATGCAGCATCTTCTTGGCAAAAAGCTACTCTGTGGCCGTGACCCATCCTGGGCGGTGTTTACAGGCAAAGGCAGGTGGTGGTGGGAGGCCGGTCAGAGCTGGGGGTCCCCAGCACAAAGCTGTCCTGAGCAGGGCTGGGCTTCTTCTTGGCTGGCTGTGCGATGGCCGTGTGGCCCCATGTGGCCCCGTTCCGTCTGCACCCACTGGCCCGGGGCCGCCATGCTCATCAGCAGCTCCTCCGTGCAGCGGATTGTCAGCCTGTGTATCGCCGTTGACCTTGGACGCCTAGATTTGGAGCATACGAGGCCACATGCTTTGGGCACAGCTGGGCTTCCGTTTGCCAAATTGATAGTGTGTTAGTTTTTGACACTGAAGATCTCTTAGCACCACTGTTTTCCCAAAGCTTGCCACGTCGTCGCGGTCATCCTCTTACCAGATGAGTGATCTGGCTCCAGGGACAGGCGGCAGGGGTGGGCGACCTGCCCGCCCGATCCCAGGGGACTGAGGGCTCAGATTCTCAGCAGGCGGTTTGGCTCCTCTTCACTTGTTCCAGGCCAGCCAGGAGGGCCCCGCGCCTCCAGGAGCGTCGGCTCTGCTCGTTGGCCTGTGCCCCCCACCCCTGCAGCCTTGGAGCCCAGGAAGAGGGCAGACAGCTTGTCGCTTCCACTCCTTTGTGCTTCTGCCGCTATTAAAGACCCCTCCTGGTCTTTTTTTTTTTTTTTTAAGTTTACTTATTTTGAGAGAAAGCGCACATGTGAGCAAGCGGGCTGGGAGCAGAGAGAGAGAATCCTCAGCAGGCTCTGCACTGTGAGCGTGGAGCCGGACATGGGGCTCAAACCCACAAACCGTGAGATCAGGACCTGAGCCGAAATCAGGAGTGGGAAACTTAACCGACAGAGCCCCCCAGGCACTCCCAAGACTCCTCATGTCCTGAGAGTTAATCCCTGGTGGTGTGTGTCTGTGAATAAGGCTGTTTGGGGTCTGTGTGTTTTAAGAGGTGTCCCATAGATTACAGTGTCTAATATTTTTTTTAATTTTTTAATGTTTATTTATTTTTGAGATAGAGACAGAGCGTGAGCAGGGAAGGGGCAGATAGAGAGTGAGATGCAGAATCCGAAGCAGGCTCCAGGCTCTGAGCTGTCAGCACAGAGCCTGACGCAGGGCTCAAACTCACGATCTGTGAGATCATGACCTGAACCGAAGTTGACGCTTAACCAACGGAGCCACCCAGGCGCCCCCCCAATTCACCCATTTCAAGTGCACACTTAGGTGGTTTTTACTATATTCACAGAGCTGCGAATTCATCACAATCACCTTTGGAACAATTTGTCACTCCCAAAAGGAGTGTTAGGAGTCACTATGTTAGGAGTCACTCACCCTCCAGCCCCTGGCAGCCACTCATCTACCTCCTGTCTCTATAGATCTCCCTGTTCTGCACTTTCCTGTGCATGCGATCGTGCACTATGTCGTCTTCTGTGACTGGCTCCTTTCATGTCACAGAACACGGTCAGGGTCCATTCATGTGGAAGTGTGAATCCTTATCCCGTCCCCTTGGGTTGCCGCGTAATGTGCTGTGGTATGCATATCCCACGTGCCATTTATCCTCGTATCAGCAGATAGACATCCAGATTATTCCTTCTTTTTGGCTGTTGTGAAATTTTGCACGCCCATTTGTGCACAAGTGTCTGTGTGGCCGTGGGTTTCTCCTTTCTCCTGGGTAAAGGCCCGCGAGTAGAATTACTGGGTCGTATCACAGTCCGTGTTTAGCCATCTGAGACGCCGCACCATTTTATGTTCCCACGAAGCAGTAGATGGTGGGTCCCAATTTTCCCACATCTCGCCAACATTTATTACTATCTGCCGTTTTCATTCTGGCCATCCTAGACCTTATGAAGTGGTACCTCACTGAGGCTTTTGATTTGCAGTTCCCAGATGGCTGACAATGTTGAATGTCTTCTCGTGTGTTTATGTTATCTATTTGTGTGTCTTCTTTGGAGAAATGTCTATTCAAATTCTCTGCCTGTGTTTTCTTTTAAGATTTCAGTTACTTTTTTTTAATGTTTATTTATTTTTGAGAGAGAGAGAGAGAGACAGAGTGCAAGCAGGGGAGGGACAGAGAGAGGGAGACACAGAATCTGAAACAGGCTCCAGGCTCTGAGCTGTCAGCACAGAGCCTGACATGGGGGTCGAACTTACAAATGCTGAGATCATGACCTGAGCTGAAGTCTGACATTCAACTGACAGAGCCACCCAGGTGCCCCTAGAGATTTTATTTTTAAAGGGGCACCTGGGTGGCTCTGTCAGTTAAGCGTCCTACTTCAGCTCAAGTCATGATCTCAGGGTTCATGAATTCGAGCCCCGCATCTGGCCCTGTGCTGACAGCTCAGAGCCTGGAGCCTGCTTCAGATTCTGTGTCGTGCTCTCTCTCTGCCCCTCCTCCACTTGCACTCTGTCTCTTTCTCTCAAAAATAAATAAACTTAAAAAAAAAAAGATTTTATTTTTAAGGAAACTTGACACCCAACATGGGACTTGAACCACAACCCTGAGATCAAGAGTCACATGATTCACCAACTGAGCCAGCCAGGCACTCTCTTCTATTTCTTAATTCATCTGATTGTGTTTTTATTGTTGAGTTGTGAAAGTTCTTTATATACTCCGGATACACATCAGTGCGTTGCCTTTTCACTTTATTGATGGTGTCGTTCAGAGCACAAAAGTTGTGTCTCATTTTAATTTTGATGAAATCCCGTATAACCATTCCCCCGCTTTGGTCGCTTGTGTTTTTGGGGTCATATCTAAGAAGCATTGCCTAATCGAGGGTCACAAAGACTTACACCTGTTTCCTTTTCACTCTTATCTTTCGGCCTTTGGCCAGCTCTGAGTTAGTTTTGTGGATACGGTGTGAGGTGGGGGTCCAGTTGTCCCAGACACATTTGTTGAAAAGACTGTGCCCTCCCCCATTGGACTGTTTGGGCATTCCTGTCACAACCATAGGGTTTCTGAGCCTTCCGGAGCACAGGACGGCAGCCACCAAGACATGGTGGCCTGGGGTGCACATAGCATCGGGAGACCTTGCAGGGCCCTCTATTGACTTGCCTATGTACTTTGGGGGTGCGTTTGGGACATAGGGTGGGTATCTGGGCTGGAAGACCCTTGGGAGGGCAGCTGGTTAGAATGGAAGGTATCAACGGTCCCTTTCCGTGGATACACCTTTGTGCCTGCGAAGGAAATGCCGGGGGCCAGGGAAGGCTGCACCGGGCCTGAGGGGCACACACAGGTCACCTGCTGCAGAGTGGCATGCCTCACTGCTCCTCACTGCCCTACCCAAACTGGTCGTAGCTAAAATGACTGCATGTGCTACCGTATTAGGACAGTCCCAATTTATGCGTATTCTTCCTCTCTTCAAATACCTTGGTTTGGGGATAAATTATGGAGTCGCCTGGCCATGGAGCAAGGATCAGGAGGAGAATGTCCGTGGGTCTCCCAAATGTGTAGTTGGAGTCCAAGGCCACCCTTTGCACTGAACTCACACTTCAAAGTTAAAGCCTCCACAGATGCCGGCTGGGTCCCACAAAGCCACCGTGAGCACAGCTATTGGCGGGACTCACACCTCCATGGGCTCCCGTGGCCAAGAAGCCTTCTGTGGAGCCTGTGGGATTAGCCTAGATGGAGAGCTTACCGGTGTCCTGGCCCGGGCAGCCTCAGTCTACCTCAGAAAGGGTCCGGAGCGCCAGCCGTGGCTGCCCCGTCCATGCCACCTGTGTATGCCCGTCCCACAGCCTCAAGAAGCTCATGACATGCGGCTTCTGACCACTAAACGAGGAATAAAATGCCCCTGGGGGCGCCTGGGGTGGCTCCGTCCATTAAGCACCTGACTCCTGAGTTCGGCTCAGATCATGATCTCAGTTTGTGAGTTTGAGCCCTACATGGGGCTCTGTCAGTACGATGTGCACTCTCTCTCTCTCTCAAAAAAACTATGAATTAAAAATTTAAAAAAAAAAACACCTTTGGATGAACCACCCCAAAAAAGACGGTAAAAGCACACAGGAGGGAATACTGTGTTTTTGCTTTTTTCCCACTAAGCCAACTCTTATTTTCATTTAGTTTTCTTAGTGTATTTGTAATTAAAAAAATTTTTTTTAAGTTTATTTATTCACTCTGAGAAAGCGCAAGCAACTGGGAGAGGAGCAGAGAGAGGGGGGAGAGAGAATCCCAAGCAGGCTCTGCACTGTCAGAGCAAACCCCAACGCGGGGCTCGAACTCATGAACCATGAGATCATGACCTGAGCCAAAGTCAAATGCTTAACCAACTGAGCCACCCAGATGCCTCTTATTTTTTATTTTTGTAAAATGATCCCCACGCCCTAGATGGGGCTCAAACTCACAACCCTGAGATCAAGAATCACATGCTCCACCACCTCAGCCAACCAGGTGCTCCCTTAGTGTATTTTTTAAGTTGGGATATAATTGACATATAGCATAATGTTAATTGTCGGTGTATATAGAATGGTTGGGTATATATTGCAAAATGATTGCCACAGTAAATCTAGTTAACATACATCACCACACAGAGTTTAAATTTTTTTTCTTTTTGTAAGAACTTTTAAGAGAGAGAGAGAGAGAGAGAGAGCACACTCTTGAGTGGGGGAGGGGTGGAAGAAAAGAGGGAGCGAGAGAGAGATACCACAAACTGTGTGATCATGACCTGAGCTGAAATCCAGAGTTGGACGCCTAACCGACTGAGCCACCCGGGTGCCCCATCTTCTCATAAGAACGTTTAAGGTCTGCTCTCTTAGCAACTTTCAAATACACACTGCAACGTTGTCAATTCCAATCACCACACTATACATTACATCCCCAGGACTTAGTTATCTTCACGGAAGTTTGGGCCTTTTGATCCTCGTCACCCATTTCACCCGCCCCCTCCCACTCCCCAGATAAGGTTGCAAATAAGAGAGAACCAACGTAAGCAGTGCCAGCAGGTGCCCTCTGGGGGGAGGATGAGAATGTGCGGCCCCGCGGGTGGTGGGCATCAGCTCCTGAGAGCCGTGTGAATGTCTGATCATCTGAGTGAAGGCTGAAGGTTTTATAAAGCTCATCCTTTAAGTGCAAACCAAAGAATCAGGTGACTAAATGCAAAGGTTGCCTTAGGCTCTCATGATGTAACTGTCACACTGGAGGAGACCGTAGGAAAGTCCTCGTGCAGAAGGGGAGCAGGAGGGCTTCCCAGAGGGGGTGACCTGGAAGCTGTGTTTCGAGGAGGTGGAGGAAGAAGGAAGGAACTTCCAGGCAGCGGGAACTCTGTAAAGCATGTACTGAGGCAGTGCAGTGGGGGGAGGGTAAGGTGAGGCCAGGTTATGCAGGCTTCAATTGTTTTGATAAGAAATATGAATTTTAGGGGCACCTGGGTGGCTCAGCTGGTTAAGCATCTGACTTCAGCTCAGGTCATGATCTCCCAGCTTGTGAGTTTGAGCCCCACGCCAGGCTCTGTGCTGACAGCCAGAGCCTGGAGCCTGATTCAGATTCTGTATCCCTCTCTCACTCTGCCCCTCACCCACTCATGCTCTGTCTCTCTCTCTCTCTAAGAATAAATAAAACTTAAAAAAAAAAATGAATTTTAGCTTTTGGTTAGTGATTCCCAAATCAGTCTCCCTGGAACAGATTCATGAGATGCTCCTGGGACAAAGGGTTCCACAGTTAGGGAGATCTCACAGGCAACTTCTCCCCAGATCTCCACCTTGGATAGTTACAAAATGTATTAACATACTAAAGGCCCTGAGAAGTCCTGTAGCAAACATCTTTTTGACTAATTAATTAGAGTTTCCATCAAACCATCCTGTAGCCTTCTTCATGTTCCAGGGATGCATAGCTCAGGCAGTAGGGAACATCTGCAGGTTTCAGGGCAAGAGAGTGACAGGGTCAGATGCCCATGATGTGATGGAGGCAGGGAGATGTGACTGGTCACTGGCCAAGTCAGAGAATCCGTCTCAGTAGCTACCAGGATGTCTGGGAAGGACTCAGCAAAATCACTAGATGGGGAAGGAATTGATCACAGAAGTCAGGGAGACAAATAAGAAGACAGCGGGCTGCCTCAGGGCTCTGCTGATGAGCCTTCCTCCTCTCCATGCTGTCATGATCCCTAGGAAGGTCTTCTTCCTGCCCACCTGTGTTTACATTTGGTAAGAGCAGGCCCTGTGTCCCCTCCAAGGCTCCAGAGGACCCCAGCTTCCCACAGAGCACAGCTTGCCTTTTGTCACCTTTCAAGAAGAGGGACAACAGATTAAAGCCAATACATCCCCAGACTACCCTGGCCCCTGAATTCTTAAGCAGAGAGGAGGACTGGGTCTCCCACGAGATTATCAAAACTAGCACTAAAACCACTTTTTTTTTTTAAGTTTATTTACTTTGAGAGAGACAGAGACAGAGTGAGCAGGGGAGGGGCAGAGAGAGGGAGAGAGAGAAAGAATCCCAAGCAGGCTGCGCGCTGTCAGCACAGAACTTGACACAGGACTCGAACTCATGCACCGTCAGATCATGATCTGAGTTGAAACCAAAAGTCGGAGACTTGACTGACTGAGCCACCAGGTGCCCCAATACTTCTCACATCCAATCGGACCTGCTGGCTGGCAGAAGGCTTACGTTTCAGGCATCTCTGAATCATCATCTGTAACACACGCGAGACTCCGGGGCAGAGAAGTGCATTTCCAGCTGTAACTTATGGAGACTCTCACAGGCCGGCCTCACGGGAAATCCAGGCAGAAAATGAGTTTGGTGGAAAGGCGCGCAGTACAGGTGCAGGTGCGGGCAGGCCCAGGGGGACAGAGGGGCTTTCTGCATTGTTCTGCGTCCACTGACTGTTTTCTGTCAATGCCGCTGTAGCTGCAAAGTCTCCCGAGAAGACCTCGCAGGCAGATGGCTTACAGCTCAGTACCTTCCATCCTTTTTCCTACAAGGCCACCAGGGGCCCTACAGACCCTCTTCCTGGCCTGGGTGTGGCAGCCCGGAGAGGGGCACTCAGGTGGGAGGCCACGGTCCCACACTGCCAGTGGGGAGAACTCAGACTCACTCCCTCATCCATCCATTCATTCATTCATTTATGCACTCGTCCTGTGTTTATTGCGTCTGCTGTGTGGACTGAACTTTGTATTTGTGTTGGGGGTAAGAGATGAACAGGTGTGGGGCGCCTGGCTGGCTCAATCGGTTAAACATCTGACTTCAGCTCAGGTCATGATCTCATGGTCCGTGAGTTTGAGCCCCGCATCGGGCTCTCTGCTCTCAGCACAGAGCCCACTTCAGATCTTCTGTCTCCCACTCTCTCTGCCCCTCCCCAGCTCGTGCTCTCTCTGTGTCAAAAATAAATTTTAAAAATTTTGTATAGAAGATAAACAGTCGTGAGCCTCCTGGAGCTCTTGGCCCAGGAAGGGAGGCTGATAAGTAAACCCTACCGTGCACTGAGATGCAGCTGGGAAGGTTGTGGGCAGGAGGCAGAACAGGGCTGAGGCTAGAGCTGAGATTTTAGGGGAGAAGTAGGAATGGGGGGTGGGCACTTCCAGGCAGGGGGTGATCCTGGGGAAAAACCGCTGTGCAAATGCATGGAGGCCTGATGGAGCACAGTGCCTTAGGAGCTGGGAGTGGTTTGGTTTGACCAGAGCCTGACATTGGGAGAGCGTGGGGAAGGAGATGAGGCGGAGAGGTGGGGAGTCCCGGGCCCACAGGGTGGGGGGCCTGATCGCTACGCTAGCGGGTGTAGCTTTTCTTCAGGTGACTGTGCCTGGCAAGCCACGGGAGGTCCTTGGACAGGGTCATGGGGAGCCTGCAGCTCCAAGATGGATAAAACAAGAAAGAGGGACCTGAGTGACGTCAGCTCCGGGGAGGGGGAAGAGAAGCCTCCACATTGAGAGGAGGAAGTGGGATGTGGAAGGGGTGGACCGCCAGAGCCCCTGGGCCAAGATGAGCTCCAGAAGTGAAGTCTAGGGGCAGGACTGAGGTCTGCCATATGGACATATACTGCACCCACTATAATAGTAAACTAATGGAAGCCGCGTAAATGTCTGAGGATGAGGGAGAATGGCCAAGTAAATCACAGGGCAGAGTAGGGACACGGGAGACACCAAAGCAGCCTGTGTCACTCGCAGCCAAATGGAGTGTGAGTCTCGCCATCTCACAGGGACCCCCCTCCCGCCCAGGAACAGAGGCACGGCCCCTCCCCGTCCTGGAGCCCACAGTTTGCTCTCTGGGTTTCCCGATGGGACAGGGGTGGGAGGTGAAGGGGCCTCCCTGCCCTGCTGATGCTTCCCTCCCATGGGGGGCTGGGCACCCCAGGTCCAGGTGACCTGCAGGGACAGGAAGTTCAAGGGGGAGAACAGGACCCCTCCCCCCCCTTATCAGACCTTATGCCTCCACATGCGCCCGCACAGCCTCCATGTCAGCAGGCTGGAAGCAAATGTCCAAAAATGGAAATATTTGGCTAGGTCGGTGGGATGGTGGGTGGGTCTTAGTCCTAAAACGTCCTGAAAATAATATATTGCCTTTTTAATAATAATATTGTAAAACACCCCACACGCCACATACACAAAACACCCTGGTTTCGTAGAGTGTAGTATTCTGTGGCGGCCACACAAACTTCCATCCTGCCTGCTGTCGTTAACGCAGCCACCAACTGGTAAACTGTGCGGGAAAAGGGAAAGACAGAGACAGAGAACTTGAGGATATTAATTAACCACTGGATCCAGCCCTCCCTGAAGGTAGCCCAGCCGGGGGGGGGGGGGGGGGGGGGCTTTAAGTGTCCTCAGCCAAACACCCTCCCTTTTTTGTAGAAGCCAGTTGCTCTATTGCAACTTAACTGACCTCTTTAGCTGATCTCTGGACACATGGCTGGGAGTGGCCGGCCACAGGCTGAAGGCAACGGCCCACCCTGAGAGGGACGCCCTGAAAATGGAACCGTGTCCCTGGGGCTCAGACAACCTCGTTCAAGGGTTGGGGGCAGGGTAAGGAAACATGCAAACAAAAGGAAAAACCAGAGCTGTTTTAAAACCAGAGCATCAAGGGGCGCCTGGGTGGCTCAGTCGGTTAAGCCTCTGACTTCGGCTCAGGTCAGATCCGTTTGTGGGTTCAGGGTTCGAGCCCCGCGTCAGGCTCCGTGCTGACAGCTAGCTCAGAGCCTGGAGCCTGCTTCCAGTTCTGTGTCTCCTTCTCTCTCTGCCCCTCCCCTTCTCATGCTCTATGTATCAAAAATAAATAAAACATTAAAAAAATTAAAGAAAAAAACCAGAGCATCAAAAGGAGGCAGACGTGAAGGGTTGCTGAGCAAAGATACTTAACTAAAAAATGGCCTCAGAAGGTGTGGAGGCGTCGGGTCCACCAGAGTTCAGCTGGCCTCCAAAGGAAAAACCTACTGACATGATTTTTACCAAAATCACAGTAAGGAGACCGCACTGTTCTCTCCTTTGGCTCACTGGTGTCGGTGTCCACCCCCACGGCCATCCCCAGGGTCCCAGGGAACACGGGTTCCTAGGGGCTCTGCCCTGTGCCCAGGTGGAGTTAATTAATATTTGTGGGCTAAATGCATGAACTGAAAGAAGAGTCGGAACCCAGCCAGAACGCCTTTTTAAAATCTAATTTTAAATTCGCAGGGAGTAAAATCCTTTCTTTTTGGTGTCCAGTTCTCTCTGCGCCAATGAATCGTCACGTGACCACCCTGACAATCAGAGGTACAAACAGTTCTTCATACCCCAGTTCCCTAGACCTACCTACCGACAACACATCCTTAGTCCCGGTTAATTACTGGTTCATTCTGTCTCTTTAGTTTTTCATTATTTTTTGTTTGTTTTTAAAAAAAATTTATTTTTTTTTTTGAGAGAGAGAGATCGTGAGCGATCGAGGGGGGGGAGCAGAGAGAGAGAAGGAGACAGAGGATCTGAAGCAGGCTTTGCACGGACAGAAGAGAGCCCAATGTGGGGCTCGAACCCATGAGCCATGAGATCATGATCTGAGCCCAAATTGGAGGCTTAACCGAGCCACCCAGGGGCCCCATCTGTTTCTTTAGTTTAAAATATACGTAACATGAGTGTCTCAGTCGGGTTAGGCATCCAACTCTTGATTTCAACTCAGGTCATGATCTCATGGTTTGTGAGTTTGAGCCCCACATTGGGCTCTGCACTGACAGCACAGAGCCTGCTTGGGATTTTCGCTCTCATTCTCTCTGCCCTTCCCTGGCTCATGCTTTCTCTCTTTCTTTCTGTCAAATAAAAATAAATAAACATTAAAATATACATAGCATCAAATGTATTTTAACGGTTTTTAACTGTTACAATTCAATGGCATTAAGCATATGCACAATGCTAGGAAACCATCGCCATGATCTATTTCCAGGACTTTTTCATCATCCTGAACAGAAACTTTGTACCTGGTAAATCATAACTCCCCGTCTTCATCCTCCCCAGCCCCTGAGAACCACCATTCTACTTCCTGCCTCTATGAATCTGACAACTCTAGGTACCTAGTGGAATCATATGGTATTTGTCTCTTGTGTCTGGCTTGTTTTTAACATAATATCCTAAAGCTCACCCACCCATCCACATCCTCAATGAAACTGTCAGAATTTCATTCCTTTTTAAGGCTGAATAATATTCCATTGTGTGCCTGCACCACATGCTGTGTATCCACTCCTCCACGGGCGGAAATTGGGGTTGTTTGCACCTTTTAGTTATTGTGAACGCAGCTTCTCTGAATGTGAATGTACATATGCCTGTCTGACTTCCTGTTTTCACATACTGTCTCTACCGTTTTGCCTTTTACATAAATGCAAGCATACAGCATGCAGGGTGATTGTTTTTTCCAGCCTGACTTTTTTTTAGTGTTTATTTTGTTTGTTCAATTTTTTTTAGCTACTTCTTTTTTTAAATGTTTTATTTATTTTTGAGAGACAGACAGTGAGAGCAGGGGAGGGTCAGAAAGAGAGGGAGACGCAGAATCCAAAGACAGGCTCTAGGCTCTGAGCTGTCAGCACAGAGTCTGATGCGGGGCTCGAACCCACAAACCGTGAGATCATGACCTGAGCTGAAGCCAGATGCCCCACCTTCATCTTCTATAAACCCATAAACAGGGTGCCTGGGCGGCTCAGTCGGTTAAGCATCTGACTTTGGCTCAGGTCACGATCTCGCGGTTTGTGAGTCTGAGCCCCATGTCAGGCTCTGTGCTGACAGCTCAGAGCCTGGAGCCTGCTTCCGATTCTGTGTCTCGTTCTCTCTCTGCCCCTCCCCCACTTGTGCTCTGTCTCTCAAGAGTAAATTAAAAAAAATGTGAACCCATAAACTACCCATTAATTGCTAGATCTAAATCATAGAATGAATTTAATGGTAAGAAATGAGTGAGGAAGTGAATGGAAATACAATTTACTGAGGTATTCTACAAGTCAGACACCCATAAAATCGTTACTGTGCGCCAGATGGGCTCCCTAGAGCTTCCCAAGCATCACCTCATCTAATCCTTCTGGTATTCCCGGTTTACTCAAGTGGTCACTTAGACACAAAGGGAAACAACCCGACCAAGGTCACTGGGCGTATCGTGGCTGAGCCAGCCGCGAACCAGGGTTCCGATCGGCCACGTCTGTGCCTCCCTCACACACAGGTGGGTCCTAACAAATGCGACTTCTCCTTCCTCCCCTTGGAGAGTTTAACTGTCTCAATTGCTGCAGCACCCCCTTGAGGGCAGGGTTATTCTTCCCATTTTAGAGATCATGTCCCTTCAGCCAGTGAGAGGCACAGGATCCAACTCCCTCCTGGGCAAACCACTGCTTTTGGGCAAAAGGCCTGCGAACGGGTCTGTCCCCCAGGGGCGAAGGCAGAGACCTGAGACCCAGACCCAGCACTCCGCCGGCCTCCGGAGGCTCGGAGCCCCGAGGGGTCTGTCTAGCTCCGGTCCGGGACGCCTGGCGAACGTGCAGCCAGGGTGGGGAGCCACCGCCCTCTGCACCAGCTCTGCCCAACATCTGCAACGCTTTCCGAGGCAACGCGAGGCCAAGGGGAAGAGAAGAACAGATGCCTCTGTGAAGACCCCAGGATTCGAAGGCACCTTCTAGCCCCCCAAGACAGCGGTGGGGCTACCACCACGGCTTCGAAATCACAGGCTCGCCCCACTCCTCACAATGAAAGCCTCCAAAGAACAAGAGATTTTTCTAAGGGGAAGTCCAAAGGGTCTTTCCTTGCCTTCGGCGGGATTCCTGGAAACAGACAGGCAAAGGAGAGAGAGGCTCAGGTCAGGGTCTCACGCAGCCCAAGGCTCCCCGTGGCCCTCGGCTTTCCCTGCCTCCATTCATGGGGTCAACGCAGCCAGACCCTATGGCAGCCATTCACTGAGAGCCTACTGTGTGCCAGGCAGGGCCTGCCTCCAATGCGGGGCTTCCCTCCCCACATCGCCCATCGGGGACCATGCTCACCAGAAGCAGTGGCTATGCTACTGGGCGTGGGGGCCTGAGGTGCTTGGGAATGACCATCACCGTCATCATTCATTCATTCATCCATTCATTCAGCAGCAAGGGACCACAGCTCAGAAAGGGACACAGAGGTGGATGCAGTGCGGCCAGCGGGCAGAGGCGGGCACGAGCCATGTGGGGGCATTAGGAAGAGGCACCAGAAGTGGCACAGCACACTTTATGGTAGAAGGGACTCTGGAGCTCCCTCTGCAAGATGGAGGAGTTTGCCAGAAAGGAAAGGCAGTCCGCGTGGCACAAACAGCGTACACAAAGGCACCGAGGTGTGAAATCACACAGAACGTCTGGGGGAGATGCAGGTGGGAGAATGGGGAGAGGAAGGAGCATGAGATGAGCCCAGACCAGCCCCTCCATTGGCTCCTGTGACCCCCACTCCCACTGCATACAGCAAGCACTCAATAAATCACACGATGGAGCAGAGACAAGTGGTGCTGCAGGGACCCAAAGATCACTGATAACCAGACCCCTGCTTCCAACATCTCTCAGAGGCACAGCTGCCCATGTGGTACCAAAGATGGCGGGGTCCTGGGGCTCCCACGCAGACTTGGGGCCACACCCGGGGGCACTCCCCAGGGGACTCTCCCTCTCTACTCAGAACACCAGTATGAGAACCAGGTGCCTGCGCTGCTGACCTTGATTTTGCTCTAATATAGAAAAGAAATCATTCACAAAGCTTGGTCCTTGTACTTCTTTTGAGACCACAGTGCCAACGGTGCCCCCACACCAGGGTGCCTCGGTCACGGGGGTCCCTCCCCAGCACCAGAAGCTCGTGTGACCTGCAGAGCGTGCAGTTGGGAGTTTGCTCTGGGAACGAGGTCAGCGAGTCTGCTGCCGGGCCACCTGCACCCGGACGTTTCTGCTGCTTGGCTCTTAGTCAACACATTCCCCTTCCTCTCAGGCCGGTTTAAGCGGTTGTTTCGAGACTTCTCCTTAATTTTTATTTTAGTTCATTGATTTATTGGAGAGAGATAGAGACAGTGGGAGTAGGGGAAGGGCAGAGAGAGGGGGAGAGAGAGTCCTAAGCAGGCTCTGTGCTGTCAGCGCAGATCCGGACGTGGGGCTCCATCTCACCAGCTGTGAGATCATGTCCTGAACTGAAACCAAGAGTTGGATGCTCAACCTGCTGAGCCGCCCAGGCGCCCCTGAGATTTCTCCTTCATATAGCTCTGTTCCTGATTGGAGGATTCTCTTAATGTACTATGACTCCATTTTTGGATTTTCTTTTTGACCCATTAGTTATTCAGGAGACTGTTCTTAAATCTCCGGCGGCAAGGTTTTTCTGTGTTTAAGTGCTTTTGTTATTCATGCCTCGCTCGTGACATTGTGGGCAGGGGGACAACAGAATAGGTAGGTCCTCTTCCCTACATTATTAAAACACATTATTCCAACGTGCTATCACACGCCTCGTGCTGAAATGCTGAAAGCACCCCCATTAAAGTCAGGAACCAGATGAGGATGCACCACCACCAGCACCGTGACGGAACGGTTTTCTGGACGGCTGGCCACAAGAAAGGAGGCAATGCTAATGTTGGGATGGAGTGTGAGAAATATAATTAGTAACATCTGATATGATTTGATACCTCCAATCCATGAGAATAAACTACAAATCACCAGAAATAATGAGCAAATATACTAAAGTGGATGGATGTGAATGGAGTGTATAAAAATGAATGGCATTCCTGGGGGCGCCTGGGTGGCTCAGTTGGTTAAGTGTCTGAGTCTGGCGCAGGTCATAGTCTCAGTTAGTGGGTTTGAGCCCCGCGTTGGGCTCTGTGCTGACAGTTCAGAGCCTGGAGCCTGCCTTGGATTCTGTGTGTCTCTCTTTGTCCCTCCCCTGCTTGCACTCTGTCTCTCTCTTTCAAAAAAAAAAAAAATGAATGGCATGCCAATACACAAAGAATAGCCAGTTAGGAAGGCATAATAAAAGTAGCATTCAATTTGCAATCACTACAAAAAAGGCACTCATCATCAGGGAAATACAAATCAAAACCACAATGAGGTACCACACCTGTCAGAATAACTAACATTAACGACTCAGGAAACAACAAATGTTGGCGAGGATGCGGAGAAAGAGGATCTCTCTTGCACCACTGGTGGGAATGCAAACTGCTGCAGCCACTCTGGAAAACGGTGTGGAGGTTCCTCAAAAAACAAAAAATAGAACTACCCTACGACCCAGCAATTGTGTACTACTAGGTATTTATCCAAAGGATATAGGAATGCTGTTTTGAAGGGGCACAGGCACCCCAATGTTTATAGAAGCGCTATTGACAATAGCCAACGT
>NC_043705.1:12117980-12224707 GCF_006229205.1 Suricata suricatta
ACACACACACACACACACACACACACACACACACACACACAGGAATATTACTTGGCGATCAAAAAGAATGAATCGTGCTGTTTGCAACAATGTGGATGGAACTAGAGGGTATTATGCTAAGTGAAATAAGTCAGAGAAAGACAAATAACATGACTTCACTCATACATGGAATTTAAGATACAAAACAGATGAACATAGGGAAAGAAAAGCAAAAATATTATAAAAACAGGGAGATGAACCATAAGAGACTCTGAAATACAGAGGACAGACTGAGGGTGGCTGGAGGGGTGTTGGGGGGGATGGGCTAAATGGGTGACGGACATTAAGGGGGACACGTGTTGGGATGAGCACTGGGTGTTACATGTAAGTGACAAATCACTAATTCTATTCCTGAAACAATAACAACAATAACAAAGATGGCGGGCGCCTGGGGGGCTCAGTGGGTTAAGCGTCCAGCTCTTGGTTCTGGTTCAGGACATGATCTCACTAGTGGGGAAGTCTGAGGCCCGAGTCAGGCTCTGTGCTGACAACGCAGAGCCTGCTTGGGATTCTCTCTCTCCCTTTCCTTCTGCCCCTCCCCCGCTTACGTTCTCTCTGTCTCTCTCAAAATAAATACATAAATAAATAAACTTTAAGCAGAGAGGAAATGACAGAAAAAGGAATCTTGGGACATCAAGAAGAAAAAGAAAGAATGTGGTAAGCAAAAATATGGGTGGATGCAGTAGGTCTTTCTTCTGTTGAGTTTGTGTTGTGTTGTGTTGTGTTGAATCACATTGTATTGTATTGCATTTTAGCCATTTACCTATTGCAGGACATTTTGGTTGTTTCCAATTTTTGTCTACCACAAATGAAGCTCCTAAGAACACCTGTGAACAGATATTTGTGTAGACATAAGATTTCATTTCTCTGACGTTAAATGCCCAAATGTGTATAATTGATGGGCCAAATTGTGTTTCATGCCTGAAGCAAAAGGTATAACGCTGTTCTGTTTGATGGGGTTCCCAATGTAAGGAAATAATAAGACAACTCAATTATAAGTGGAAGAGTATAAAGGGATATTAAATGAGTTAAGATTTCTATACTTGGCTTACACTGGTACAGAGCGCTCTGGAAAATAGTTTGGTAGTTTCTTAAAAAAGAAAAAAAGAGAATCAGCCAGACACAGAACAATAACAACAACAAACCCTAAAAATACACTTACCATATGGCCCATCAATTATACACATTTGGGCATTTATCTAAGAGAACAGAAGCCTTAGGTCTACACAAGTATCTGTTCACAGGTGTTCTTAGGAGCTTTATCTGCAGTCCCCCCAAACTGGAAACAACTAAAATGGCCTAAAATAGGTAGATGGCTACAATACAATACAATACAATACAATACAATACAATACAATACAACACTACGTGACAATAAAAGTGAAGGAACTGTTGGTGGGGGTGGGGGGAGGTGTGAACCAGGTGATGGGGATTAAGGAGAGGACTTGTGATGAGCACCAGGTGTTGTATAGAAGTCTTGAATCACTAAATTGTGCATCTGAAACTAACTGGAATTTAAATAAAATCTTTAAAAAAACTATAATGAAACATATAATGAAACATAAGAAACAACAGGTGTTGGCAAGGATGTGGAGAAAGGGGAGCCCTCTGGCACTATTGGTGGGAGTGCAAGCTGGTGCAGCCACTCTGGAAAACAGAGTGAGGTGCCTCCAAAAGTTAAAAATAGAACTACCCTATGACCCAGCAATTGCACTATTAGATATTTACTCCAAAATACAAAAATACTAATTGAAAGGGATACATGCACCCAAATGTTTATAGCAACATTATCTACAATAGCCAAATTATAGAAACAGCCCAAGTACCTATTGACTGATGAATGGATAAAGATGACGTAGTGTACATATATACAATGGAATATTACTCAGCTATCAAAAAGAATGAGATCTTGCCGAAGATTGAGCTGGAGAGTATAATGCTAAGCAAAGCAAGTCAGTCAAAGACAAATATCATACAATATCACTTATATGTGGCATTTAAGAAACAAAACAAACAAGCAAAGGGAAACAAAAAGAGCAAAAGAGGCAAACCAAGAAACAGATTCTTAACTATAGGGAACAAACCGATGGTTACCAAAGAGCGTGTGTGGGCAATGGATTACATAGATGATGGGGATTAAGCAGGGCACCTGTGATGAGCATCAGGTGATGTATGAATTGTTGAATCACTATATTGTACAGTCAAAGCTAAGACAACACAGTGTGTTAACTAACTGGAATTTATTTTATTTTTTAACCTTATTTATTTTGAGAGCGAGAACGAGCATGATCAGGGGAAGTGAGAAAGTGAGCATGATCAGGGGAGGGGCAGAGAGAAAGGAAGAGGCAGAATCTCAAGCCGGCTCCGCACTGTCAGTGCAGAGCCCAACTGGGGCTCGATCTCACGAACCATGGGATCGTGATCTGAACTGAAACAAGAGTCGGACACTTAATGGACTGAGCCACCCAGGTGCCCCTAACTAACTGGAATTTAAATAAAGATTTTTGAAAAGTGAATTGTTGATACATGCAACTACTTGGATGGAACTTAAAACATCACATACTATATGGTTCCGTATAGTCCATAAACGACAAGTTTGTAGACATGGAAAACAGATTAGTGGTTGCCAGAGGTTGGTGTTGATGGTGGTGGAGGGAGGTAGTGTCCCCATGACAGAACAATGTTGTACTTTCCTAGTGGCTATGGTTACATGAATCCACACCTGTGATCACATGGCACAGGACTTTACACACTCATTGTACACTGTTTGTGATACTGTTTGTATTGTTTCGATATTGTATTCGGTACTGTTTTGTAGTACCTAAGATGTAACTGCTGGGGGAAACTGGATGAAGCATATATGGTACTTCTCCACACTATGTTTCTAGCTTCCTGTGAACCTATAATTATTTTAACAAGAAAAAAAAAATAAAACCAGCCAGATTGGCCACAGAAAAGAAATTAACAAACAATGACAAAGTATACAGAATTCAGAATGTCATAAATTCAGTCTAGAATATATATTTAATAAAAAAGAACTCTTACAACAACAGAAAGACAACCCAATTCAAAAATGAGCAACGGACCTGAATAGGCATTTCTTCAAAGAAGACATACACATGTTAACAAGCACATGAAAATATGCTCAACATCATTAATCATGAGGGACGTGCAAATCAAAACCACAATGATCTATGAATTTTGATCCTTGAGAATTGCTGCTGTGAGGATTACTGTGCTCTGTCAAACTTACATCTTATTTAATTTATGGAAAAGACTCGGGTTGCTTAGCTTCATATCCATGTTTGTTGTACCTAAATGGAGCTTCTGAGTCTTATACTGTGTAAGATTGTCAAAAATAAATTTTTGGGGGGTGCCTGGGTGGCTCAGTCAGTTAAGTGTCTGACTTTGACTCAGGTCATGATCTCACGGTTCGTGGGTTCGAGCCCTGTGTCGGGCTCTGTGCTGTCAGCACAGAGCTCACTTCAGATCCTCGGTGCCCCCTTCTCTTTGCCTCTCCTCTGCTTGTGCGTGAGTTCCCTCTCTCAAAAGTAAATGAACGTTTAAGAAAATTGGAACCCTCATGCATGGCTGGGTGGGATATAAAAAGGGTTCAGCCACTGTGGAAGCAAGTTTGGTAGTTTCTCAAAAATGTAAACATAGAATGACATATGACCTAGCAAGGCTACCCCTAGGTATGTGCCCTAAAGGAACTGAACATAAGTGCTCAAACTAATAGATATACACGTATATTTATAGCAGCACTATACACCATAGTCCAAAGGTGGAAACGACCCAAATATCCATTAACAGCCAAATATATACTCAAATTGTGGCATATCCATATAATGGAATATTATTCACTCAGAAAAGAATGAAATACTGACTTATGCTACAATGTGGATGAGCCAACCTCAAAAAAAAATTATGGTAAGTGAAAGAAGGCAGATTCCTAACATTACCTGTCATATGGTTCTATTTATATAAAGTGTACAGACAAGGTACACCCACAGAGACAGAAAACAGGGAAGACCAGAGGTTGCCAGGGGCTGGGGATCCTGATCCTGACGTCTTTCTCCTTTCATGGGGATACATGCTAGAGTAGCTTTCTCAGAAATAGTAATATAGTGCCAAAGCCATCGCATGTCTGGAAATGCTATTTTTCTAAGACTGTCAGTACAGCTCTGTATGTAGCTGTGCTGAGTATCATCTTTTCTACCCAAGTCCACAGGCACAGTCTGCTGACCTCTGATCCATAGAGCTGGGGAGAATTTTGAGGCTCTTCTGCTTTTTTTTTTTTAATGTTTATTTTATTTTTTTGAGAGAGAGAGAGAGAGAGAGAGAGAGAGAGAGCGCATGAGCACGAGTGAGCTGGGGAGGGGCAGAGAGAGAGAGGGGGAAACACAGAATCTGAGGCAGACTCCGGGCTCTGACCTGTCAGCACAGAGCCCGACGCGGGGCTTGAACTCACGAACTGCCAGGTCATGACCAGAGCCCAAGTCAGACGTTTTATGGATTGAGCCACCCAGGCACTCCCAAGGCTCCTCTGCTTTTTGATACTTGGCAGACATTGGTCATGTAACCATGTTTATGGTAGCTTCTTACTCCTTCCTTAAATGTCTATGGAATTTCTACGGTATTTTTGCTTATATTCTTATTTACTTATTTGTTTATAAAGAAAGCACAAGTAGGGAGAGGCAGAGAGAGAGGGAGAAAGAATCCCAAGCAGGCTCTGTCAGCCCAGAGCCCAACGAGGGGGCTCGATCTCATGAACCATGAGATCATGACCTAAAACCAAGAGTCAGATGCTTAAGCCATCCAGGCACCCCTTGTTCACTCTTTAAATTAAGATACTTGGGCACATGAAATCGATTCAATTTACCTTGAATTCAGTAAGTCCTTTGATACATAGACTCAGAACAGAGAACTTTCATTATATCATATATTCGATTGTTATTTATGTTCCTACTGCTTAGGGCTCTTTCCCATTTATCCATCATCCAACAAACGTTGCAGTTTTAGTTAAGTGCCAGGCACCATGGATGCACGAGGAAGGTAGACAAGGTCCCTGCTCTCACCAGGCTTTGGTTTGGTGGAAGGGCAGCTAACTGATGAACCGATGATAATGAAGTGTGATATGGGCCCAAGAAGGAAGTTCCAGATGCGAGGGATCACAGGCAGGGGGACTTCTCTCGGCCTGGGGGCAGGGGGAGGTCTCAGGAGCCTGTGTGGGGGTTCGGACGGGGACTAGGCTAGGACAGAGTTTCGGACAGAGCCACAGCGTGTGCGGAAGAGCCAGGAGCGCCTGGAGCTTAGAAGCAGCGCAGTATCGTTGCAGAAGCTCCTGGTGCTGCCTTATCTTAGGGGCGTGTGGTTTTGTAAGGACGCAGGTCTGAACTCGGCTTCTCAGAATCATTATAAGATAATCACCTATTGCTTGAGGCTGGCCACACCCTACGTGAGGGTCTTGAGCCCACTCTGTAATTGCTCAATACTCTAAATGTTGTGATTGGGTCCCGCCAAAAGTGACAAATACTCTAGGCAATGTGCATGGTTAAACCTGCTGTCATAATAATGAGTGGATCACTGTACCTGTGTCACAATTTCCTGTAACTCCCCCTTCCCAAACTCATAAAGGCCCTGCCCCGCCTTTGTTCGGGGCTCTCAGCGTGGATCCACCACGCCGGTAAAGTCTGTGAGCCCGAGTTTAGGCCCCGGTGAGCCTAAGCCCGTAATAAAGCCCTTTGCTTTTGCATGCGTGACTCGGTCTCCCTGGCGGTCTCTGGTTTTTGGGGGTGATATTGGAAACTTGGGTATAACAGTTTCCTCTTTAGTCTATGCAGGCTGTTAAAGGACATCCACCATGGGCTGGAAGGACATTTATCTACCCGAGTGTGAGCTCTCTGAGGGCAGGAACTATACTCTGGTCACCCCCACTACCCAGCATGGGGCTTGGGAGAGGGTCCAGGCTCTGCCGTGAACTACAACTGGTCTTAAAAAAGATAAGCGATTTCCCTTCTCCCTCCTGCCTCCTCAAAACGCAGGGAAATGTCTATATGAAGAAAGGGAGGCAGGAAAGCAGAACTCCCTGAGTCCACTTCTCAGAGACCCCAGCCCTGCCTGAGGGCAAAGCAAGATCACTGAGCCCACCTGGGTGGTGGAGAGAACCGGTGTGGGACAGTCAGGTTTCTGCTGGCACGTGCCTCTCTGCTCCCAAGAACAGGGGAGAGCAAGTTGTTGAAGAGCCTGGGCCTCGGTTGCTTGGTGCGAAGCCTGTGACGAGTGAATGCTCGTTCGCTCTTCCCGGGGGAGCAGCCCAACCTTCTCCGGAAGGAGTTAAAACCCAGGCAAGGATCCTGGCATCTGCTTGGCACAATCACCCGCTCTCGCCTCTGACTGGGGTCCTGGTCAGGGTGCTCCTGTAATATGTGGGGATGAGCCTATCCTGCTGGGTGGGTGTCGTGGGTTTGCGCGGACACTGATCCCACCACGCGGAGCTCACATCTAACTGCAGTAGCCACAGGTCTAAAAGCAACCACGTGCCCCCCACGGCCAGGCTTCGCCAGCCTCCTCCTCCCAGGGCCAGCCCCGGGAGCACCACCTGGCCGGCCGGCCTCCTTCTTTCATGATGCACCAGCTCTGTTTAGATCTCATCTCCATGAACATCTGTACTCTCCGCTGACCCCTGCACAGCCAGGGAGACCCACAGATGTTTCCCACAGATAACACTTCAAATGGATTCAGGGCTTGTGAGATGCGTTTATGTCCATGAGGGGTCTGCAGCTGTTAGGAGGAAAACAGGAGGAAAGCGCTGTCCAGAGAGCCTCTGTGCCTCTGCAAAGGGCTAGGGGGCTGTGTGGGCAGTCACTGAGGTGGACAGGACACACACACTTCGTTGCCACAGCTGTGCCAGAACTCCAGCCTGGCACGGGGCGGGGGGGGGGGGGGGGCATGGCTTTTGCCCACGGCCCAGTGGAGACAGGCGAACGATCAGACTCCGAGCTCCTCAAGCACACAGCCTAGAGAGACGAGAGGCTGGCTGCGGGACAGGTGGATACTGTGGACAGAGGGGCAGTGGGCGGGGCCAGAGGGGACTGGGGGCAAGGAGGGGCTTCCGGGGCTGGGCGGGGCCAGAGTGAGCTTCCGGAGGAAGGAAATGTGAGAGTTGAGCCTTGAATCCAAGTTGATGGGTTGAGGGGTGGTACTTAAAGCAGGGTACACCACGGTCCCTCAGCCACGGGCCAGGGATGGAGGTTCTGAGGCAGTTTGCCAAGTCATGAAAGTGTCAAACATCAGCTGCCCTGATTCCATTCACCCTCAGTCTCCAGATCTTCCCATTCACTCATTCACACACTGAATAGATACCGAGCACCCACTATTTGTCAGACTTTGGGTACAGAGAAGGAAATGAGCATCCTTGTCCGAGAGGCTTATATTCTAAGAGGCGGGCAAAGACACAGCCTGTCACTCAGAAAGCCCCCAGGGTGCTGTGCTGCGGACCTGATGGGCAGAGTCCCTTTGCTCCCATCGCTGGCTAGCTGCTGGTGATCAGCACGCCTCCTCCGCTTTCTGCCTGGATCAGATCTGCCTCGGGGAAGATCCCTAGGGTGGCAGTGCCAGCTGGAATGTCCTCTGGCTGGAATGGAGGGGAGAGGGCCCAGAAAGAGCTGTTGCCTGTGCCAGGGTAATGGATGGGGTTAGAGAGAGATGGGCGGGCTCCACATGTACACAGGAGGTAGACGTAACCATTTTTCAAGCTCTCAATCGGCAGAACTAGTAATAGTATCATTCCCATTCTACAGATGAGAAAACTGAGGTTCTGAGAGATTAAATAATGTGTCCAAAGTCACACAGCTGAGGAGGTGATTAATGGGCTCTGGAATGGGAGTTGCTGAAGGTGGCCCAGGTTTCTGGATGGGGGTGGGGGCTGATTCCTGAGATGGGGAGCATAGGCGGGCAGCACATACTGCATGAGGCCAACATCCGGGTACATCAGAACCTGACCCACAACCTGAGCTCTGCCCCCATTCACGTCCTGTCTCTCCTGGTCTTCCCCATTAGAGCAGGAGTTTTCAGAAGTAAGGGATTTCATGGGGTTAAGCATCAGCCTAGGGCCTGACAAGCATGCTTGACGAATGAATCACAACTCAACAAAAACATTCCTAACACCCGAATCAACTGCCTTTGATCTTAAAATGAAGCTTAGAATTCCGGCAAGGCAGAACCACTCCTGCCTGCTGGATGGCTCTTCTGGACACACACACACACACACACACACACACACACAGAAACACACTCGTTTTACATACACCCAAACATCCACACACACCAGGACAACATAAGAATGCAGATACACATACAAATCCACTCACACTCACACACGTACATGTGAACTTCTACCTTTGGAGGCTTGATCCTGCGGACGGTTGCCTTCACCTTAATGTCTGGGAGCTCCGCCTTCCTTACTTGGGTGTACCTTCTAGTTACGGCCAGCATTTCCACAGGTAAAGGATCTGACTTCTGTCCAGCAGGAGAAGGGAACCAGGCACGCACCATCCTGGCTTCTCCGTCAGGGAGAAAACCACGGCCTGGCCTCCTCATCCCATCCCACAGTCCCCCAGCAAGCTATCCTTATCCAGCAGAAAACCACGGGGTCTGTATCAGAGGGAAACCCAACCTTTGACGATAAAGGGACATTTGAAAGGCTGCCCGGGAACACCAACATCTGATTAGATGGGTTTATAGGTGGTTGTGCCCTGCTCCCTCGCTGCCCCCTTTCATGCAGGCCAAGGAGACTGGATTCATTAGCGGAACAGATGTGGCTTGTCTCTACCATTAGGATAAAGATCACAAACTACCCGCAGAAAAAAGGACATTCTGAACCTGAGCTACAGCAATAACATCTGACTGGGGCCCAAAGAAAATTACATTTTTCCCTTCAAGTTCAATTAACAAACATTTATTCAGGACCTGTTATTTATTCAGCTTCATGTTTCAGTCCCGGGTTTCTCTGTCAAGACCTCCCCCTAATCCTGGGATCAGCCTTCAGCTGCCAGCAGGTAGGGCTGCAGAACGTTAGTCCTCTCCAGAGGACCCTGTGTCTGGAATGTCCGACACTGTGCACTCACTGGGTTCGAATCCTAGCTCTTTCACTCAGTAGCTGTGTGACCTTAGATAAGTTACTTAACCTCTCTGTGTCTGGATGTCATAATTTGTAAATTGTGGACAATGATAGCCCCTGCCTCCGCGGGGTGGTGATTGAATAGGCTAGGACCCATAAAGGCTGAGACTTTTACGCACTCAGTAAGGATTAGCTATTATCATTACTACCAATTTTGTGATAATTATTAACAAGTTAGCTTCACCCTCTGGCGTGAGCTCAAGCCTCAGCTTTCTTGCCGTGTGACACTTAAAGTTCCTCCACAGACTGGAGCCTGTACCTAAATGTCAGCCCTCCTGGCCAGACCTTGATCCTGTATCCCCCTTGCTTGGGATCCCAGCTGGGCCACGGATCTCAGATGATGGACCCCCAGTTTAAGTGCTGTGTGTCCCTGGCTGCCCAGTCCAGCCCGCTGCCTCCTACGTCAACTCTCATTTAAGCCCACTGGAGCTTGGGCACTGGGCAGCCCTTCATCTGGTCCTCCAGCCCCACAGTGACCTGTGCTGTGCACGCAATCTAATCTCCCGCCCCACCCCAGCCCTTCGGGGGTAGCAGGATGTGGACAAGAATGTCAGAGAGAAAGAAAATCTAAAACAAGCCTCAGACATGCATATCATCCTTTGCTCTCTGCATCCGGAAGCAGCCTCCCCCTAAACCCTTCGTCAGGGACAGTCAACAACATGGCGTTAGGAGGACTGCCGAGATCCGGGCATCCTGTAATGACCAGGTCGTGCGATTACAAATTTAATGTTGGCCTCCCCCCCTCTAGTACGTATGGCCCCGGAGGGCAAGAACCTGCCTGCCTTATTCCAGACTTAGTGTTCAGAATGACGTCTGACCCATAGTAGATGCTCAAGAAACACTTGTAGAAAGAATGAGGCGCACACCGTTGCTCTCACACTGCCTGCTCCGTGCCCCCTTCCATCAGGATCTGGGCACTAGTGTTTTGTCTTTTTAATGATTATCTATTGAGAGAGGGGGAAATAGGGAGGCAGGGAGGGAGAGAGAGAGAGAGAGCGCCCAAGTGCGAGTCCATGTGAGCAGGGGATGGGGACAGACAGAGGGACGGAGAGAGAGAAGCAGGCACGCAGCGTGAGATCCCACCACCTGTGAGATCATGACCTGAGCTGAAATCAGATGCTTAACTGACTGGGGCACCCAGGTGCCCCTGGGCACCACTTTTTAAGGAGAGGGGCATTGCTTGTTGTGTCCAACGTAGCCACGGCCACACCGTGGGTCACTGCCGCAGGACGAGGCAAGAAGAGGCAGGCTTCCAGCCGTTCGATGCCAGGGCTGAACATTGATAATGACCTTAAATATTTATTGAAAATCTGTCCTGTGCCAGATGCAGGTCTAGGTACTCCTAACCTGAATTATCTCCTTTGTCCTTGCCACTCATACAAGGTACCTATTACTGTTATTATTTTCCCATTTTGTAGATGAAGAAGGAACATACAGGTGATAGGCACCAGCCCAAGGTCTCTTTAAGTGGCAGCGCTAGATCTGAACCCAGGCGGTGGGGTTGAGACTGGCACCGGCCCCCAGTGTTGGAGACTTCTGGCTTTTTCAGCCCACTCCGCTTGCAGCTTGGCGGAACAAAGCCTTCTGCTGTCAAGGGGCTGAATTTATGCCCCTATGACCTGGGGGAAATCATGTCTCATCCCTCAGTTTGCTAGTCTGTAAAATGGGGATGAGGCAAGCACTTCCGTGGGGCCATCGTGCAGATTCAAAATCTGGCCGAGAGCCTAGGACAAAAGAGGTCCTGATTCTCTCCTCCCTGTGGTGCGATGTTGCTTCCCTTTTGGCTTCCACACAAGGGGAATGAGAGCTTTGGGACTTAAAAAGGGCAAAGAATGTCCCAAACAATGGGAAACACTGAGCTCTAAAGTCCTGTGCTTTGGGTGGTCAGCACGCCCACCCTGGGGGAGGGCCTGACCTTGTGGGGGCCTTTGTTGTTTTTGTTTTATTTGTAGAACTTGAAACAGAGTTCCATTCCCAAGGAAAACTCCCGAGGAAACAGAAATAAACAGAACGCCCCCTCCCCGCTCAAGGGGTCAGAGAATCCCAACCCAGGAGAGCCTCCCCAGTGTTCTTTGCTCACTGGGAACCTTGAAAACACTATCTGGTCTCGTTTCCATTTTCTCTCAGTAAACAGATCAGGCCGGGGGGGAAAAATGGTGTCGTCCGTGTTAAAAATTCCCACATTGTAGCACAAACCATTTTTGAAGGCATGATCAATAATGACAAGCTTGGCCTATCTCACTTTGGGAAATGCAGATTGAGTTAATGAGCATGTTCCATAAGAAAAATGTTTTTCTATGGGAGAAGAACAAACATGGCGACAGTCAGCCGAGGTATGGCTGAATGGACACCGGATTCTCCCAGAAGGGCTTGGATTTCCAAGCGGACTCTGCCCTTAGCAGCTGTGTGCTCTTGCTCAGGTCACTCAGCCTCTCTGAGCTTTGTTTTCCTCATCTGTAAAATGGGGAGAGTTACGCTTGCATTGGGAGTTGAATTGGGTGATGGGGTAAAGTCTCAAAACAAGGCGACCCCTCCTCTCATGTCGAATGCTGTTGCACAGGGACCTGCCCTGCTGTCACTCCTTAGCGGGACCCAAGACTCATTGCGTTATCAGGACAGGCAGGAGGCAAGTGTGAGGCCGAGTGCACGTGGATGGGGCAGGGGCCACCAAGGGGCTCCTCCTGGCACCGACAGCTTCTTGCTGGGTAACTATGGACTCATCCCTTCCCTATGGGCACCAGTCTCTTCGGTATGAAAACAGGCTTGATCTCGGGCCCTCCACGCTCCCCAGAATTCCAGTGCCCACATCCCCAACATGATTTAGAAGCACAGAGTACTTAAGTGACATGTGAGCCCCTTGTGCTCCATGGGAGGTGGGGGGACAGTCCGTAGCTCCGTGCTGGGAAAATGCTGTCTGCAGGGAATCACAGAGCCCTTAATGGGCACCTTCCAGGTGTGAGGGCACCCCACCCCCCACATTCCCGCTGGACTCCTGATGCCTCCCTCAGGCAGCCCCATGGACCCCAAAGCCACGCCAACTAGCCCTTCTGAAAATGAGACAAAGCCAAGCTTCACAGGAACAGAGTTCCAAAGCAACTGGGAGCAAAAACTGAATCAGAGAAGACATTCGATTGTGGGGACTGAGGAACAGAAGGGACAGAAAGGACAGAAGGGTCACCAGGCAGTGGCCACGTAGACATCCCAAACGTAGCCCATCAGGAGGCACAGTCACAGACTGTGGGAGGGGGAGAGCAGGACGGTCAGCCTCCACTCACCCATCCTTCCCTGACCAGCTCGGCCGGCCATCGTCCCCCTGATGGTTACTGAGCAGGTTGGGAATAGGGACATTTGGCATTTCTACATCTGGTTTGTCCCTTGTCTTACAGCACTCTGCAGTAAAACCTTGGACCGCGTGTAACTTGGTCTGCGAGTGTCCACAAGATGGGCAAACATTTATAAAATTTAACTTGATAAACGAGCGATGGTCTGCAATACGAGTCATACGTGACGCCGAGTATCACGTGATCACAACTGAGCCAAGGGTTCTTGAAGTCCGCTTGGATATGAGTGCTTTGGATTACAAGCGTGTTTCCGGAACGAATTATGCTCGCAAACCAGAGCTTTACTGTCGTTGGAGTCCATGGCAAGAAAAGCACTCCTCTGAATATAACATCATAACTGCATAAAATAGCACCCTGTCTTATTTGTGATTAAGGGGCACCTGGGGGCTTAGTCGGTTAAGCGTCCGACTGATTTCAGTTTGGGTCACGATCTCATGGTTCGTGAGTTCGTGCCCTACCACGGGCTCTGCACTGACAGTACAGAGCCTGCTTGGGATTCTCTCTCCCCCTCTCCCTCTCCACTCCTCCCCTGCTTGCGCTCTCTCTCTCTCTCTCTCTCTCTCTCTCACACACACACACACACACACACACACACACACACAGTAAATGAATACACTTAAAAAGAAATCGTGACTGTATTATCAATACAACCACAAACACATATACAAAGCCCGGGCATGTTCGCACTCCTCCTCTGTCCCCTGCTGTGGCCCTAGTCCTGGAGGTCCGTTTCCTGCCCTGGTTGTAGGGAGGGAAATAGGCTCTGTGAAGGCGACCGTATGGCAGGGACCTGCCCCATGTCCCACAGTCACGCTCACTAATGTCAGGATGCTCCGTCTACTCTAGGCAGAGATGTCTGTCAGCCCCAGAGGCTGCGCAGGAGTAGGATGGAGCCCTGCTGCAGGTCATCCAAGGGGGCTGAGGGCTCAGAGGTGGGAAAAGGCCCATTTTACAGGTGAGGACACTGACGCTTGGCAGTAAAATGATTTTCTTAACTTTACACAGTTAAATATCAGCATCCAAGGCCCTCTTCCTTAAAGAAGTTGGAGGAAAGAGGAGTTGGTGGTTTGAGCTCACTCCCTGTCCCGGGGAGGGCGGGTAGGAGCTGGATCAAACAGCCCTGCCTGCAGACAAACATATATTCACTCATACATCACGCACGCATGCATGCATTCATGCACAGCGACTTCCCCTGTTAGGTGCCAAAGCACCTCTCAGTCCTCTCTAGGGCAGAGGCTAGAAAAATGCTTGATAAAAACATCTTCACCATATTGGGCACAGAATGTCCTGTGAACCTAAAATCTGGCCGGCCCACCCAGGATCCTGGGGTGAGCACTGTTCAACTCAGACAGAAGAGCCAGGCTTCAGGGAAAACCCTTTGATCCGGGTCCCAGTCACATCCTCTGCCTCAACCCTGCCCTGGAAGGAGCAGTAAAATGTACACATCAAGCGGAGGGAGAACATTTAATGCCCTCCACTGGAGCTGAGCAAAGAGGGACAGACCCACAGCTCTCAGAACTGGAATATCTGAGCCGTCAGTCACTCCGTGTTCTCCGGGTCAGGACTCGGGTCCGCGCTCTCTTTCTTAAAATAGCAATCTCTCAATTAAATCCCAACGGTCACTGATATGGCTCGGGGCCACCACGGCAGGTTACTTGGCTCTGAGTTTCAGACGCTGTCCAGACAGTGCCCACCCCCCCAGGCCCCTGCAGGATCCTGTGAGATCAGGGGGTAAAAGCGGCATAACGTGAGGGCTCAGGAAGTGGCCTGGGGTAAACCTCTGGGTCAAGGGAACCAAGGAGGGGTCCTGGCCCTCTCCTCCTCCTCCTCCTCAGCAGGCAGTGTGGTGTAGAAAGGGGCAGAACGGGAATCCAGTTGGGAAGGCATGATGGATTCCAGGCCCAGGCAGTGCTTATATGCCTCGGTGCAAGGTACACTTTGCGACCGTCAGTTTTCCCTTCTGTACAATGGGGACGCTAATGAATACCTGGCAGGACTTGTAAGAAAGCCAGAAGAGGGGCGCCTGGGTGGCTCCATCGGTTAAGCGTTGGATTTCAGCTCAGGTCATGATCTCACAGTTGGGGGTTTGAGCCCTGTGTCGGCCTCTCTGCTGTCAGCAGAGCCCACTTTGGATTCTCTACACCCCCATCTGCCCCTCCCCAGCTTATTCTCTCTCTCTCAAAATGAAGAAATAAACGTAAAAAAATTTCTCTGCCCCTCCCGCCACACCCGCACACATGCATGTGCACGTGCTCTCTGTCTCCAAAAGAAAATGAAAAAAAAAGCCAGAAGAGAAAGATGTGAAGCTCTCCGTAAAGTCTAAAGCACTGTGCAAAGGGATGCTGCTTGCCCATTTTGCTGCTTGCCTCAGTTTCCTCACTTGCAAAGTGAGGATATTAATACTGATGCCACAGGGCTGTAAAAATCAGAGGGGTAAAAATCAGGTGAGATGACAGTTATGGAAACAGCTAGCCCATATCTGGCATGCAGTAGGTGCTCAGTTAACACTTCATCTGGGTGTGCGGCAGCCTAGGAAGGGCTGAGATGAACACATGGAATCACAGGGGGTCCACCTGCGGTTTCAGAGAACGCCGGAGCCCGCCATCGGCACCTGCCTCCATTCACGGTCCGGTTTGTCACCTGGGCTCAGCTTTTCTTTGGAAAGAGGCTTGGTTATCAGCCAACTGGGAAAGCAGGACAGGTTTGTGTTTCAAACCACAGTAGTGTGGCCACAGGTGACAAAGGCAGGGAGCCTGCCCTCAGCTACTTCCTGCTCCTCCAAGCACATCCCCAGGAAGACAGGTGCCAGCAAGAGCTCCCTCCATAGGGGAGCAACCAAGGGCGGCTCATGTTCCTGGTCCTTCTCCTGAGTCCACGGTAGAACTCATGGTTTAGTGAGGTCAGGAATAGCAGCGAATGCTTTAGAAATCAGTCTTTTTAGGGGTGTCTGGGTGGCTCAGTCAGCTAAGCATCTGACTTCATGATCTCGCAGTTCGTGGGTTCAAGTTCCATGTCGGATTCTGTGCTGACAGCTCAGAGCCTGAAGCCTGCTTCGGATTCTGTGTCTCCCTCTCTCTCCGCCCCTCCCCTGCTGGTACTCTGTCTCTGTCTCTATCAAAAATAAATATTAAAAAATTACAAAAAATTATATCAGTCTTTTTAAAGTTTATTTATTTATTTATTTATTTAATTTTTTTTGTTTTATTTATTTTTGATACTGAGAGAGACAGAGCATGAGAGGGGGAGGGGCAGAGAGAGAAGGAGACACAGAATCCGAAGCAGACTCCAGGCTCTGAGCTAGCTGTCAGCACAGAGCCCGATGCGGGGCTCGAACCCACGAATGTGAGATCTGACCTGAGCCGAAGCCGGAGGCCCAACCAACTGAGCCACCCAGGTGCCCTATTTATTTATTTTTGAGTGAGAGAGAGAGGGGGAGGGAGGGAGAGAAGGAGAGGGAGAGGGAGAGAGGGAGAGGGAACCCCAAGCAGGCTCCACACTGTCAGCAGAGAGCTGGACACCAGGTTCATCCTCATGAAATGTGAGATCATGACCTGAGTCAAAATCAAGAGTTGGATGCTTAAGTGACTGAGCCACCCAGGTGCCCTGTAATCAGTTGTTTTTAAATAAACAGTTTTCTCTATCAGCAAAGATCTACAAGAACATTATCCATCCTTTGAAAAATGAACAGGGGAAAACCTACCCTCAAGGCTCTCAATCCAAAAAGAACTCTTCATGCTTTTGTGAATTTCTTTCTAGTCTATGACCTCGTGCACATGTACTTCCAGAGTTTTCCTCTGAGCTCATGCTTTTCTGTGTCCTGTGCTCCCCAGATCGTCATTCAGTGACTCCTGCTTTCCTATGTTGCCTCCTCATCTTCATAAATGGCTTTTAGTGGCTGCTCCATGCTCTGTGGCTGCTTGGGCCACGGTGACCTCCTGTGTGGCCCCATGCTTTAGGGACATTCAGAAGTGGTCAAAGCCACAGACCACCCCCTGCGGCATGCAAGTCTACCCGCTGCCCTACTGGGTGGGATCTGCTTTCACCATTTAAACATGGACTACCCAGGGCACCTGGGTGGCTCAGTTGGTTGAGTGTCCCACTCTTGATTTTGGCTCAGGCCATGAGCTCATGGTTTATGAGGTTGAGCCTGGCATGGGGCTCTGCACTGACGCTCTGGAGCCTGCTTGGGATTCTCTCTCTCCTTGTCTCTCTCTGCCCCTCCCCCTGCTTGTATTTGCCAGCATGCATGTTCTCTCTAAATAAATAAATAAACAAACATTTTTTAAAAGTATATAAAAGTGGACTATCGAACAAGCCACAGGTTAGGAGAGACTATTTGCAATATAAAGGACTATTATCCAAAATATACAAAGAACTTGGTGAGCCTGGGTGGCTCAGTCAGTTGAGCATCTGACTCTTAGTTTTGGCTCAGGTCATGATCTCACGGTTCATGGGTTTGAGCCCTTCATTGGGCTCTGCATTGATGGTGTGGAGCCTGCTTGGGATTCTGTTTCTCTCCCTCTGTTTCTGCTCCTCCCCTGCACATGTTCTTTCTCAATAAATTAATAATAAATAAATGTAACAACAATTTAAAAAACCAAAATATACGAAGAACTTTGAAATATCAACAAGAGTCTGGGTGCCTGGATGGCTGAGTCAGTTAAGTGTCCAACTTTGGCTGGAGTCATGATCTCACAGTCCATGAGTTTGAGTCCCGCGTCGGGCTCTGTGCTGACAGCTCTGAGCCTGGAGCCTGCTTCGGATTCGGTGTCTCCCTCTCTCTCTGTCCCATCCCTGCTCACTCTGTCTCTCTGTCTCTCTTTCAAAAATGAATAAAGATTAAAAAATTAAAAAACAAAAGTCAACAAGAGACAAAGACCTTAACAGACACTCTCACAAAGAAGATACCCAGAAGGCAAATGAGCACATCAGAAGGTGTTCCCCATCACGTCATCAGCGAGGTGCAGATGAAAACAGTGAGATACCGCTACACACCCAACAGAATGGCCCGAATCCAGAACACTGACACCACCACACGCCTTCAAAGACATGGAGCAACGGGGACTCTCATTCGTTGGTGGTGACCATGCAAAAGCATAAAGTCCCCGTAGGAGACAGCTTGTCGGTTTCTTCCAACACTACACCTGCTCCCCCATGCGATCCGGCAGTTCCAGTCCATGGTATCTACACTGATAACATATGTCCACACAAAGCCTGCCATTTACGGCGGCTTTATTCATCATCGCCAAAACCTGAAAGCAGCCCGGATGGTCTTCGGCAGGTGGACGGAGAAGCAAACCGTGGGGCCTCCAGACAATGGAGCAGTATTCAACACGGAAAGGAAACGAACTATCAAGCCACAAAAAGATACAGAGGAAACTTAAATGCACCTCCCTCAGGAAAAGAAGCCAATCTGAAGAAGCCATATGCTAGGCGATTCCAACTCTGACATTCTGGAAAAGACGAAACTGAGGAGACAGTAAAAAGATCAGAGGTCGCTGGGGGTCTAGAGTGATGGCAGAGATGGACAGGCAGAGCGCAGAGAATCTTTAGGACACTGAAAATACTTGTGATACTGTCATGGTGGGTCCAGGTCACACATTTATCTAAATCTGTGCAAAGAAAGTACAACCTCAAGAGTGACCCCTCAGGAAAACCAAGGACTGCGGGTAACAATGTGTCAGTACGGGTGCATCCACTGTAATGAATGTGCCTTGATAATCCGGGAGGCTCTGCGTGTGTTGGGGTGTATGGGAAATCTCTGCGTCTTCCCCTCAATTTTGCTACGAACCGGAAACTGCTGTAAGCAATAAAAGTCTATTAAAAAGCAGAACAACAGAATGATGGTTCAAACAGGTTTTATATTCCTTCCTGGATCATAAACTAGGATTTGGTGGCGCCCACAGTGGTCACGAGGGCTTCCCAGAGTATACGCATCTCTGGGCTTCTGGGGGGTGTTCCTTCCACAGTCCCTCAGCTAAGTGTCCGGTGCCTGCCTCGGTCCAGCACCGGGTCACCTCCATGGCCACACTCAGGAGACCCGCCCTCTGGGCTCCTGTCCTGTACAGGAACTCCAGGGAGGAAACTTTGCTCACCCCATAAGACGGGGACCCGCACTAACATCCCCCCATGGTGGGCGGGCTCACCTGCAATGCCTTTGTAGGAGTTGGTCGAGTCAAAGTGACCTAAATATGGCTCCCACTAGGGAAAACAGGGACAGAGCACACAAGACATCGCACTCACATTGAAGCAGTCACTCTTGGGGCACCTGGGTGGCTCAGTCTGTTAAGTGTCTGACTTTGGCTCTGGTCATATCCCATGGTTTGTGGGTTTGAGCCCCAGCTCAGGCTCTGTGCTGACAGCTCAGAGCCTAGCGCCTGCTTCAGATTCTGTCTCTGTCTCTCTCTGTCTCTCTCTGCTCCTCTCCCACCCGCAGTCTGTCTCTCTCACTCTCTCAAAAATAAATAAATATTTAAAAATAAAATAAAAAGTTCTAGAGGTATTATGTATCACATGACCACAGTTAGCAATACTGTATGTACATTTGAAAGTTGCTAAGAGAGTAGATCTTAAAAGTTCTACCAGTTTTCTACCAGAAAACCATTTTGTCACCAGGCGTAGTGATGGATATTAACTAGACTCATTGTAGTGATCATTTGCAACATACTGTTGACCCTTGAAAGCAGGGACCCTTCAGTCAGCTGAAAATCCACAAATAACTTTTGACTCCCCCAAGACTTAACTATTAATGGCCTACCGTTGACCAGAAGCTTTCCTGATCACATAAAGAGCTGATAAACATGTATTTTGTATGTTCTACATATCACATACTGTAATTGTTATCATCAAGTAAGCTAGGGAAAAGAAAATGTCCCTAAGAAAATTCAAGGAAGGGGCGCCTGGGTGGTTCAGTCGGTTGGGCGTCCAACTCTGAGCTGACAGCTCAGAGCCTGGAGCCTGCTTCGGATTCTGTGTCTCCCTCTCTCTTTCTGCCCCTCCCCTGCCATGCTCTTTTCTGTCTGTCTCTCTCTCAAAAATAAATTAAAATAAGAATTAAAGAAAAGAAAGAAAATCAAGGCAGCTGGGGCGCCTGGGTGGCTCAGTTGGTTAAGCATCTGACTCTTGGTTTTGGCTCAGGTCATGATGCCATGGTTCATGAGATCAAGCCCCACGCTGGATTCCGTGTTGACAGTGGGGAGCCTGCTTGGGATTCTCTATCTCTTTGCCTGTCTCTCCCTCACTCATGGGTTCTCTCTCTCTCTCTCTCTCAAAATAAATAAACATTTTTTTAAAAATCAAGGAAGAGAAAACACATTTACAGTACTATACATATATTTATTGCAAAAAATCCACATGTAGGTGGACCTGGACTTGAGCCATTCAAACCCGGGTTGTTCAAGGGTCAGCTGTAGACAAACACTGAATCGGTATGCTGTATACCTGAACCCAATATATGTTGTGTGTCCTTTATAATTCCATTAAACAGCAACAAGGATCCTGGGCATCAACCATGTGCCGGGGCCATGCAGGGAGACCCCTTCTCTCCCCCTGCCCATGTACCCGCCTTGGTCCTGACCACAAGCTGCAGGAAGGAACCGTCTGCCGTCTCCTACCCCCTCACTGGACCCGCCACGTAGCAGTCGGAAAGAGGCCTATGGCCAGTGGCTGAGGCAAGATTTGGCCACCGTGGCTTCTGTCCTCCCTTTGGGTGGGCACAAGTGTCTTTGCCATCCCAGGCCCTTGAGGAGGCATGGATAGGACCCATCGATGGCTGGCTGGCTGGGTGTCTCCATGTCACCCTCCAGGACCCCACAGCTTGTTTGGCCCGGGCCCATCCCCTTCCCTCCAGCCCGCCTTTCCAGCAGCAAAGCAGGCATTCTGGCCCCTGGTAAGTCTGTTCAGCTGCCTCAGACCTCAGATGACAGAGGAGTCAGGGGAAATCAGGAGTCCTGGCACAGTGTCGCCAGAGGAGACCGAGTCCCTTCTGTGGCCGGGAGGGCAGATGACTTCCATCCAGGCAAGAAGGCACTGAGGCTGGCTGCCCCTGTGGAACCAGAGAGACCCTTGGGCCAGCTCTTTTGCTTTTTATTTTATTACTTATTATTAATATGCTTATTTATTTATATTAGAGAGAGAGAGAACATGCATGTATGTGCACATCAGTAGGGGAGGGGCAGAGAGAGAGGGAGACACAGAATCCAAAGCAGGCTCCAGGCTCCGAGCTGTCAGCATAGAGCCCAACGCGGGGCTCGAACCCACAAACCACCATAACTCATTGTCATTTAACTGACTGAGCCACCCAGGCGCCCCCTCTTTTGCTTTTTAAAAGAAAGGGATAAGAGAGCATAAGGAGAAGCCATCCTGGACCAAAAAATCATCCAAGCGACTTTTCTTGTTAAGAATCTCACCGCGGGGCCAGGATGAGACGAGCCTACGAGTTTCTCGTTAGTTTTCTGAAACTTCAAGCAATTAAGCCTAATTACATGGGATCATAATGTAAAAGCCGAATATAAACTCCAGTCGTTTCTGCACAGAAAACCACGAATTCCCTCTGGAGGGACAAGTGGCTTTGTGTGTAGCCGCTTGGGGCCGCAGCGCTTTGGCCCTGGAAGGCCGGCCGGACCCCACCGTGCCAAGCTCAGTGTGGGGCCCGTGAGCTCCAGCCACCCTGGCAGTGACGGGGAAGCGGGGACAGCCCCCGGGGCCTCGGCCCCCTTCGCCTTGGCAGTCTCTGTGAAGAGGGCTGGGGGAATGTTCCGGCCTGGGCTCTGCAGTCAGGAGCCGCCTCTGCCGGCGCCCGGGCCCGTCCAGCCCCTGAGCCAGGACAGTGGCCATTTCTCCTGACCTCGTTATGTCAGCACCCAGAATGTGAGCAGAGGCAGAGCCGGGGACAGGGTGTCTCCTGCTCTTCCAGGACCCTGTCACTCTCTGGGCCTGTGGCGATTTATTTCAAGGCCTCATTTTGTTCCTGAAGCAGGACCAGCATCTAGATGTTAGCCTCTTGGCTGCCCGATGGGGGCTGCAGAAGCAGAAGGTACCAGCCCAGCAGCCCAGGGCCTCAGATGCCCCAGTAGGGGTGCGGGATGGCAGGGGGGTGGTTGAAAGGCTGCCACTGAATCTGTGTCACTGCCCTGCCAACTCCCTTCCCACATACAGGGCTCCTGAGGGCCAGCCCCTCAGTGACCTTCCTGAGACCCTACTGCACCCCAGAACCCCCAGGCCTGGCATCCTTCTCACCTGCCTTTGGCAGAGGCAAACAGGTAGGAATGTTGGCCTGTGGTGGGCACCTGGCATCTCAGCAGCTGTAAACCTCACTTGGCCTTGGGAGTTGGGTGGTGTCTCCTTCCTACAGACGGGGGTGGGGGGTGCCCCAGGTGGTGCAATATTGCATCCCAGGCACCAGAGGGCCTGCCTGCCTCAAGCCCAGGGTTCCTGCCACCATGCTTCGGCTCCCCATTTTGTACCCCAAAAGTAAAGAACTTCTCCCCACCTTTCTTCTGGAGACAGTTGCTCTGCTGCCTTGATCTGCACCTCACGGTAAGAGGGCATCCAGAGTGGGGACCCCCAGAGCTCGCTCTGACCCTTCTCTTCCTGATGGGGCCCATGGGTCTCTTGCCTGGTAATACAAAGCCCCCCCCGAGATCTCCCCAAGGCCATTTCCACACTGATGTCAGAGGGACCTTCTGAATACATGGTCATGACCGTGTCCCTCCCTCCCTCCTCCACCCTCCATGGCTCCCCCTGGCTCCTACCAGGGGCCATCCATGTGTCTCCACTGAGAGGGCCTCACAGGGCAGGGAGATTCTACTTTCTCCCTCCAACCAGTGGCCTGGCTCTGTCCCCACCACGTTTTTCACCCTCTAAGGCACAGCTAGAGCTCAGGTTTGGTCTGTCTCCACTGACTGTGCTCTGCCCGCTGCCGAGATCGCCCCTCCACGTTCCTGGTGCAGGCGGGCTCTGGAGTCAGCTCCCACACCTTGTCCCAGCAGGTCCCATGGATGTTGTTCACTTAAGGAGGTCAGCCAGTAACTCCTCCCCCCAAGGTCTGCCGGGAAAGACACGCGTACAATTGTCTGTCCCCATGCTGGAGTTCTGGAGCATTAAATACTTATGGGCTTTCCAGGGCCTCTGCCCACTGGAATTCTGCCACTGTTGCCAAGAATTCCAAAACCGGATTCCGATTTCCCAAGTACGTGAATGGCACTGGCTGCAACCTTCCCATTCCGAGGGCTCGGTGTCCCCTGGGAAGGATAAAATGGGAGCTGGGAAGAAAAGAGAAAGAAGAGCAGTGCTTTATGTGTTCCCGAGGGCTGTCAACCCCCGGGCTTGTCCACCTCTGGGGAAAGGTCCGCGTGTGTGTGTGTGGTGAGTGCACACCCGTGTGAGTGTGCAGGGAGCACAGGGGCTGATCTCCAGCCAGGGTGTAGAGAAAGGAAACCAACAGAATCCCATGGTTCCTTTAAATGGCATCTTAAAGGGGAATGGGGCGGTCCCTGGGGGGCTCAGCTGGTTCAGTATCTGACTCTTGGCTTTGGCTCAGATCACAATCTCACGGTGTGTGAGTTCAAGCCCTGCACCAGGCTCTGTACTGACAGTGCAGAACTTGCTTGGGATTCTCTCTCTCTCTGACCCTCCCCAACTTGTGTGTGCACGCACTCTCTCTCTCTTAATAAATACATAAATATAAAATATAAATAAACACAAATAAATAATATTTAAAAAAAATAAATGGCATCTTGGGAAATAAGGGCTTCTGATAAAATAATGAGATCATGTTTGCTCGATTGAACGAACACAGTCACATTCTCGGAGGGACCGCTGTGTCCCAGGCCCTGAGACCCAGGTTGTGACCCATCACTCATGCTCGGGTAGAGGTGGTGGGTGTGGCGGGTGAGAAGTGACTGCACAGGTCCGTACCTGGGGAGTCAGGCAGCAATGAGTCAACTGTGATAGGTGTGTTAATGCATTCCCAGAGACGGGAGCACGGAGCAAGGGGACATGAGAGGGGCTGTGAAGGCTGAGCAGAGCTCTCCAGGCAGAGAAGGAAGACGAGAACACAGGCAGCAGGTGCAGCGTGAGCAAGAGCACAGAAGGTGGACGGTCAGTTTATGGAAGACAAGTGGGCGAGCCCAGGGGGTGAGTGACAGGATTCGTAGGAGGAGCCTGGAAGGTCAGCGGGCCCCTGCAGGGTTGGGGCTGGGCTTGGGTCTGCCAAGCTCAGGAGCCACTCCGGAGTCATACTCAGGATATGTTCTGCTCGGAACTGGCTTTAGAAAGTCCATTCTGGGGACAGAAGCTTATTCACACAAAGAACATTCTGGAATACAGCTGCCGTGATGAATTTCAGAAAGATTCTATGGTTAAATCCAGCTGAGGGGAGCCTGGGTGGCTCAGTCAGTTAAGCATCTGACTTCAGCTCAGGTCATAATCTCCTGGTTCATGGGTTCGAGCCCGGCATCAGGCTCTTTGCTGTCGGTGTGGAGCCCATTTCAGATGCTCTGTCCCCTTTTCTCTCTGCCCCTCCCTTGCTCATGTGCACATGCTCTCTCTCTCAAAAATAAACATTAAAAGAAAATACAGTTGAAGAGTGGCCCCAGAGATCTCCCTGTCCTAATGCCTAGAACGTGGGAGTGTTACCTACTGTGGCAAAAGGGACTCTGTGTGGGACAATGTAGATGTGATTAAGTTAATGCTCTTGAGCTGGAAGATCATCCAGGTGGGACCACAAGTATCCTTATAAGAGGGAGGCAGAGGCAGAGGAGAAAGCCATGTGACCACGGAGCAGAGACCACAGTGATGTGGCCACAAACCCAGGGACGCGGGCGGTCACCAGAAGCCGGGAAAGACCAGGACTGCATTCTGCCCCGGAACCTCCAGAAAGAACCAGCCCTTCTGATGCCCTCATCCAGATGAACTTCATATTGGACTTCCAGCCTCTGGCATTTTAAGAGAATAAACGTAGGCGTTTTAAGCGGGCACATTTGCGATAATTCGAGGCCGCAGGAAAGGACTACAGACAGCCCCCGGCCTGGCTGCACACCGCCAGCCGCAAAACCGCTCAAGCTGAGGATTCTATCAAAGGGGTCTGTGACGATTTCAGCTAAGTAGGCTGAACATGGGCTGGGGAGAAACCTCTTTTGTCAAAACTTTCTAGAGGTGGAGAATAGAAATCATTCAGAAATCCCCGAGAAATGACTGCAAAATCTGATCCGAAGTGTAAGCAGTTTAAAACGCCTCATGAAAAAGAAAAGGGCATTTGCAGCACGCTTTTAAGGTCTTAGAATAAAAGGCTGGCATTTCCTTAAGTGCTGGAGGACTCTGGCTGCGATGAATCACTGTAGTCTTTCAAGACAACCCTCAGGACACTTTCCTTTTATTTTGAAGGCTTCAGAAAAAAGTCTGTTTTTTTTTAATTTTAATGTTTATTTAGTTTTGAAAGAGAGCATGAGTAGGGGAGGGGCAGAGAGTGAGAAGGACAGAGGATCTGAAGTGGGCTCTGGGCTGCCAGGGGTGAGCCCGATGCAGGGCTGAAACTCAAAAACTATGCGATCACGACCTGAGTCCCAAAGTCAGAGGCTCGACTGATTGAGCCCCAGGCACCCCAGAAAAAAGCCTTTTATATTTATTCATACAGACAGGGTCGAACTAAGAAAAGAGAAACCACTACAAGTGTTTACAGCAGAGGGAAGTGAATGGAGGGACTAGTTACTCAGGTGTTGGAGGAGTCAAGCAGCTAGGCAGAGTGTTTAAAATAACCCAAAGTGGGGCGCCTGGGTGGCTCAGTCAGTCGAGCGACCGGCTTCAGCTCAGGTCATGATCTCACGGTTCATGGGTTCAAGCCCCACATCAGGCTCTGTGCCTCCCTCTCTCTCTGCCCCTCCCCTGCTTGCACTGTCTCTCTCTGGCTCTCAAAAATAAATAAAAGACATTAAAAATTTTTTAAATAAAATAACCCAAAGTTTAGCAACAGCAGGAAGTTACTCCCACCCCTAAGCTTGTGTGACAAATGAAAAGAGGCTCTGTTACTGGAGCCCAGAGACTGAGCCACCAACAAAAGCTGGCACTCCAACAGTCCACATGGCCCGAGGCAAGAGAGATGGGGAGAAATACCCTGGCTTCTCCCTTCTTCCGGCCCTCTAGCTTCCTCCTGCAGTCCTATTGGCTGAACCGAGCAGAAAGTCAGGAGAGCCAGAGTAGGCGAGCACCAGCCCGTAGGGGTCAGTCACCAGTGATCAGAACAGAACCGGAAAGAGCTGAGGGCCTGCAGGCACAGCCATTTACTTATGCTCTCAAACACCCAGAGCTGTTGAGACCATCAAAAGCTCAGGTTTCCTGAGCTTTTCACTCTCTGAGAGGCCCTTTTCCCTTCTGACGCCAAATACGTGGTCATTTCTAAACTCGCTTCTCCAACTCTCTATCACCAACTAGGGGTCCTCCCGTTTAACTCACATCAGACCCTAACTGCCTGGAGTGAGCACAGACCCCACAGGGTTCAAGGCTCAGTCCCAAATGTCAGGCTGCTCTCACCTCAGACCATGTGGCTATAAATCGGGGGTTCCCAGGAGCCCCTCCTCAGGTCTGCTAATTTGCTAGAGAGTCACTTTACTGACGTTTACTTATTAGAAAGGATACTGATGAAGAGTCAGATGGAGGAGCGCAGAGGGTGAGGGTCAGAAAGGTCCCAAGAGCAGGCGCGTCTGTCCCCATGGAGTTGGGTGTGCCACCTTCCCGACACAGAAAAGGCCTCTCCTGGCTCTGAAGCCTGTTCCTTGTGCTCACCCATCCCAAACTTTTCCAAACTTGAACCTCATCCTTTAGGGTTTCATGAAGATTCCATTCCTAGGTGCGACTGACAAAATCACGGGACATTGGATGATAACACTCAATTGCCAGGATTCTCCCAACCTGGAGGTGGGGGCAGGACGAACTGAAAATTCCAACACTGTTATCACAGGTTGGTCTTTCTGGAAACTAGCCTCAGTTCTGCAGCTACCTGCGGCCACTTACTATTCGAGATTCCAATACTTCAAGGAGCTGTGTGCCAGGAGCCAGGGATAAAGACCACATGTTTATTTTTCATTATAGTGCACTCTCCTTCATTTAACCCTGCGCTGCGGGCTCAACTGTGTCCCCACAAATTTATATGTTGACATCCCACCCCCAGAACCCCAGAACGAGGTGGTGTTTGGAGATCAGGGCTTTCAAGAGGTAACTAAATTAAGATGAGGTCATTAGTGTGGGCCTTGGCCAAGGGCTACTGTCCTAACAAGGAGAGATCGGGACAGAGACAGGCACACTGAGAAGAACACGTGAAATCACAGGGAGGGGCCCCCAGGTGGCTCAGGAGGGTAAGCGTCTGACTCTTGGGGTTCGACTCAAGTTATGATCTGGCAGTTTTGTGAGTTTGAGCCCCGCGTCCAGCTCTGTGCTGGCAGCGCGGAGCCTGCGTGTTATCCTCTCTCCCTCTCTCTTGTGAACCTCCCTTACTCCCTCTCTGTCTCTCTCAAAATAAATAAGTAAACTTGAAAAAGAAAGAAAGAAAGGAATCACAGGGAGAAGGCAACCACCTGAAGGCCAAGAAGAGAAGAATACCAAGCCGGCTCTCAACTTCCCCTCGGGTGTCTGCCTCTGGAACTGTGTGGAAATCTATATTAAGCCTTTGGTGTGTGGTGGTCCCTGCAGCCCAGGGGACTGATACGCCCTCCCTCACCCCCACCAGAAGGCAGGCGCTGTAATCGTCTCTGCTCCACAGATGGGGAAATCGAGGCTGAGAGAGTTTAAGGAGTGGCCCAAGGTCACGCCCTCACCCCCAAAGCCATAGGACAGGAAAGTGGCAGGCTGTGCTCTTTCCCGGAGGACTCCTCAGCTTCCCAGGGCACCCCTCTGTCATACACTCACTGGCCCTGACTGGCCCTCTTTGGCACAGGCCCCACGTGGCCCCACCAGGATGGTCCCCCCAATGCCTGGACTTGGACTTGGGCGTTGGGTTCTGTCCCGTGGGAGCCGTGTAGCTGGCAGGGGGGCTCTCCCATCTCTGAAGTTTGTTCCTCATCTGTAAAGTGGTGAGACTGGTGAGGTCAGCAGAGGCTGCTGGGCCCAGAGGTGGTGGGGCTCAGCCCAGAGCAAGTCCCCCTCTGGTGGCAACTCCCCGGAACCCGGGCCTGGAGACCTCACTTTGTGCTGCACGAGGGCCATTTGTGGAAGGAGGCTCCAGCCAAGACGCCGCTGAGGAAGGGAATAACCCAATGCTACTGTGCCCCTCTGGAGGGCAGGTACCTAGCCCAAGGATCCATTTCACAGCTGAGGAAACTGAGGACACCTGGGGTGTTGGGGGCAGGGGGTGAGTGGTGGGTGGGAAAGAGGGTATAATTTTCTTAGGACCACAGAATTGGAACTTAACAGAGGCAGGATTCAAAAAGCCTGTTTGCTTTCAGAGCTTCTGGCCATTTCTGAAAGGAAGCAAGTCCCTTCCAAACTGCACGGCCAGTCACATCGGCCCTGGCGCCTGGTGCGGCTCACGCAGGCCCGCCCCACCCCCACCCCACCCCCAGCACTGACCCGGGCCACCAGCTGCCGTTGCACCCCACGTTTCCCAGAAGCCTCTGCTGTTGAGGGAGGGGGTGGGCACCTATCCAGAGCAGCTCGCTGAACTCCGAAAGAGCACCGGATACACACGCTGCCTGCCCAGCAGGGTAAGCAATAATCTTCTCGTCTATTCCCAGCTCCTGGAGATCTGCTTCTCTCTGGGGAAATTACTCTGGGGTCACAGTGAAATTTCTGTGACAGCTAATAAAGTAACCTTTTCTGTTTCTGGAACCAGATCCTAGAGCCCCGGGCCCCTGGGGGATGTGCGTACTGTATTTTTTCCGCCTCCCTTTTAATCACCAGATGAAGTGGAAAGAGGTGAGCCAGGTGAGGGCAAGAACTCTGAGCTGAATTACCTCCCTGGCTAGCATTCACTTTGACTTTGTCATTTGCAGACACAGAGCCCCAGGCAGCAGGGTGCCTCCCCTGGGGGGCCTGCGTTGACCCTCAATTGTACATAGCGCAGGAGTCCCAAGTTCAACCCTCAAGTTGGCAAAGCTGAGCCACGTGCCAAGCCCTGAGCAGGGCACACGGGAAGGCAGGGAGGCCCCGGAATTCTGACCCAGGGCTTACAGAGGCTGATGCATGCGGTTCCGGTCCTGGCTCTGCCACGAGACCCAGCGGGCGGGTACTGAGCTGTCTCAGACTCCGTGTCCTCGTCTGTAAGACTGGATAATGTGGGCGCCATCCCCCAGGCTTCTCTAGTTGGTCCAGAATGTCTGATTTGGAAAAGCATAGCACAGGGAGGCAATCGGCTTCAGGGCCGTGAGGGGGAAGCCACAGTTACATAGTAGGGCTCTGCTCTCAGTTAGATGGTGTGTGTTTCGGGGGTGGCCCCGGGAAGGTCCCTCCACCCCCACCCCCAGCTGCCTGCAGCTTCCTGGCCCTGCTGCTGAGGAATGAATCGGACCGTGTACGAGAATCGCCTAGTACAATGCTTGCCACCTAGTTAGCATGGAATATGCTGACTGCCGTTCTTTTTTTGTTGCTTCTGTTAATAATAGGATATGACGCTTGCCCTGGATATGTTCACAGAGCAGCGGGGGGCAGGGGAGGGGGAGGGAGGCATACAGCAGGCCATTATAAACAGCATTCTCATGTGCCGGGCATTCCCAGAGGACCCAGAGAGCCTGTTTAATTCTGCCTTTGCAACCAGGACCAACTTCTCAGAGCTGGTGACTTTTTAAAAATTCTTTAATGTTTTGTTTGTTTTTGAGAGATGGAGCGTGAGCAGGGAAGGGGCACAGAGTGTGGGAGACACAGGATCGGGAGCAGGCTCCAGGCTCTGAGCTGTCAGCACAGAGCCCAACGTGGGGCTTGAACCTGACGGAGCCGAGATCATGACCTGAGCCAAAGCCAGACACTCAACAGACTGAGCCACCCAGGCGCCCCCAGCCAGTGACATTTTAACTGAGCCTCAGAGGATGCTCTGGGCTCAGGGCAGCGTAGGGCCTTCGGACCGAGATCAGCGTGAATGAAGAGGAAGAGTGCGTGACGAGTGACCAGGAAAGACACAGGTTCAGGACAGCAGCAGAACGGGGGTTGAGGCAGCCAGCCTAGAAGGGAACGGATTCGGAGTCCCAAACTCAGATGCCTGGTGTTTAGCTGTGCTGGCGGTGTGGAGAGATAGAGGGGGAGCAACAAGACCAGCAAGGAAGCCGCCAGTGTCCAGAGGCAGCTCGATGTGGCTGGAAGGCCCCGCTGAGGCTGACTGAGGTGGGAAGGCAGGAGGCGCCGGCCTGGAGGGTGGTGATGCTGTGCTTCCGAGAATGCACAGAACACCATCTCTGGTGAAAACCATCTAGAAGCACCCTATTTGCTCTTCCCAAAACGGACCTCGATCAAGATTCAGCAGGGCTGCCTGAGAACAAAGGCTCCAGAACGGTAGACAAGCTCTTCCTCTTACAGTGTCACCGTGCGGCCTCTGGTGACCCAGCCAACACGTCCTTTCGGAGCAGAGAGATGAGGCCCAAAGACGAACCACGCGCACACCTCAGCCTGCCTGCCTAGGGCGCAGGGCTCACAGCTAACACTTATCGGGACCTACTGCATCGAATTGTGCCAAGTTCCTGGCAGGTTGGACCGATTCAACTCTTAAGGGGTGCAACTCCTATTTTGCAAAGGAAGAGACCGAGGGTCATAGCGGTTTGCCTGCCAGAGTCACAGAGCGGTGGGTGGACCGCCCGGCCTGCACAGTCGGCTGAACACGTTCATAGCCTCGTCGGGAGACTCCTTGTTTCCCGTCTGTTTCTGTCCCCAAGATCACAGTGTTTTAGGGGGTAGAACAGGCACACAAACCCAGAACGCCCGTTTCTGAGTGCAATCTTACGTCACCATTGCCCTCCTCGGTGGAGTATAATCTCGCCCTTGCATTCCTGGTGGGAGGAAGCAGATGGGGCCTGGTCATAACAGGCCTGGGCGGAGGCCACAGGTGAGGAACTGAGCCCAGAGCCCAGGAGCAGGCTGGCACTAGGAGCCAGCCCACTTCCATGGCCTCCTGGGCCCCAGAACAGGCCTTAGGCCGCATTGTTCCTAGCGCATGAAGAATGTGTGGGACTTTCGGCCTCTGCCTCGACGTCCCTGGTGGGACCACAGCTGGGTTGGCTGCCACCTGCCTTGTGTGACCTGTGAAGTGTCTTCTGCTGCTCTGCCTGGGGCTGAATCCAGTCTCTGAACCCATGGCCCCGGCCCCGATCTGAGTTCTGAGGGCCCAGGCCCCGTGGGTGCTGTCTCCACAGTCCCCCTCTGCATGGCCCCGTGCTCCCCATCCCTCATCCGGCCCCAGAGGCCAGCCTTATGTCTCCATCAGCCCCAGTACAGGCTCCTTCCTCATTCTCATCAGCAAAAGGTGCAGAAGTCTAGACGCTGACCCTGACCTGGGGGCACTGGGAGTCCGGACCCAGGGTCCCAGCCAGCAAGGGGCCCCAGGGGGAGGAGGGAAGGAAGGATGGGCCTCCGCCAAGGTCTTCACGGCGGGTCTAATTGCCGACTACGGGCTCAGAGGTCCCTGAAGGCCACAGTGAAAAAAGCCTGAAGTTGACTCAAAGCTGCTGGTCAAACCTCGAAAAATCTCAGCCGAAGTGTGATAGCCCCCAGGGCCAAAGGCAAGCCGAGACAAGGCACCTCTGTGGCACCTGTCTCCCCTCTGAGACTCCGCTCCGGTCCACACCAAAGGAGTAAGGCATGACGTCTGAAGAATGCACATAGCACCTAGAGCACTCGGTAAAATGGTCCAACCTTAAAAAATAAAGCCGCTCTGACTTCCTCCTCCAGGTACTGCTGGAAGAGGTAAATGATGGGCAGGAATGCACAACTGCCAAACACCTGATGGAACTGCCAGCCATCAGTGTGTTTATCTACTTTACTAACAACCAATGTGGGCAAGAAAAGCATGCATGAGTGAGCTTTCCACTGCGGTCCTGGGGGCACCCACTGCCTCACCTACAGGCACTCAAGCTCATGGCGTGACTGCTCTGTGTTTACGCACGCAAGCGCCATTTGGACCGGAGAGTGGGCAACCCAGAGCGAACACGCTGGTTCCTTACCCACGAATCACTTTAAATTCCTTCTGTAGCCATATTTATAAATATTTTATGTAAGCCAGATGGATTTATAGAACATGTGCACGGGAATCTGGTTCTGTTTTTTAACAACATGTACTGTAAAAGGCTTTGGAAAAATGATCTGCATGTTCCTGAAAGGAGACAGAAGAAAACGCTCTCTTGGTTTACTTCCTGAAAGGGCAAGAGAATCAAGAACAACACGCACAGGAAATGCAGCACAGGACACCTGTGATGGGACTGACTCTCTGGCCCAAACATGTCACCTAGAGCGGTGAGTGGGTCTCTAACTTGGCCACACGTTATGATCACCTGGGGAGATTTTAAAAGTTCCTGAGGTCCGGCCTCATCCTTTACCAATTATACCAAAAGCTCTGGGTGGGACGCAGGCGCCCACCACTTGTCACACTCCCCAGGGGTTTCCGGTGTGCAGCCGAGTGGGTGGCCTTGCCCTGGAGTGGAGTCACCGGGGGGCTGTGAACCTCTCCACGTCCAAGCTGCGCCCAGAGCAATGACACCAGGAGCAGCCAACAGTGCGTCTTAACGTTTCCTGGGTGATTCAAATGGGCAGCCAGGGCTACGATCCACTTTCCTAAAAGGGTCTGGGACTGAAGGGACAGGGCTGGGGAGCTGACCTCGCTTGAAGGGCAAGGGGCTCTGCACCATTGTCTCAGTCCAGAGGCAAATCTTGCTCCCAGGGGACCTCCATCTTCTCTCTTTCTCTGTCTCTCTGCCACTTATGAATTGTGTGACTCGGAGCTGGTTCAAGAAGCACTCTATGGCTCCTGTCCCCTCCATCTGCCTGTGACTTCTCCCTCTCCTTCAGAGGTAACCCCCACCCTGCATCTGGAGAGATCTTTTTAAAAAATGTTTATTTACTTTTAAGAGAGAGAGAGAGAGGGAGTGTGCTCATGGTGTGAGCAGGGGAGGGGCAGAGAGAGGGGGGCAGAGGATCTGAAGCAGGCTTTGCACCATTAGCACAGAGCCTGACGCAGGGCTCGAACTCACGAACTGTGGGATCAGGACCAAAGCCAAAGACAGATGCTTTACTAACTGACTGAGCCACCCAGGCGCCCGTGGAGGGGTCTTCTTAAATGCAAATATTCACATCTATCTCAAATCCTCTGCCCGATCGTGCAGCACATGTGGAGACACTGGAACCTGCGCACTAGGAGTAAGGACTACGAGTTGGCGTAGCAGCTGTGGAGGTCGGCGGGGCTGTTTCTTATAGAGTCACACACATATTTACCACACGATACAAGCAATTACACTCTTAGAATGGCCCCAGGGAGAAATGAAAACATACGTTCACACAATGACGTGGAGGTAAATGCTCATAGAAGCAATATTCACGGGGTGCCTGGGGGACTCAGTCTGTTAGGTGTCCGACTCTTGATTTCTGCTCAGGTCGTGATCTCACCGTGTGTGAGATGGAGCCCCGCGTGGGGCTCTGCGCTGGCAGCACGGAGCCTGCTTGGGATTCTCTCTCCCTCTCTCTGTCCCTCCTCCCGCTTACGTGCTCTCTCAAAATAAACATTTAAGAAAAAGAAGCAACATTCTTATAGCACCTAACTGGAAGCCATCCAAATGTCCATCGGCCAGCATATTCACACATGCAATACATACACATCCATATGTAATACCTACATTCCACTGCAGTATATCTGATCGGTGGAGTCCTAGCACCCGTGACACGGATGGCTGTGGAAACATGAGGCCAAGGAAAAGGGGCCAGACTCCAGAGCTGTGGACTGATTCCATTTGTATGAAATTTCTAGAAAAGACAATTCTACAGAGACAGAAAGATGAGTGGTGGCCTGGGGTGGGGAAAGGAGTGGGAACTGACCGGAAATGGGCACAGGGACCTTTCTGGGGTGATGGAAAGATTCCGAAAGTGGGCTGTGGTGGTGGTTACACAACGGTATAAACTGACTAGCAGTCATGAGACTGCGCACTTACCAGAGGCACGTGTCAGGGCGTCTAAATCATAGTTGGCCCTTAAACAACTCGGGGGGTCGGGGCCCTGATGCCTTCCCCAGGCCGTTGAAATCCACGTATGACTTCGGACTCACCCGAAACTTTACTACAACTAGCCTACTATGGACGGGAAGTCTCACTGCTCACAGGAACAACGAGCACATGTCTGTTACATACTGTGTGCTAACTATGAAGTAAGCTAGAGAAAAGAAAAGATTATTGAGAAAATCAAAAGGAAGAGAAAATACATTCGGAGTGCCGCACGGTCCCGATGGAAGAAAGTCTGCGTGTAAGTGGATTCACGCATCTCAAACCCAGGTTGCTTACAGGTCAACTGTATACTTCAAATAAAACTAGTTAAGAAAAAAAGAAGCCTCCTGGTGGCTTACACAGCACAGTGAACAAAGTCCTTGGCCAGTATGCGAAGCCCTCCACCATATGCTGATCTGCCTTTTCGGGACCCTCTCCTCAACACCCGTGCCCCACGGAACTCTCTGCTTTTCCCGAGTGCACACATGGCCATAGTGTCTGAAATTCCTTGTTACCACAGCCAGCCTCCCCATCTGGCAAACTCCTTCTCATCCTTCAATACTCAGAGCAAGTAACACTTCATCTGAGAAGCCCACACCACCCCTATGTATCATTATGCTTATCAAAATGTCATTATTTGCTTATATATCAGCCTCTCCGATTGCAGTGGTGCTTTGAAAACTTATGCTACTGGGCTGTGAAATCATGTGCTACAACCAGGGTTTTTAAAAAGTGAATTAGGGGCACCTGGGTGGCTCAGTCAGTTAAGCATCTGGCTTCGGCTCAGGTCATGATCTCAGGGTTCGTGGGTTCAAGCCCCACGTCGGGCTCTGTGCTGACAGCTAGCTCAGAGCCTGGAGCCTGCTTTGGATTCTGTGTCTCCCTCTCTCTCTGACCCTTCCCTGCTCATACTGTCTCTCTCTGTCTCTCAAAAATAAATTTTTAAAAAAGTGACAATAAAGGGGCACCTGGGTAGCTCAGTCGACTAAGCATCTGCCTTCAGCTCAGGTTATGATCTCGCAGTTCATGAGTTTGAGCCCCGCATTGGGCTCTGTGCTGACAGCTCGGAGCCTAGAGCTGCTTCAGATTATGTGTCTCTCTCTCTGTCGCTCCCCCACCCCCAGCTTGCACACTTGCTCTCTCGCTCTCTCTCTCTCTCTCTCTCTCTCTCTCTGAAAAATAAATAAACATTAGCAACAACAAAGCGAAGAGTGCCTGGGTGGCTCAGTCAGTTAAGTGTCTGACTCACAGTTTTGGCTCAGGTCATGATCTCAAGTTTATAAGTTCAAGCCCCGCATCCGGCTCTGTGCTGATCGTGTGAAGCCTGTGTGGGTTTCTCTCTCTCTCTCTGCCCCTCCTCCACTCACACCATCTCTGTCTCTCCCAATATAAATAAATAAGCTTAAAAAATACTTAAGGAAAAAAAAAAGGAGTTTCTAGAGGGCAGAGGTGGCCCCCAGGGGTTGTGCTGTGTTTCTGCCTGTGTCCTCGCGGTCAGCCTGGAGCCGGAGCCCAGAGCTCCCCCAGTAAGTACCTGCTCAATGAAAGACTCTGGTGCGTGCGTATGTGAACCCCTCCACCCCTGCGACTTCATTCAATGTCTTCTATTTTTCTCTTCTCCTACAATGTGCACATTTGTTTTTTCTAATACAGTCATCATTTGACTTCATATAGCAATTAGAATATTCTGTTTAGAGAGAGTAATTTTTTAATGTTTATTTATTTTTGAGAGAGAAAAAGAGCATGAGCAGAGGAGGGGCAGAGAGAGAGAGGGAGACACAGAATCTGAAGCAGGCTCCAGGCCCCGAGCTGTCAGCACAGAGCCCGACGGGGGGCTCAAACCCATGAACTGTGAGATCATGATCTGAGCCGAAGTTGGACGTGACCAACTGAGCCACCCAGGGGCCCCCCACACACATGGTATTTTAAAAAGTTGGGAGTGCCCGGGTGGCTCAGTCGGTTGGGCGTCCAGCTTCGGCTCAGGGCATGATCTCACGGTCCGTGGGTTCCAGACCCACGTTGGGCTCCGTGCTGACAGCTCAGAGCCTGAAGCCTTTTTCGGATTCTATGTCTCCCTCTCTCTCTGACCCTCCCCTGTTCATGCTGTCTCTCAAAAATAAATAAAAAACAGGAAAAAAAATTTTTTTAAGTGTTGGCTGACATTCTCCTACAGTTGGACTGGCAGCAAACCCCAGCAAGAAGTGCAAATGATTGCTATAAATCTTGAGCTATAAGACTAAATACAAATGTCAAATACATTTTTGAGACATAACAATTGTAATGTCATAACTATCATTTAAATCTAAATCTCCAGACAAGACTGGCTACATTATCCGGGCGCTGTCAAAAATGTAAGAGTGTTGAGCCAAAGGGACACCCCTTTCAGTGTGGGGTACACAGTGATCACTTACAAAGACTGGCCCTGTCCCCAGATCGCGGACACAGCGACAGGGGTGCAGAGGGGTTTAAAAGTGCTTTCTCTTGGTCTTAATGGATCAGGCACAGAAGATCCCACTTAACTCCTGATGTTTAAAAAAAATTTTTAATGTTTTTATTTATTTTTGAGAGACAGAGAGAGACAGCGTGAGCAAGGGAGGGACAGAGAGAGGAGGAGTCACAGGATCTGAAGACAGGCTCTGAGCAAGTGGTCAGCAGAGAGCCTGATGAGGGGCTCGAATGCACAAACCATAAGATCATGACCTGAGCTGAAGTCGGACGCTTAATGGACTGAGCCACCCAGGCGCCCCAACTCCTGATGTTTAGAGAAGCAGGGATTCGAGATGCTTTTACAACAAGCAAGACCGCCAAGGTGCCTCTAACCCATGCCACGGGGCTGGCAGGTTCAGCCTTCGGCTCTACCACAAACACTGCTCATCTGTTGGCAGAACACTGTACCTTCGGTCCAGATCACAGAGCCCACCCAGCCCAACACGATGACAGTGACAAAGCGACCCCATCAGAGTTCTGTCAGGGGCCCTGAGTCCCCTGTAACACAAGGATTGGGGCAAACCAACGGAAAGCTGTACTTCACAGCCTCCGTGTGACTGAGCTGAGGACCCCTGGTCAGCTGTGCCTCAGTTTCTCTGCTCTGAATGAACACCCATCTGTTTGGTTAGGGCCTTGTCTTTCCACCGGAGCCCCCATCTGATGGCCTGGCCTTCTAGAACATTCCATGGATGCCAAGTCTAGTGGCCTCATCAGTCTCCCCAGCCTGGCCCTTGCTCCCTTGCTTTCTCCTCTACTCCTTGGCCAACATTCCCCAAGGTAAGAGTCTGAACTTGGTCTCTCCCCATCTTAGGACCCCCAGGAGTGGTGGCGGTGGTAGTGGTACATGTGGTCAAGAAAGAGGAAGAGGCAGATCTCAAGCACGAAAAGTATAATGCAAGGTCCTCCGTGCTGGGAATTCCATGAAGGAAATTGCCTTTGACGTGTCTGTACAAACAAGTTTGCAAATTTAGACGGGGCTGTTTTTGGAAAAGATTACCTTCCTCTCCACACGACTTAAAAATGTTGTCATGTAAATTATTTGGAGCTTCTTTGGGGGAACTTTCTACCCCTAGGCACATCAGAAGCAATTTTCTAGAGTGAAGCCTGCATGAACCCAGAATTATGGGCCTGTACATCTCCCCTTCGGAGAGTTGGGGTCACGGTCCATAGCCGGGGGAGGGGGAGTTTGAGCTTGCTTCTAGCTGACTCAGGAAATCTCAAGGCGCCCCCAGAACCTTCCAGATCGTCTGGCCCCATGGTGATGAAACCCTGTTTAAAGCAGAAGGCTTCTCGCAGAGGCCCAGTCTGTAAAAGAATCAAACAGTTCTGGCTGTTGCTAGGTATGAGGAACCTATGCCTGACTCCCTGCGGATTCCCCCTCCCCACCCCCTCCCCACCCCTCTCACCCCTACAACCCGGCACAGCCCAGTTTGAGAAGCCCTGGTCTATTCTGCCCCTGTTTCCTATTTGACAAGCAAAGGAGACCCACCATCACCCCAAACTTGCCCCTGCCTCCAGGCCAGAGATATTTCCAGCACCCCAGGCTGCCTTCTCTGTTTCCTTTTAGATGCCAGGAATTTCAGGGCCCCAAAAGATTCAAAGCAGCTTGTGCATTTGTGTGGTCTTGGTGGAGTCTGCAGTGGGCCCACTGCGCTCACCCGGGCCTGTGAATGTGTGGCCTGCAGGCCTCCGTCAGAGGCCCCCGTCCGCACGTCCACACCCCTACCCACCTACGGCGCCTCCCTGAAACCCATTAGGAGTCCCAGAAGCGGTGCCCATGTGAAAACATGTACCATGTGCCACTTTGGTTGCAGGCAGCAAACGAACCCCACATTTAAAGACAACTGAAAGCTGAGAGGCCTGAACTCCCAACCAGACCATCACGGAAACCCCTTGCTTTGGAAGGTGATTCAGCAGCAGACACGCAGGGGCCAAATGCCCTGTGGCCACTTGCCTCCGCTGGGTTCACATTCTGGAAAGAGTTTGCAAATTTTAAACACAATAAAACTCTGGGGTTTTTTGAGTGCACTGTTCCATGAGGTTTATAAGACATGCAGACTCTTACAACCGCCACCACTCAATGGGATCAAGGACAACTCCTAAACATGCCCCAAATTCCCTCACGCAATCGCCTTTTAGTCTAGACCGTCCCCCCAAAGGTCCCACCCCCATAGCCACTGATCTGTTCCCCATCACTAGTTTCGCCTTTTCCAGAAAGTGATATAAATGGAATCGCAGAGCGCATAACCTTTTACAATGAGTTTCTCTCTCTTGGCACAATACGTTTAAGATTCACCCAGTTTTGTTGTGGGCATCAACAGTTCGTTCCCTTTTTGCTGCTGAGTAATATTCCAAAAAATTGTTTACCCGTTCACCCACTGACGGACATTCATTCCCCCCCACCCCAGCTTTCGGTGATTATGAGTAATGCTCTCATGAATATTCATGCACAGGTCTTTTGTGTGCACCTATGTTTTTGTTTCTCTGGGATAAATACCCAGCGGTGGGATGGCTTGCTCATTTGCTGGGAGTGTGTTAGCCTTTGTAAGAATCTGCCCGGTGTTTTCCAGAGTGGCCTGACCATTTTTGCATCCTTGCCAGCAAATCAGGAAGGTTCCAGAGGCCCCACATCCTTGTCCACACTTGGCATTGTCGATATGCTTTTTAGCCACTGTGATAGGGACGGGATGGTATCTTACTGTGCTTTTAATTTGCATTTTCCTAATGACTCATGATATTCAGGGTCTTTTCGTGCATTTACTAGGCATCCGTGCATCTTCTTTGATGAAGTGACTTTTGTTCATTTTTTATTGGGTTGTTGTTTCTTAGTGTTGAATTTTGAGAATTCTTTATATTTCTTGATATAAGTCCCTTATTGAGTATTTGATTTGTAAGTATTTTCTCCAAGTATGCAGCTGGTCTTTGCTCCTCATTCTATTTAGGATATTCCCACCAGAACGAAAGTTTTACACTTACATCTACCTTATCAATTGTTAAAAAATGGATTGTGGTTTTTGGGTGTCTTCTCTAAGAGTTCTTTGCCTGAGCTGGGATATGAAAGATTTTCTACTATAATTTCTTCTAAGAGTTTTATAGTTTTATATTCATATCTGATCCATTTTGATTTAATAGAGATGGAGGTGGTATGAGATTTGGGTTGGGGTTCACTTTTTTTTCATTTTCATTTTTTTAAAAGTTTATTTATTTATTTTGAGAGAGAGAGAGAGAGAGCACAAGCTGGGGAGGGGCAGAGTGTAGAGAAAGAATCTCAAGCAAGCTCCACGCCATCAGCACAGAGCCTGATACGGGGCTTGAACTCATAAACTGAAGATCATGACCTGAGCTGAGATCAAGATCTGCACTGCCCAGACAACCCCACGTTTTTTGTTTGGTTTTGGTTTTGGTTTTTTTTGCATATGGATGTCTAATCGTTCTGGCACTCTTTGTTGGAACCACCGCCTTTCCTTCGGTGAATTACCTTAGTCAAAAATCAGTTGACTCTCTCCGCATGGGTCTATCTCTGCACTCTGTCCCACTGACCAATGTGCTATCCATTTGCAAATACTACCCTGTCTTGGTTAGTGTGATGTGAATATTCCTTGGTTCCTCTTTTTCAAAATTGTTTTCACTATTTCTAGTTCCTCTGCCCTTCCATATACATTTTATTTTTTTTACTAGTTTATTGTCAAATTGGTTTCCATATAACACCCAGTGCTTCTCCCCACAAGTGCCCCCCATCATGACCATCACCCCCCCTTCCCTCCCCCTCCCCCTTCAGTCCATGGTTCATTTTCAGTATTCAGTAGTCTCCCTTGATCTGTGTCCCTCACTCTTCCCCCCTTCCTCTCCCCATGGTCCCCTGCCAGGTCTCTCCTGTTAGACCTATGAATGCAAACATATGGTATCTATCCTTCTCTGCCTGATTTATTTCGCTTAGCATGACACCCTCGAGGTCCATCTATTTTGCTACAAATGGCCAGATTTCATTCTTTCTCATTGCCATCTACATTTTAGAAGCAGCTCATTGGGACACCTGCGTGGGTCAGTCGGTTAAGCATTTGACTCTTGGTTTTGACTCCGGTCATGATCTCACAGTTTGTGAGTTCTACCCCCAGACTGGGCTCTGCGCTGGCAGCATGGAGCCTGCTTGGGATTCTCTCTCCCTCTCCCTCTCTGCCCGTCCCTCATGCATGCAGTCTCCCTCTGTCCAAATAAGTAAATAAACTAAAAAAAAAAAAAACTGTCTAAGAAGAATAAGCTTGTTGACATCTATAAAGAATCCTGCTTGGATTCTGAGTGGGATTGCATTCACTGTAGTGAGTTCCAATTCATGAACAGCGTCTGTCTCTCCGTTTATTTAGATTTTCTTTGATTCCTTTCATCAACATTTTGTAACTTTCAGCATATAGATCTTGTGCATGTTTTGCTATATTTATGCCTAACAATCTCATTTAGGAGGGAGTCCTGTCATTGAAGCTACTTGTTAAATTTCAGTTTCCAATTGTTTGCTGCTAGTGTACAGAAATACAACAGATTTTTTTTATGTTGACCTTGTATCTCGTGATCTTGCTAAACTAATTTTTTAGTTCCAAGAGCTTTTTAAAAAATAGTTCCTTTAGAGGACACCTGGGTGGCTCAATTGGTTAAATGTCTGAGTTCAGCTCAGGTCATGATCTCACAGTTCATGGGTTTGAGCCCTGCATCAGGCTCTGTGCTGACAGCTCCGAGCCTGGAGCCTGCTTCAGATTCTGTCTCTTTCTCTCTCTGCCCCTCCCCTGCTCACACTCTGTTTCTCTCTCTCTCTCTCTCTCTCTCTCTCTCTCTCTCAAAACTAAACATTAAAAATTCAAAAATAGTTCCTTTCGATTTTTTATGTAGACAATCATATCATTTATGAATATGGATAGTTTTTAAAAAATGTTTTATGTCTTTATTTTATTTATTTTGATGTCTTTATTAAGTTCAGACGCTTAACTGCCTAAGCCACCCAGGAGCCCCGAATATGGACAGTTTTATTTCTTCCTTTCTGGTACAAAGACCTAATGGCTGGGGGTGGAGTGCTCGTCTTGAGGCCACAGAAATCCAGAGCTCACACACTAAAGACGGTGGGGCAGAGCGAGCCTGGGACCCTGGTGGCACTGTCAAGCAACTGAATCAACTCTCTTAGAGGTCTGTTCATGTGCAAAAAAACCCGCACTTCTATCTGTGTGAGGCGTCATGAGTCAGATTTTTCTGTTACTTGCCGCCGAAGCATCCCCCTTGGACTTACCAGCTTCATCACAGCCCCGCTCGCGGAGAGGCTCCGTGTGGGTCCCGCTCTGAGCCAGGAGACACCAGCACCGGCCCAGCGATGTCCCCTCCCCCGACACAAACCACAGGTGACGTTTAGAACCTAGGATATGCCAGGGACGGTGCTAAGCGCTGTCTACACCTTAACGCCGTTAGTCCGGTGAAAAGGAAAGCCACAGGCTCCAAATGGCATCAGTGCCTGATCGAATTAGTTTCAACTCTCCCCAGAAATAGTCTTAACGGGCCAGTCATGTGAATCTGCCACAAGGGGGCGCGCTCCGTTCCCCAAAAGGTAGACGAGGTCAACAGGATGATACAACCCTTGAGGGAAAGCAACCTCGCCTGGACAGTCCTTTTCTTTGGCTAAAAACCTTCTCGCCCTACCCTCCCTCTATAACAATGTTCAACTTTGTACATCGGAGCTCCCCTCTCCTTGCCGGATGGGATGCTCCCCGACTCATGAATCATTCAATAAAGCCAATTAGATCTTTCAAATGTACTCAGTTGGATTTCTGTTCTTTGACCTTCCCGTGAGGTAGGTGCCATGTTATACCCATTTTACAGATGGGGAAATTGAAGCCATAAAGGTTAGATAATTTGCCTTATGTTGTGTCATTAAACTATACCATTTCACCATCTCACCTCCTTGTCTGTCATTTCAAAAATAAAAGACACGGCGGGCTGAGACGGGGGACCTAATACACATACCCACCCATACTCAAAGCAGAAATTTCAGGAGAGAACCGAGGAAAATAACAATGAAAGGAACTCTCAGTAGTCTGCCCTGAGTCTTAAACTCAAAAGTAGCAGAGTAGCAGATAAAATTAATAAAAAGAGACCTAACTTGGTATTTTGGGGAATTCACTGATATTTTCTTTATATCTTTCTTTATATAATACAGTTTCATAGGTGACCATATTTAAAAAAATTTTTAATGTTTATTTATTTAGTTTTTATTTTTTTAAATGTTTTTAAAAATTTATTTTTGAGAGACAGAGCGAGCCAGGGATGGTCAGAGAGAGGAGGAGACACAGAATCTGAAGCAGGCTCCAGACTCTGAGCTGTCAGCACAGAGCCCAATGTGGGGCTCGAACCCACAAACCGTGAAATCATGACTTGAGCTGAAGTTGGACGCTCAACAGACTGCGCCTCCAAGGCACCCCTAATGTTTATTTACTTTTGAGAGACAGAGCACAAGTGGGGGAGGGGCAGAGAGATGTGGGGAGACACAGAATCTAAAGGAGCCTCCAGGCTCTAAATTGTCAGTGCAGATCCTGATATGGGGCTCAAACTCACAAACTGTGAGATCATGACCTGAGCTAAAGTTGGACACTTAACTGACTGAGCCACCCAGGAGCCCCAGGTGACCATATTTTTAAGTCACAATATATTGTCATTTCCAAATCAGAAGGTACATACGCTGACCATTAGGCTATATCACCAGAAGTAAATAATAAAAGTTTAAAGTAAAAATAACTCAGAAAAAAATTTAAAGACTATTTTTTAAATGCTTAGATCCAAAAGAAATAAAAGTTTCAATTGCAGGGAAATAGAACACATATATTTTTGGAAAGCCTCATCAAGAATAAATACAGCAAAATCATTATACTTAGCAACACAGATTACAGGTCTAAGAAACTAGAAAACACCATAGGAGAATATTACATGAAACTCAAACACTTCTTTGAAAAAAAAAAAACCAGAATTCCTGGGGTGCCTGTGTGGCTCAGTCTGACTCGGCTCAGGTCATGATCTCACGGTTTGTGGGTTTAAGCCCCACATCGGGCTCTGGGCTGACAGCTCAGAGCTTGGAACTTCCTTCGGATCAGCTCAGAGCTTGGAATTTGCTTCAGATTCTGTGTCTCCCTCTCTGTCTGCCGCCTGCCTGCTCACACCCTGTCTCTCTCTCTCTCTCAGGAACAAATAAACATTAAAAAATTTTTTGTAAAGAAAAACAATTACTAGAATTGACTAGTCCTGGGTTCAATTGGTGTTTTAAACATGTTGCTTGAGCCATTGAAAGAACAATTTTTAATTACCATAAACTTTTTCACATCTTAGGAAATTTAGAAAGCTTCCCAGTTCTTTTTTGTAAGAAGCTATTGTCACTTTTCATATTTTTGGTAGATATTTATCAAGTATCTACCATGTCAAAGACACTTGGCCAGGCCCTGAGCTTTTAGTAGCAAACTAAAGACCGACACTTACCATCATGGCACCCAAAGTCTAGAGGAGGACAGGAATAAACCAAAACTCCCATGAATAATTAGTTACAATACCCCTCTCCCAAGACCCCAGCACCAGCAATAATTAGTTACAATAGAGGTTACTGCTATAAAGAAAGTTTGAAGTATTGTGAAAGAGAATAACCAAAAGAAACTTAAATTACTATATGTAGGTTGGTGATTTAAGCCAGGCTTCCAGAAAGATGAGTCACAGTTAGCCATGTAAAACAGAACAAGAAGAGATCTGGCAGGTAACAGGAAGAGAATGTGCAAAGGTCCTGGGGCTGTAAAGGCCTTCATGTGTCAGAGGAGAGCTTCCCAGCCTATTGTGCAGTGAAAGAATTTCAGGTTTGTTTCTAGTTGAGAATAAGTAATATCAAAAATGCTGTCAGCCAGTGTGGCTGGAGCAGAACACAAAATGAGAAGCAAGTACATTCAGGGTCTAGCAGGCAAGTTAGGAATTCTGATAAAAAATCAGGACAGGGTTTTAAACTCAAGAGCATGCTGATCTAATTGTGCTTTTAAAAAATCACTATGTAACATCACATCTTCTCAAACTCTTCCAAAATATAGAAGAGGAGGGAACACTTACTTCATTCTATGAGACCAGCATTACTGATACCAAAGCCAGACAAGAACATCACAAGAAAATGATAAGCTGCCCCTGAATATAGATGCAAAAGTCCTCTACAAAATACTCGTAATCTGAATCCAGTGGAATATTCAAAGAATTAAACATCACAACCAAACTGGACTTGTACCAGGAATGGAAGGTTGGCTCAACATACATAAAAGCCAATCAATGTAACACCCCACGTAATAGAATGAAGGTGGAAAAACCCCACTGATCATCTCAATTGATAAATAAAAAGAACTTGGTAAAATAGAACAACTTTTCATGAGAAAACACATAATAAAATAGGAATAGAAGGGAACTTCTTTATCTCATTCTCAATGGTGAAAGCCAGAAAGCTTTCCACCAAAGATCAGCAACAAGACAAGAATGTCTGCTTTGCCACTTCTATTCAACATAGCACTGGCAGTTCTAACCAGAATAATTAGGCAAGAAAAAGAAACAGAAACATCAAAACTAGAAAACAAGTGGTAAAATTATTTCTATTCATAGATGACATGGTCTTATATATAGAAATTCCTCCCAGACCCACACACTAAAAAAAAAAAAGCTGTTAGGGCGATAAATTTAGCAAAGTTGCATGATAAAAAGATCAACACAGAAAATCAGTTGCATTTCTATACACTAACAATGAAAAGTCCAAAGAGGAAATTAAGAAAAAATCCCACTTACAATAGCATCAAGAAGAATAAGGTACTTAGGAATAAATTTAGCCAAAGAAATGCAAGTCCCATACACTGAAAACTATAAAATACTGTTTAAAGATATCAAGAAGATCTAAACAAATGAAAAAGACATCCCATGTTCATGGATTGGAAAACTCAGTATTGTCAACAATATTCCACAAAGTGATCTATGGATTTTTCCCCAGAGGAAACTATAGTCCTAAAATTCATATGAGATTGCAAAAGACCTGAGGAAGCCAAAAAAGTCTTGAGAAACGAATAATAAACTTGGAGGACTCGTATTGCCCAAATTAAAAATTTACTACAAAGCTATAATAATCAGGCAGTGTGGAACTGCCATAGGATAGTCACACAAATCGGTGGAATAGAACTGAAAGTCCATAAACAAACACATACATCTATGGCTAATTCATTTTTCAACAAGGGTGGCAAGACTAGTCAATGGAGAAAGAGTAGTCTCCTCAGTAAATGGTGGTGGGAGAACTGGATACCCACGTGCAAACTCTTACCTCAGACCACATGCAAAAATGAACTCAAAATGGTTGAAAGACCAAAATTTAAGAGCCAAATTTGGCTGTTTTCTTGGAAGTGTTGGCAAAAATGTAGAATAAACTGGAACTCTCACCAGCGCTGGTGGGAATGTAAAATGGTTCAGTCACTTTGGAAAACAGCTTGGCAGTTCCTCAGTAAGGTAAATATGGAATTATTGTATGATTCAGCAACTCCATGCGTCCACTGGAAACAGGTCTGCCATTTGAAAACAGATATTCAAACAAATAATCACACACACACACACACACACACACACACACACACACACACGCTCAGAGCAGCTCTATTCATAACAGCCAAAAAGTAGAATTAACCCAAATGTCCACCGAAGGATGAATGGATAAACAGACTGTGGTAGAGTCATACAATGGAATATTGTTCGGCCGCAAAAGGAATGAAGTTTTGAGAACGCTACGACATAAATGAACCTTGCAAACATCATGCTAAATAAAATAAGCGAGACACAAAAGGCCAGATAGTGTGTGATTTTATTTGTATGAAATATCCAATCTGGCAAATGCATTGGGACAGAAAGCAGACTAGTGGTTGCCAGTGGCGGAAGGTGGTGGAGAACGGGCAGTGACTGCCTCATAGGCATGGGGTTCCTGTTTGGGGTAATAAAAAGGTCTGGAGCTAGGTGATGGTGACGGCTGCACACTACTGAGAACGTACTCAGTCCCACCCAACCCCAAGCTTTACAGCAGTTACAATGGTACATTTTACGTGGTGTGTATTTTACCTCGATCATAGAAAAAAATGCAAACAAAAAAACTTAACTAATCAAGCAACACTGTTTTTTTTTTTTAACTGCAAAAGTTAATCAACAGACATTCTATGCAAAAAAAAAAAATCACCTTAGCCATTACAAGGACGGTATGTGAGGCAGAAGCCGCAGCGGAGGCGGGCAGCCACGGGAGAGCAGAACAGAAAGTGAGAGAACAATTGGATCGGGGAGATGCTGGGAGGTGGGAAGAGGATTCTGGATTTTGGAAAGATAAGTGGGGGAAGGTGGAGGATGTGTAGGCACATCATCACCAATTCAGGTCTGATTCCCAAACTTAGGAAGGCAGGTACCTAACATCTGAAATAAAACATCAGCAAATCCAGTGATAACACAGACTTAAAAGAACAATGCATAATGGCCAAGTAATATTCATTCTAGAACTGTAAGGTTGGCTCAGTGTTACAAAGCCTGTTCACATGACTCAAACATTAATAGCCAAACGTGTTCATTGCGCAATCCTTCCCTCTCCCGCTGGTATGAAATCGTTCGCTCTAACGAAACGCTGCACTGATTACTTTATATGCTTGGGCCTGTTTCTGAGATTTCTGTTGTTTCACTGATTTGACAGTCTCATACTGGTAACATGTGTTTTTCGTTTTCATGACCATGACTTTATATTCTAACATCTGATAGCCCAAGTCCATCTCCTTTGAACTTTATCATTCTAAAATGTTCTTGGCTGTTCTTAAATGTGGCTTGCCTTACATGAAATTTAGGATCATTTGGTTGAATTCCCAAAACAGCTTTTCAGAATTTATTTTTTAGTGAGAGAGAGAGAGAGCGAGAGAGAGAGCGAGCGAGACAGAGAGAGCGAGTGCACGAGTTGGGAGGAGGGGCAAAGGGAGAGAGAGAGAATCTTAAGCAGTCTCCACACTCATCACAAAGCCTGGTGTCGGGTTCAATCCCACCACCTTGGGATCATGACCGAAGCCAAAATCAAGAGTCAGACACTCAACCAACTGAGCCACCGAGGTGCGCCTTGATTGTGATGGAAATTGTACAAAAATCATTCATTGACTTGAAATAGTTGTCATCTAAAATGGGCAGCCAGCCAGCTCTATGACATCACCATTTTGAATAATCCATTACCTATTTGGAGGAAAAAAAGTGGATTAAAACCTACACTTAGCACTGACAAGATGAAGGATAGGGAGTCTAAAGATTTACATATAGACCATTAAACCTTTACAAAAAGAAAATATTTGTGATGCTCAGAGTGTGAAAAATCTCACCACGGTATGACCCCAAAGACAGGTGCCATGAAGGAGAAGATTTAGAATAAAAAAATTAAAATGAAAACACCGAACCAGAATAGATAAAATTGAGAAAGATTTTGTAATATGGTAAAGAGTTTAAATATCTACTAGAAAAAAGAAAAAAGGTAACAGAACAATTCACAAAGAAGTACAACTGTCCAATAAGCACATGAAAACACATTTCATTTCTTTAATTACATGAACCCAAACAAGTTAAGAATTACTAAAGGAGGGGCACATGGGGGGCCAGTTGACTTTGGCTCAGGTCATGATCTCATGGTGCGTGGGTTCTAGTCCCACATCGGGCTCTGTGCTGACAGCTCAGAGCCTGGAGCCTGCTTCTGATTCTGTGTCTCCTTCGCTCTCTGCCCCTCCCCCACTCATACTGTCACTCTAAAAAATGAAGAAACACTAAAAAATATTTTTTAAAAATTACTATATGAGATAGTAATAAGATAGTTTTTTGCCTGAAAATTTCCCAATATATCTTTCTTTTTTTGAGACAAAGAGAGAGAACATGAGTAGGAAGGAGAAAAGACCAGACTCAGTGCAGAGCCTGATGTGGGGCTCGATCTGGCAACCCTGGGACCATGACCCAAGCTGAAATCAAGAGCTGGATGCTCAACTGACTGAGCCACCCAGACACCCCCAATATGTATCTTTTTTTTTTTTTTAACATTATACATCCAGTGAAGAAGACCTAGGTCAGGTGATGTTCTTATGTACAGGAGTCTTAACATTGCAAAGAGGTAGTTACAGGTATGGTCATCCAATATTATTTAAGACAGAAGAAAACTGAAAAGAATCCAACTTTCCAAAACTGGGGAATTTTATGAGAAAGTATGTAATGTCCTAAAAAGATGTTCACATAGCATAAAACTGTTATGTGAAAAATAATTTTTTTCCATTTTTAAAAAGAAAGCAAAGAGAAAAAGGAAAAAAAAAAGAAGGAAAGAAAAAAGGAAATTATATACACACTTTTTTTATGTTTATTTATTTTTGAGAGAGAGAGAATGCAAGCAGGGGAGGGGCAGAGAGAGAGAGGGAGACACAGAATCCGAAGCAGGCTCCAGGCTCTGAGCTGTCAGCACAGAGCCCGATACGGGGCTCGAACTCAAGAACCACCAGATCATGACCTGAGCCAAAGTCAGATGTTCAACTGACTGAGCCACCCAGGCGCCCCTGTATACACATATTTTTAAAACTTCAGGCAGGATACATACCAAAATATTACCAGTGTTTACAGTATAAGGGCAAGATTATAGTAACCTTACTTTCTTTTGGCTTCTCTAAGTTTTATACAAGAATGTATTACTTTTTCCAGTAAGAATTTAAAAAATTTTCCCATGTTATCTTTTCACTTTTACAAAACAGGAAAAAATTTAGAAATAAGCATGATTGTCACCGTTATCGTAAGTATAAAACTAGTAGTTTGCAAACATTACTTGCCGCATATGAACCTGTATGCAACTTCCGAACATCAATTTTGCAATATATTAAAGACTGTTAAACTTCATTTCCTTTGAGCTTGTGAATCTACCCCAGAGAAATAGTTTAAAATGCTGAAAAAGTTATGCGCATGAAAATGTTCACTCAAATGCTCTTTGCAAAAGTGAAAAATTAAGAAGCCAAAGAGTATCCTATATGAGAGTGGTAAAATAAAAATGATTACATCTACTGAAAAACTAGATATAATTTTTAGGCAAAGGCTCGTCAACACATGAGAGAAAACCAAAACAAAAGACTGTTTATCAGTTATAATTATCATTATGAGAATAATTATGCTTATGATTGAAAATACTAGAAGGTGCCTTGGTGGCTCAGTTGGTTGAGCATCCAACTCCTGATTCTGGCTCAGATCATGATCCCAGGGTTGTGGGATCAAGCCCTGCATCAAGCTCCACACTGAGCATGGAGCCTTTTTAAGATTCTCTCTCTCCCCACAAGTGCCCCCCACCAGGACCATCACCCCCCTCCCTTCCTCCCCCTCCCCCTTCAGTCCATGGTTCGTTTTCAGTATTCAGTAGTCTCCCTTGATCCGTGTCCCTGGGGAGAAGCACTGGGTGTTATATGGAAACCAATTTGACAATCAACTATTAAAAAATAAAAAAATAAAAAATAAATAAATAAAACAGAAAAAAAAGATTCTCTCTCTCTCTGTCTGCCCTTCTCCCCTGCTTGTGCTCTCTCTCTCTCTCTCCCCTCTGCCCAAAAAAAAAAAAAAAAAGATTGAAAATACTACAAAGATGTGTGAAAATTACGATGGCTGTTGGGATGTAAAATTATACATGATTATTTCTTCCTTTTTTCTGTCTTCCAAATGTTGTTACATTACTTTTATTCTCCCAAAAAGTTATACATGGAAGAGAAAAAGAAGAGGTTAGTTGGGTGGCAAGATGGAGAACATGACAGACGGGGGACAGGGGTCTAAAGCGGGGCAGGGAAGACGTTGGTTCTCCTGGTGAGGACCTTGGAATGTGGGGCAGACAAGGTTCAGGGACTGACCCAGGTTTCTAGCTGGGGCAATGAACTGCTGGTGGCACCTCAACCTGGGACGGGGACAGTTTGACGGCGTGTCAATAATAAACTAGATGGGGACTTGGCAGGCTCTCAGGACACACAGTGATTCCCTGATAGCGGCTGCCCGTGTGTCTTCTGGCCAACGCTCTCTCTCATAGGAGGTTTCTGGCTCAGAGTTGCTATAGACCCTACAGCAAAAACTCTTTCTTTCAAGCTTAGTGAATATAACTGTTTTCCATGCTTGAATGCTAAACGCACTCTTTTTTTCCCCCTTGAAATGAAGGCATTAAAAATAATGCTCATTAAAGTCAACTCAGACAGGATAATTAAAGGCACAACTGTCCTGCCCTAAACACAGCTTTCAAACTGGAAAGATGCCGCACCCCCCCAGTCCCCCCCATCTTTTTACTTACTATTTTTCCTAATTAGAGAAGTGGCCTAGAGACAGGGAGGCTTTTGTTGTCTGGTCTTAATAAGTTGCTAAGAAGATTTATACATAAAGCATCCTCCTCCACATCCTGGGACAAAAACATTGGCACGCAATCGCATCCAGCGCTGTTCGGCAAGGGATGTGAACTGAACTTCGTTGATTGCGTCCCAACGATCCCTTTGCTGGAATCAGCCTACAGGTCATCAATCAACATTTATGGGCACATACTGTATGGCTGGCACTGTCCAGGCACTGAGATGGTAGGCAAAAATTTCAAGGTTTGATGTTTCCCAATAGTGTCCACCTCACTTCAGCAAATACCAAGATACCAAAGTTCAGGTTATACCTCATCACCTTACAGTAAGATCCACTCACCAGCAAGTGCCAGAGAATGAGCCATGCTGATCTGGGTATGTCAATTATACACCCTCATGGCCCTACAGTGAAATAAGGTACAATATCAGATTCTGAGCCCTCCCATGCTTCCCAGCCCACCACCGACGTGGGTCACAAGCAGGCCCAGGTATGTGTCCATCCGGTGGTACATGGCAAGTGCCAATTTCATATAAAATGTATGGTTCCTACTGCTAGTGGCCCCAGTGTTCATTTTCCCCTTCTTCTACATGAAGAAAAATTTTAGAGGGCCATAAACACTACATTTCCCAGGTTTCTTTGCAGTTGGCTATGGCCACAGAACTAGTTTATGGCCAAAGGCACACGGGCAGAAGTGATGTGGGCAGCTTCCTGGGCATGATCTTAAGGACAAGGTGCATCTGTCCCCCCCACACACACCCCTTCCCTTTTTTTGCTTCCCATGGGCTGAGTGAAAATGCCATGGTGAGACCTGGAGCAGACATTGGAAACCCTGAGATGACACTGTGTGTTGACAATGGTAGAGCCACAGAACATTAGGAATCAGTGCTCGAACTATTACACAAGAGGGAAACACTTTTTCTGTCTTGTTTAACTACAGTACTCAGGGGTCTACGTTACAGCAACCTAATCAGTATCGTCACACATCAAGAATGGCTTAAACTAATAGATCCATTAATAATAGCCATCTCATGTTGATTCTAAGCCAGGTTGTCAGGCAATGTGCTAGATGATCTCAATATACATGATCGTGTTTGATTCCTCAGAAAAACCCTATTAGTTAGTTATCGTCCTATTTTATTTTTTAATTTTTAAAATTTATTTTTGAGAGACAGATTTTGAGAGACAATTCAAGCAGGGGAGGGTCAGAGAGAGGGGGAGACACAGAATCTGAAGCAGGTTCCAGGCTCTGAGCTGGCTGTCAGCACAGAGCCCGACATGGGGCTGGAATCCACAAACTGTGAGGTCATGACCTGAGCCAAAGCCGGAGGCTTAACTGACTGAGCCACCCAGGCGCCCCTCATCATCCTATTTTATAGATGAGGAAGCTGAGGCCCAGGGAGGGGGCAACACCACCATGAACTGGTGACGGAGCCAGGACTTGAACTTGTCTTTGAACTTGGTTTAGGACCCTTCCCATTACCTTGAGCTGGATCCTTGCTCTAAGTTAGGTACTTTTTCTACCAAATTATTTTTGAGAACACACTATTTCTAAAATCAAAACTAATTCTGAGCACAAATAACATAAGGAATTATAGATCTCTTATTTTATTAAAACCAAATCCTGGCAGAACTCTGTTTTCAACTTATATGACTTTGGTTTGAAAGTAATTTTTTTGTTGTTGTCAGAAAGGGAGAAAAGGGAAAACTTTAAGTCTATTGAACAACTACTGACATTTTAAGAACGGGTATTTTCAAGAATAATCCCCCAAAGGAGAAACGTAAGATCACTTCGTTCCCCATTTTTCTTGTTAATCGGTAACATTCTTACCCCATTTTCCTTTATCACCTGAATTTTACACCAAAACACTTTGGTCTCTGGTGTAATTGCTCACCTAAGAATTCCAAGACAATCAAAAACAATGAATGAATTCAATAACATGGCAAAATAAAAAATGAATATAGAAATCAGTAGCTTTCCTATTTAAAAACAATAACCAAGTTATAAGATAGAATGGAAGAAAAATCCTATTTCTAGTACATTGCATTCTATCCTACCCTATGCTAAGATAGCAGATACCCAGGAATAAATTTATTAAGAAATTTATAATATCTGCATGAAGAAAACAATTAGGTCTTCTAAGAGATGCAAAAAAGGGTCAGAACCAGTAGAGAAGCAGGGCATGTTGCTGGACAGGAAAACTCAACGTCATAAAGGTGTCAATTCTTCCTATATTATTCTTGAAAGTCAACGCAATTCACACACACCCACAAATGCCAACAGGAAGTTTCTTTGAACTAGACAAACTTGTTCCCAAGCCCGTATGGGAAGCTAAACGTGTAAGACCAAACAAGATTTTTAAAAGAAGACTAACAAGGTAGGAACAGTCCCATCACATATTAAAACAAACTATAAAGAAGTCTTGGTAATTAAGTGGCACTGACACACGAAAGATCAATGGGACATAATAAAAAGTTGGAAAAAAACAGATTAAACTACATACAAGAATTTATGAGACAGGTGACATCTCAAAACAACGTGGTAAGGATGGATACAACAGTTGGAACTAAATACCCATATTTTAAAAAATTGGATTCACATCTCATACTTTTATAGTTTCATCCAAATAGATGAAAGACTGAAAGGTAAACATGAGACCATAAAATGGCCTAAGAGAAACCAAAGGAAAATTATTTTAGAAACTTGGAATGGCAAGGCTCTTTCTTTTTAAGTTTTTAAAAAAAATTTTTTTAATGTTTTATTTATTTTTGATACAGAGAGAGACAGAGCATGAGAGGGGGAGGCGCAGAGAGAGAAGGACACAGAACCAGAAACAGGCTCCAGGCTCTGAGCTAGCTGTCAGCACAGAGCCCGACGCGGGCTTCGAACGCACAAACGTGAGATCTGACCTGAGCCGAAGTCGGAGGCTTAACCGACTGAGCCACCAAGGCGCCCCTAAGTTTTTATTTTTAAGTCTTTATGCATTTAAGTAATCTCTACACCTAGTGTGGGGCTCGAACCCACAATCCTGAGATCAAGAGTCTATGCTCCTCTGACTGAGGCATCCAGGGGCCCTGAGTGAGGCTCTTTCTAACCCAGTAGCCACAAAACACTGATAAAGTGGACTCTATGAAAAGGAAGAATGTCTATGTATCTGAAGACGACATGAGCAGAATCAAGAAAGTAACGATACACAGGGAAGAAATACATACATTCAACTTGTTGTAGGAAGAGTTTCCTTCCCTCCCACACAAAGAACCTCCACTCGCTGTTCGGGAACAGCCCGACAACCTCATAGAGACAAAGGCAAAATGATGACACAATTTACACAAGAGGAAAGGATACCCAAGAACATTCATGCCAAGAGCACAGCAAATGAAGAATTCTCTGAGAGAGCATTTTTTTTAACTGACGAGCATGGCCTGTATCCAATACCTGATAACACACTAAGGTGGGGGTAAAGCCAGGAGAGTAAAACAGTGCATCTGATAACAGGCAATTTGTCAATGTCCAACAACATTAACAATGCGGGTATCCTTTGACCCATGATGTCCACCAGGAATTGATCAGGTGGATGTCTATATGCACGGGAAATGGTGGCTACATAAATGTTTCCCCTGGTTTTGTTTATAATGGCCAGGGAGTAGACATAACCTAACTGTCCATGAGGAGAGCTGGCTAAGGACACCAGGGCACATCCGTGCAGAGGAATACTGCATAGCAAGAGAAATGAATGAGGAAGCGCTTTCTATAGTGATAGGGAAAGATCTCCAGAATTGTTAAGTGAGGAAACAAGTACACAACAGTGCGTGCTCTGTGTCTGTGGGTCGTAGGAAAGTAGGGAAAAGAGACACAGAAGTTCCCCTTGCCTGTGGGAAATACGTTCCAGGACCCCCGTGGATGCCTGAAACTGCAAATACTGATTCTATGTACTGTGGTTTTTCCTGTACGTACATACCTATAATAAAGCTTAATTTATAAATCGGGCACAGTAAGAGATTGGCGACAACCACCAAAAGAAAAGAACAATTCCAACAACACTGTAGGAAACGTTACGTGACTGTGTTTTTTTTCTCTTGCTCAAAATATCCCCTTGCACCGTACCCACCCTTCTCGTGATGATGTCAGGCGATAAAATGCCTGCGTGATGACGTGAGGCGTGGGACACAGGCGTTGTGACGTGGCATGAGACAGCCACTGCTGACCCTCTGATTCCATGTCAGGGGGATCACCTGCTTCCTGATGGCAGATGACAGGAAGGGACTACTGTATACACTCAAATGTATATTATATGCATTTTTAAAAACTCTGTTGGATATGGAGTTGTTATTATATATAACATATATTTCTAAACTTCTCGTTGCATATTGAATTATATATGTGTGTACATATGTATATATATCTTCTGGAAAATCATATACACAGCACACCCTATATGTATCAACATTTTCCAACCATGTGAATGGATTACCTATTGCACTTTTTTTCAGCCACTGAAGAAACAAACATATTGGAGCACTTCTCTTCTCTCACTGAGCCGCTCACTTCCTGGCACTTCCCGTGCGTACGGCGCTCACAGAAGCGCTCAGGGAGATTGGGATGTGGATTTGGAACTCTGTCCAATTCTGTTACGGCAACAAGCCCCCAAGCTTCACGGAGACACAGAATCTGCTCCTTAATTAAAAAGCTTCAACTTGGAGGGGTGCCTGGCTGGCTCAGCTGGTAGAACGTGTGACTCTTGAATCTTAGGGTCATGGGTTCAAGTCCCACGTCGGGAGAGTAGCCTACTTAAAATTAAAAAAAAAATTCTTTTTAAGTTTCAACTTCGACAGAATCCCAGAGCACAAAACTACTAAGATTCTTTCTTTCTTTTTAAAGAAGTGATACTAGACTTTCCTTTCTCTTTTGAAGTAGGCTCCACACCCAACATAGGGATTGAACTCATAGACCTGAGATTAAAAGTCACATGTTGTATTGACTAAGCCGCCAGCCACCCCAGAGATACTAGGATTCTATTTTTTAAATGTTTATTTATATTTGAGAGAAAGAAACAGAGCGCGAGTGGGGGAGGGGAAGAGAGAGGGGGAGACTCAGAATCTGAAGCAGGATCCAGGCTCCAAGCTATCAGCACAGAGCACGATGCAGGGCTCAAACCCACAAATCACGAGATCATGACCTGCGGCGAAGTCGGACGCTTAACCGACTGAGCCACCCAGGCGCCCTGAGGTACTAGGATTCTTAGCACTAGTCCCTGTCTAGTAACGTGTGGCCAGTCCATTTGTTCAACCAATTTGCAATGATGAAGATGAAGGCAAAGATGATGATGATGGATGGTATTCCCATTTTACAGATGACAAAACGGAGGCACAGTGAGGCCAGATGATTTGCTGACAACCACCCATTCTCTCTCTAGAAGTGGCAGAGTAGGGATTCAAACCCAGGCCGTCTGTCTTGCTTCTCCCCACGATTCTATACGAACTCTCAAAAACTCCTCAGAGCCTTGCCTGTGGCAGACTAGAGACAGTCAAAAGAAAAGAAAAACATCCTCTTCCATCTTCTGGGAGTTTCCGTTCAGGAGCCAGGGCTTAGGTATTGTGGGCAGACAGCTACAGATTACCATAAAACCATTTCAGAGAGTTCAGATATGTCGTTCTCAGGATAGAGAGAGACATTTATCTGTGTCTCTGCAAACCTTCCTTCCCTCTCCATACAGGGCGGCACAGTAATTATTACACACAAACACAGCATTTGGCTCAAGGCACAGCCCTGAAAAGCGATCACAGGTGAAGTTGGCGGGACTTCCTCTCAACGTGCGCCCGCCCACCCCCGGCCCCTCCTCAACTACTAGGTTAACACATGCAGGCGATGTTTGCGGTCCCTGACACGCGATAATAAAGCTCATGATGGTCCTTCACTCAAGCCAGATTCTAAATTGCAAAGTCCAGCAGGGTGTAGCCAAGAAGAAGCCTGCATTGTAGATGTGTGTGGGCCTCAGTTTCCTTGTCTGTGAAATGGGGAGAGGAATACCCTTTATTGCAAAATTGGGAGGCTCGGGTGAGCAAACCTGTTAAGGATTCAGTAGCCTGGCCCCCAGCCAGGGGCTCAGCACGGGGGGGTCTTTCCTTCCTTCTTTCCAGTTCATTCGATCACCACAGGCCCCTGGAGACAACAGGCCTTGGAGTCTGTGAGCAAAGGGATTCCTACCAGAGTGGGTAAAGGTCTGCACTTCACACAACTTCACAGGAACATCCAGGAGATCCCAGGGACGGCCACACATTAACAAAGTTCCCCAAACTGGTGGCTTTAAGCAACAGAAATCTATTCCCTCCCACTTGCGGAGGCCAGAAGCCTGAAATCGGGGCGTCGGCAGGGCCGCGCTCCCGCCCCCCCCGCCCCGCCCCCGACTCCAGTACATTCCGACCTTGCTTTGGGGGGTGGCTTACAGCTGTGACACTCCAGGTTCTGCTTCTGTTGTCACTATGGTCACAGGGCATGCTCCCTGGGTGTCTGTCTTCATGTATCTTCCTTCTTATAAGGACACCACAGTCACACGACATGAGGGCCCACTCTGCTCCAGGATGACCTCATCTTAACGACCTCGGCAATGACCCTGCTTCCAAATAAAGTCGGGGGGCAGGGTGGGAAGGACTCCCACAGACCTTGCTGGGGGACACAGTTCCCCAACTCGGGAACTTGCTCCAGACACTGAGCAAGGCTTTACCAAGCCCCGCAATGCAAGGTGACAAAGGAGACGTCAGGCCCGGCACTAGACCTCTTCTGCCCGGTCTCTTCAGGGACCGGAGGTGCTGGCGCTGAGTGATGGTGGGAGGGGCAGCCCCCACTCTGGCAGACACAACAGGGTGCGAATCCGAGGGCCACCGCATACGCCCACCCTGCGTGACCAGGGCAAGCCACTCAGCCATGTGGCTCTTGGTGCCTCCTACAGAAAAGAGCAGCCCCTCGCCACCTGGGTAAAACACCAGAACGTGCACAGAGCATGGAGTGCATCTGCTTTTCAAGTCACAGAATCGTAATCCCGAGACAGGGAAAAGCTCCACCGTCTACCTGGGGGGACAAACAGGAGACTAAAGAGTGGTCCCAGCCTCACGGCTGCTCCACTCTCCCTATGCAAGTGTGACGCCATCCGCCTTACCATCCTTCGCCTTGCTTCCACGCCATTCCACCACGCCCCACTGGCTGGCCGAGACCCCAGCATCCTTCTCCTGCCCACGCCCCCCACCCCGCTCCATGTGGCCATCAGGTCAGAGGAACCACGGGAAATACAGACCACAACCTACCACGCTTCGTGTGACACTTGCCTCCGCTCAGCACTCGCTCCCACTGGAGAAAGTCCCAACTCCATTTAAAGCCATTCCAATCAGGCCTCGGGCGGGGGGGGGGGGTGCTCAGTCCGTTAAGCCTCCAACTCATGATTTCAGCTCGGGTCATGAGCTCATGGTTGGAGGGACTGAGCCCCAAGTCAGGCTCTGTGCTGATGACGTAGAGTCTGCTTGAGGTTCTCTCTCTCTGCACCTCCCCCATCTTCTCTCTCTCTCAGCACATACACACAATAAATAAAAATGCAACAAATAAATAAGGTCACAAAATAATTCCCACATATATTTAGACAATAAATATACAAGAACAGCTACGGCATTCTTGAAAAGGAAATGTAACCAGAAAGTGATGAGCTGTTAAGGAGTACTACATAACCACACAAATTTTTTTCCTTTTTTTTTAAGGTTTTTTTTACATTTATTTATTTTTGAGAGAGAGAGATAGAATATGAGCAGGGGAGGGGTAGAGAGAGGGAGACAAAGAATCCAAAACAGGCTCCAGGCTCTGAGCTGTCAGCACACAGCCCAATGGAGGGCTCGAACCCACACACCGTGAGATCATGACCTAAGCCAAAGTTGGATGCTCAACCGACTGAGCCACCCAGGCACCCCCATAACCACACAAATTTAAACAAATTGGCATTGGTACAGATTTTGAAAAAGTGGTGCTCATGAACCAAACTATACAATATAGGAGAAAATCCGGTCATGTTGGCTTATCTAGTTATTTGGAAGACCTTCAAGTCAGATTTTCTCCTCGCTCCCTATATCACAACAAATCATAGATTTTAAAAAGTTAGGTATACACGTAAGTGAAGCCCTCTCTGCTTTCCCTAAGCTTTTATAATTCTGCAGCAAACATGTATTCCTTTTGTACTAAGAGGAAATGAACAATAAAGATGAAAAAAAAATAAATGAAGCCTTATACAAACTAGAAGAAAGGACAGAGAGGTAAATATTTAACTGGTATAAGCTGGGACTTTCTAACCATGAAAACAGTGAAACAAACAGATCAATAAACATGATGCATTTAAAAATTTCTAATGATATACATACAAAAAACCCATGAATATCAAAAGGCAAACAAAGTGAGGAAAAGATTCACAACAAAGGATTACTATCCTTAAGGTATTAAAAAGATCTGATTCCTCACCCCAAAGACAATTCTAAATAGAACTAAAATATCCAAGGGCGCCTGGGGGGCTCCGTCGATTAAGCATCTGACTCGACTCAGGTCATGATCTCGCAGTTGGAGAGTTTGAGCCCCGCACCGGGCTCTGTGTTGACAGCTCAGAGCCTGGAGCCTGCTTTGCACTCTGTGTCTCTCTCTCTCTGCCCCTTCCCTGCTCGTGCTCTGTCTCTGTCTCTCAAAAATAAATAAACATTAACAAAAATTCTAAGATTGTCATACATGTATCATAGGCTAAAGCAAGCGAATTCGGGGTGTTGTTGAGAGGCAGGATTCTCAGTATGAAAAAGATCATGTAAATGAGAACCCTGCAGCCTGAAGGTGAATTGAAAACAGCAGCATGAGCTTGAGGATGCTTATTATCTTAACAACAAATAAACATTCTCTGGTTCTTTTCACTGAAAAGGCCAAAAAACAAAAACAACTAGCTTACCCACAATGCCCAGATTATGGTCTCTATAAATTTCTTCCTTAAATATAGAAGATGAATCTGGACCATCCAGTCCTCATCAAAGCAAAGAAACTACAGAAACAACTAGGGTCATGTCAAAAGGTCTCATGGCTCAACTTGAAGAGGTTCCCACTGGCCAAAGTTAGGACCCCTTTAAACATCAGTAAAAATAAGTGTGATGGATAAAAATACACCAAAGATGTTTAAAAAAATTTTTTTAATGTTTATTTTTGAGAGAGAGAGACAGAATGCGGTTGGGGGAGGGGCAGAGAGGGAGACACAGAATCCGAAGCAGGCCCCAGGCTCTGCTCTCAGCACAGAGTCCAATTGTGGGGCTCAAACCCATGAACCGTGAGATCATGACCTGAGCCAGAGTCGAACACTTAACCTACTGAGCCACTGAGATGCCCCAAAGGTGCTTAAACGCGTGTCATAAGGGTACTAAAAAAGAGAACTCAGCAGTCACCTTAGAGGATGCTTGGGAACAAACTCACTATTCTGAAAATTAGAAAATCATTGGCGGGGGCGGGGGTGGGGTGGGGTGGGGGGGGTGGGCCACAATGTATCCTGCTGTTCTTAAGTGTACTTTACCACATGTTAACCGAACAGTGGCCTTTACAGAAGTATTCCAGCTAATAAATAAAGAAGAATAGCAGAATTAGACTATCACCATTTTACAACCCAATAAAAGAACAGATCTGCACAGCGACCATCAATGTCCCCTGTCATCATGAGAGAGACACATTCCACCATGCGCTTCCTGTTGGGAGCATACGCCACCGCTTGGTATGTATTCTCCCCTCCCCCACCCCCAAACCTGAATCTCATCAAGCCTCTAGATCTACCCACCAATTTATGGGAACTATAGAGGAAGAGGAACATAATAAATGACACCGCAGGAATGCAATCCTCAAAATCCAGATTGTGGGAAACTGCAGGACAAATGACCAGTTTCTTCAATAAATACATGGCAAGGGAAACTGAAAGAGAAGGACACAGAACCTCTAGACCAAAAGACACTTAACAGACATCAACCAATCACAACATATGAACCTTATTTGGTATTGAAAAAATTTTTTAACATTTATATTTGAGAGACAGAGTGTGAGCAGGGGAGTGGCAGAGAGAGAGAGAGAGAGAGAGAGGGAGACACAGAATCTGAAGCAGGCTCCAGGCTCTGAGCTGTCAGCACAGAGCCCCACATAGGGCTCAAACCCACAAACCGCAAGATCACGACCTGAGCCGAAGTTGGACGCTTAACCTACTGAGCCACCCAGGCTCCCCTATGAACCTTACTTGGATTCTGATTCAAAGTATAAAAAAAGAATCACACAAAAAAATGGGGGAAACTTGAATACCACCGGATATTTAATTGATACTAAGTATTTGCTAACTTTAAAATCTCTTAGGTACAATTAATGATATTTTGGTTATGTTTTGTAAAAGTCCATTTGACTTTCACATGTTTATACTGAAACATTATCCGAAAAAAAACAAATGATGCCCATAATTCCTTCCAAATAATCCAAGTGGCTAACAGGTGGGAGCAGAGATGCAACAAGATGAGGTGATTGGATCATTGCTAAAAACCAGGTGATTGGTATCCGGGGCACCAATCTATTCTCTCTAGTTTATGAAATGTTTGGAATTTTCCATAATAAAAGACTTTTAAAACATTTAAAATGATTTTTTTTTCAAAACAATTTAGCAACACGGGGAAACGCTTAAGATACAGTGATGCAAAAAGCTACAAAACGAACACATACTGTTACCTCAGTCTTGATATACATACATCAAGAATTCTGAGTGTGCCTGAGTGGCTCAGTTTGGTTAAGAGTCTGACTCTTGATTTTGGCTCAGGTCACGATCTAGGCGTTGTGATATCGAGTCCTGTATCAAGCTCTGCACCAAGCATGGAGCCTGCTTGAGCTCTCGCTGTCTCTGTCTCTCTCTCTGCCCCTTCCTTGCTGACGCTCTCCCTCTCTCAAAATAAATAAACTTTAAAAAAGAAAGAATTTTAAGGCAAAAAGAAGAAAATTCAACATAATCCTTAATAACATTTATCATCTCTTTACAGCAGTGTGATGGGTGTTTTTTCTTTGCATTTTGTTTTCAGCAGTTAGCAAACCTTACTTTAGAAGAACAGAAATATATTTTTAAAAGCTTCTAACTTGGAATTTGTCAAGGAAAAGCAAGTTGTTATGCTCATGATGTGTTTACTTCTGCTTCAGCCTAACCACTGCTGAGAAGCCAGAGCCCTCGCCCTGCAGAGAATCCCCAGACTTGATAAAATAAACAACGTTCAGTAGACCTAATACGGAAGCACCTTTGTCGGGCCAAGTCTTTAGAAAGCCTACAAGTCTTTACCGCAGGGGAGGAAGAGCCAAGCAGAAAATATTTCCTTGCAAAGATGGACACAGAAGTGCCCCTCCCAGGAGGGGACAGCTGGTCCCAGCCCAGGGCCCACGGGGAGAGAGCGGTACCAGGCAGGGGAGCCCATGACCATTAGCCATGACGGGCATGGGATCTGTGCCAACAACATGGACAAAACCTATAAGGAAAGCTCGGTCAGGGAAACAAAAAATCCTAACAACTTATGAATCCCAACTAGGAAATATAATTTGGGCAGCCCCAAGAGGCTCTGTGAGAAGGTGCAGTGGTTAAAGGAATTCATTTCATTGGGTGGGATCATTCTCCCCCGTTTAATAAAGATTCACCTTTAGGATTCAACTGGCTGTGAAAGCCTTGCTTCCAGAAAGTTCCACCATCTAATATGACCGATCTACTCCCTATCTAACTGCTTGTGTTCTAAAGAAAACAGACATGCCCGTGGAAGCCATTTCCTTCCTTTTCTTGACTTATCCCTGCTCCCGTGGACGATGAAAAGGAACCTTTTTTTTTTTGTCCTTTGCATTTTACAAAAGTACTTACCAACTTTGCCAACCCTACATCCTTTACCAAAGGACTTATTGGGGGGAGGGGAGGGTGTTAAGTCCCGGACTTTGCCGAAGCATAGTTTACAGCCCTCTGGGGAGGGAAATCAAACACCCAAGATCTCCCCACTCCTCTCCCCCATTTGATGATATTCAAATTGGGGGGCAGGGTGGGGGAGTTGTGCATGGGACGCCTCAGTTCATACAAGCTTTTTAAAAAAAGTTGGGGTGCCTGGGTGGCTTAGTATGCCAATGCTTAGTCCGACTTCAGCTCAGGTCATGATCTCACTGCTGGTGAGTTCAAGCCCCGCATCGGGCTCTGTTGCTGACAGCTCAGAGCCTGGAGCCTGCTTCGGATTCTGTGTCTCCCTCTCTCTCTGCCCCGCCCCTGCTTGTGCTCTGGTTTTCTTTCCCTCAAATATAAAATAAAATAAAACACAAAATTTTTTAAGAAGGTCAAGAATAAGTCAATAATGAGGAGAGGTTCCTGTGGAAGAGTCTGGAGGGCATCTCCTTGAAGACAGGTGTTCTCGAAGGGAGGCCGGCGGGCAGAAAGGAGCCCCTCCACTTGGTTCTGGCAGCAGGACATTAGTGCAGGAGGTGGATTCCCGTTGCTGCCTCACCCCTTGGGGACCGGTCACCTCCCCTGACCTTACAGCCAAAGACCTCTCCAGAGAGGTGCGGGGCGCGTGCCCAGGCCGCTCCCACCACCACGACTGAGTCAGGCCAGAGCATCACTGGTCACCTCCCCTGACTGTAATGGCCATTTCCACCACTGGGGGCAGCAGCGGCAAAGGCAGCCTGCAGTCCCCACACTGAAAAGGGGCTGGATGTTGCGGGGGCTTGGAGGGCCAACCACTCCCGGGTGCCTCTGCTTTCCCAAAGGGCGCTCCAGCAGACACTGGGCTTGGGGAGCACGAGGTGGTCCCCACCCCCCCAGGGAAGGGCCCCTCGGTGGGGTGGTGAACAGGTACTGCTCCCCTGAAAACACAAGACCAGTTTTTAATAATTTGGGCACTTGTGGATGCACTTTGGGCGTTTTTAAATGTCTCTGCTTTGGAGATATAGGGTAGCCAACATGCAATAGTGCATACTAAGGCACCTCATTCAGCAGTTCCTCCAAGCTCTGTGACCTTGGCAATTTGCTTCACCTCTCTGGACCTCAGTTCCCTTCTAACATAAGGAAGAGAACAGTATTTACCTCAGCGAGAATGTGAGGACTGAGCCTGTGGGCAGAAGGCAGTCTTGGCAAGCACATGCCATGTCCTCCATAAATACTGAGGACATTCCTTGTGCCTTTTCCCCTATAAAATCACAGGAATTCGACACAAATTCAAGAAGGGACCGCAGGAAAACGTCAGGGGAAGAAGATGCCCAAAAAAGTTCCCACTCAAGTAACCACATAGAACCCTGCAGATTCGGTTCCGAGTGGGTGAGTTTGCTCGGCGCTGGGCTCCTGGCGCATAGTAGGTGCTTATTCAATATCTGGGGAGGAGTTGGGATGAGAGAAGCCACATCCTCAACGCCCGCCCCGTGCCGCGCATGGGAAACATTCCCACGGAATTTATCCCTTATTTTATTACCACCATCTCACAGATGGCATTGCGTCTCCGAGAGGTTAAGTCCGAGGTTTCTCCCCGCAGTTCCAATCCCCAACACAGCTTTTAAACGAAAGCAGCTGAGGCATTTACCCCGGTCAGTAATGAAAATTCAACATTCTTCTGTCATTGGTATAACTTATAGAGGGCTTTTCATATTGATTCCTTTTATCTTTGCATTTGAGGCTGAGATAAACCTGTATGCATTTAACTTATTTCGGTCATTTGAAGAAATAAAGAACAAAAGAGTCTGTAGTAAATCAGGCACAATAAGAGGAAACATTTTTAACAAACTATTAGGCTAAGAGCTTCAAGTTTCAAGAAATCCCCCCCATCGAGCTCTGAGATCCCTAAATTACTATTGTTGTGCTATTCAATATGCCCCATCCACGGCGGCTAATGAAAACACAAAGCCAGGCCAAACGGTCGTGGAGAATTTAACTTCATTTCTGACTCCGCTCTACGGAAACGACAAAATCAAAACGCTCCAGGATTTAACAAATTTAACTACAAATTACAAGTCAGATCCTTTCAACAATTAAAGGCTCGTAGGAGGAGAGAACAGTTCCCAGCCCAAATCAAATTTCCCAGATTTTTCATTAACAGCCATCCCCACACTTCCCTCTTTAGAAGTAGAGCCAAAATGGAAACTGGTGTGAAAATCAGCGAACATTTACCAACAGCAGACGGCATTAGGAAGAGGAGAGAGACAAGAAGACAGCATTTGCTATTTATTTGGCATAATCAGCAAAGCAGAACCAAATGAAGGCTGACACTCCATACCTTGCCCAAATGCTCGTGGAGGGAGAAAATGTTCAAAGGGCCGCGTAAGTGGCTGGTTAGGAGCAATTTTATGCCTTGCTACACAGCTAAATAAAGGGAAATATTTTCTTAAGTGTAATTGAACTTCAGACGCCCTGATGGGCTGTTGTGCTCGGGGTCTCCGCTTATTTTGAGAGCCACCGCACAACCTTCCTAGCCACCGCCTGGGCTTTCCCATCAGGCTACGTGAGACCCGAGTCCAAGGAAGATTTCTTTCTGCCCTAAACTGGAGAATAAACAAACATTCTGAATCTTAAGTGTTTGCGAAAACTCTGTTTTTAATTAGGATGCATGGAGACAAGTTCCTTTTCTCAGAAAGCCCAAGATGTCCGTGGACTTGGCTTTCTTCTCCCAGGCTGGGGCTGTGGGGTTGAATAGAGCATCATTTGTCTGGAAAGGGCCGGCAGAAGCCAGAGGGGCGGCGGGGGTGTGTGGGTGGGGGGAAGCAGGGAAAGTGGGCTGGAAGAGAGTAACAAACTCTTCCAGGCTTGCTGCGTGCAGCGCTGTTCTAAGTGCTTTGCAAACATTCCCGGAGACTTGGCCCCTGTGAGACGGGCTGCATCTCTGTTTTACAGATCAGGAGACAGGTGGGAGAAGTTAATTAACTGCCTGAAGATCCCACAGCTAAGGATGCGGGCGGGGGGAAGGGGGGTGCCAAGAGTGACGTGCCCCAGAGGGTTTCCAAGTGTGCACAGCCCCCCCCCCCCAGCCCCTTCACCTTCCATGCTGTAAACACAGAGCGCCCAGGGTGGGAACAGACGCTTCGTTTATAAACAAGGAAGAGCTCAAACATCTGGTCTTGCCTTTGCAGCTGAAGATACTGTGCAGGTACGGGCCCTCTGTCCTGCTTGGGCCACAGGGCGTAAATGCCAGGAGGTCTCCCCTCTTTGGGAAACCAGCCTGGTTACGAGCGCTCCCTGGAGAAGAGCCCCCTCCTTGCTGTACAGGGTCTCCCATGACCACGGGGCAAAGGTGCAGGCTTAGGGGCAGAAATCTGACGCCCCCAGTCTGCAAGTGTCAGCGGATCACTCCCATTTACCCCGCCTTCTCCATTCGGGAACATACCTATCACATAAAACTGACCCTCTTCACCAATTTAAGGACACAGTTCAGGGGCGCCTGGGTGGCTCAGCTGGTTAAGCGTCCAACTTCGGCTCAGGTCAGATCTCAGGGTTCGTGAGGGCGAGCCCCGCCTCAGGCTCCGTGCTGTCAGCACAGAGCCCACTTTAGATCCTCTGTCTCCCACTCTCTCTGCCCTCCCCTGCTTGTACTCTCTGTCTCTCCCAAAAATAAACTAAAAAGAAGGTGCCTGGGTGGCTCAATTGGTTAAGCATCCGATTTCAGTTCAGGTCATAACCTCGCGGCTATGAGTTCGAGTCTTGTGTTGGGCTCTGTGCTGACAGCTCAGAGCCTGGAGCCTGCTTCAGATTCTGTGTCTCCCTCTCCCTCTGCCCCTCCCCTGCTCATTCTCTGTCTCTCTCTGTGTCTCAAAAATAAACAAACATTAAAAAGATTTTAAAAATAAAAGTAAACTAAAAAACCCCGTTAAACGTGTATACAGTTCAGGGTTGTGAAGTACAGTCACACGTTGTGCAACCATCACGAGCGTCCATTTCTGGCACTTTTTCATCTTCTCAAATTGAAACTCTTTATCCGTTAAATACTAACTCCCCACCTCCCCCTTCCCCAGCCCCTGGGAACCACCCTTCTCCTTTCTGTCTCTGTGTGAAGTCCAGGGAGTCACAGAAGTAGAGTTCGCGCCTCAAACAAGCAGAATCGTGCAGTATTTGTTCTTTTGTGACTGGCTTAGTTCACGGAGTGTGATGTCCTCCAGGTTCACCCTGACAACATGCGTCAGAATATTCCATTGTAAATATCGTAGGTGTAAATTTCTAAACGCCAACGTGAACAACACATTTTGTTTCTCCATGCATCTGCTCATGGACATTTGGCTGCTTCCACATTCAGTACCTTTTATTTTTATTAAGTTTATTTATTATTTTGAGAGAGAGAGAGAGTGAGCGCATGAGCAAGGGCAGGGACAGAGAAAGAGGGAAAAAGAGAATCCCAAGCACAGAGCCCAATGCGGGGCTCTAACTCTCATGAACCATGAGATCACAACCTGACCGTGAGGGTTGGATGCTTAACCAATGGAGCCACCCGGGGGCCCCTGGCACCCCTTTTAGACACAGTATCTCCTCCCTGATGTAAGGCATGTAATGACAGCACATCGCTATTTATACGGCACTGCCGTCCCTGGGGTACACATGAAGGCTGTGGCTGTCACTCAGCCCTGACTGCGGAAATGCAGGAATGCCAGCCTCGGTTGCGAGCGCATCCTGCTTGTTGAAGACCTTGGAAGGCAGGATTCTTATGGGATATCTATATTTTTAACTATTCATTCAAATGCTTATTTATTTTTAATTTTTTAAAGTTTATTTATTTAGAGAGAAAGAGAGCGAGCAGAGAAGGGACAGAGAGAGAGGGAGAGCGAGAATCCAAGCAGGCGGAGCCTGATGCGGGGCTCAAACTCTCAGGTCTTGAGCCGAGATCAAGAGTCGGACGTTTAACTGACTGAGCCACCCAGGCGCCCCTCAAATGCTTTGAAACGCTGTGCCAGACAAAAACTGGCTTGGAAGCTAGGTCTGCAGATGCCCAGTGTCCCCAAGGCCTGATAACAGCACTATGCAGCAGGAGACACAGCCCAGAGAGTTTAAGTGAGTTGCCCAAGGTCACACACCAGCGGCTGCATGTGATCAGAAGTATTCAGCTTATTAAGCTCAATCTCCTTCCAAAACACAACTCTTTGGTAAGTGACAACACGGGCCGTGTATTTAGCACATTATGGTAAACATGACAAGCAGCCGCGTTGAGGAAAGCCCTGAAAAGAGTTAATTCGATTTAGAAAGCATATCCGAAACCCGGCCAGGTGGAGACGGCTGGTCTCCGAGGTGCTCCTGACCTCCCAGTGGCAAAAGAAAACATTAAATCCGCCTCCGTGACCCACATGATGTATATACGTCGCAGCCTCTGGGAAGCATGGCGGCCTTCCAGTTGTTAATGAGACCCTGACAGGTGACAGGCTTCCAGGAGGGAAGTTCTGGGAATTACAAGATTCGGTCCTGGGAACACCAGGCTCTCATTAACCCTTAGCATCCAAAGGCCAGACGTTCTCTAGCTTGAGCCAGACTTCTTAAAGCCTCACCTGCTGGGCTCCTCCCTGGGCAAGAAGGGGTTAAAGCGTGCCTCTGTTTTCTCTCTCAGGAGGTCAGGAACCCAGACACCAGGTTAAAAGCATTCTTCACACAGCGGCAGATAACCCCACTGACATTGCCCAGGGACGGCTGAGCCCGGCCAGCAGGGAAGGCCCCCACCCAGCCAGCCTGCAGGCAGCCGAAGAGGCCTTGCCTGGACCGGTGTGGCTTCTGCCTGCTCTCTAGCTTGATCTGAGCCCCTCAGTGCTGGGCCCACAGCAGTGAACAGAACTGCAGACAGCCTGGGGGCCACGTTCTAGAGGGATGCGGGTGTGCTGTGATCAGGCTAAACATGATAGGTAAGTAGGTTACTGGAGCCCCCGGGGGGGCTCAGCCCGTTGAGCATCGGACTCTTGGTTTCAACTCAGGTCATGGTTCTCATGGTTTTGTGGGTTCCAGTCCCGAATCTGGCTCTGTGCTGACAGCGTGGAGCCTGCTTGAGATCCTCTCTCCCTCTCTCTCTGCCCCTCCCTTGATTGCATTCTCTCTCTCTCTCTCTCTTTCAAAATAAATAAATTTAAAATGAATGAATGAATGAGCAACTGAACGAGTGAACGGACGAATGAATGAATGAGTGAGTGAGTGAGTAGGTTAGCATATTAGGAGGTGATGAGGGGCGCCTGGGTGGCTCAGTTGAGTGACTGACTTTGGCTCAGGTCATGATCTCTGAGCTGTTAGCACAGAGCCCGACACTGGGCTCGAACTCACAAACTGCGAGATCATGACCTGAGCTGAAGTGGGGTGCTTAACTGACTGAGCCCTCCAGGCGCCCCTCAAATATGTTATTTTAAATGACTTTATTGAAGTATAACTGACGTACAAAAACACTGTCCATGTTTAATAAACAACTTGATTTGGGAGATGATTTGCGGGTAACACCATCGCCACAGTCCGTGCCATGAACAAATCTATCACCTCCAGAAGAGCCTCTGGACTTCTTTGTGTGTGTGTGTGCCTGTGTGTGTGTGTGCACATGCGTGCACACGCACATGTGTGTAATAAAAACACAGAACATGTGATCTACTCTTCTGGCAAACACTGAAGTGGACGCCAGCATACACCGGCTACAGTCACCGGGCCAGACAGGAGACCCCCAGAACTCACTTGCCCTGCAGAACCAAGACTTTGTACCTTTGACGGCCACCTCCTGATGCCCCCTCGCTCCAGCCCCAGGAAGTCACCAATCTGCTCCCAGCTTCTCTGAGTCTATTAGATTCCTCGTGTGACTTCGATCACATAGTGTTTGTCTCTCTGGGTCGTACTGAAGATGAGCGAGCGAGTGACACAGGGACACGTGTGGCTGCTCACGTCTAGTGCAGCCTCTACCCCAGGTGCTCGCAGACAGTCCTCGCTTCAGATCCTCAGTGTCCACACCAGCCCACTCTCCCAGACTCCCTGCCACTGTTCCTCAGAGGCCTGTCAACTTGGTCCTCATGATCCCCAGCCGGCATACCTGTCCCTGAGGGCCACTTGCTTCCCTCTAACCGCCTCTCTGCTTCTTCCCTCGCTTTGCTGTTTCCACATCTTTAAAATGGGAACTTCGGGGCGCCTGAGTGGCTCAGTCAGTTGAGCGTCAGACCCTTGATTTCAGCTCAGGTGATGATCCCAGGGTCTTGAGATCAAGCCCTGCATCAGGCTCTGCACTGAGCATGGAGCCTGCTTGGGATTTTTCTTTCTCTGCCTCTCTCTCCATCCCTCCTCTGCTCATGCTCACTTGCTCTCTCAAAATAAATAAACTAAAAAAAAAAAAACCCCAAGAAAAGGCTAAGTTTTTTTCACTTATCACAGGAAAGCGCTAACCTTTCTTTGGATGATCATTCTAAGGCGCCCAGGCTGGAGGGTCCCAGTGCTTTGGGACAGAAACCTCAGACAGGTACCCCCAGCTGAGCGCCTTCCAGGCTGGAGGGTGCTCCCTCCTCCCCAGCCCCAGGTGTCAGGGACCCCCTCCTTCTGGTCTTGCCACCAGCCAAGAAGGTTGTTTCCTGGGTCCTTAGAGCTGGGGGTTGGCAGTGGCCCTGTACCTGCTGCCCCTTGGGCACACAGGATGACCTCAGAGCCACGGCCACAGTCCACTGGAGGGGAGTGTGTGTCTGCATCAGATCCATACATGAGGCCTCCAGCTCCACCCACTGGGAGGGGCTATCGAAGCCAGGCCAGGTGGGGGACAGCCATGCCTGAGGGCCAGCCAGTGACCTGGCAGGCACAGGGGGCAGCCGAACGGGTACAGGAACTGGGAGATGGCAGCGTGTGTCTCCATTCTAGCCGCATGACCGTGGGGCAAGCTAGAGCCTCAGTTTCCCTGGTGGTAAAATTGGATAAGAGTCCCTCCACTGAGGGTTTATTTTGAAGAATAAATAAAATAGGTGTGAAAAAAAGGCATGAGGGACGCCTGGGTGGCTCCGTAGGTTAAGCGTCTAACTTCCACTCAGGTCATGATCTCGTGGTCCGTGAGTTCAACCCCACGTCAGGCTCTGCTGACAGCTCAGAGCCTGGAGCCTGCTTCAGAGTCTTTGTCTCCCTCTCTTTCTACCCCTACCCTGCTTGCTTGCTCGCTTACTCTCTCTCTCAAAAATAAACACACGTTAAAAAACTTTCAAAAACAAGATAAGGTTGGAGGATCTCACCATGATGAGTGGAGCCACGTGGGCTAAATTAACTCTTAGGAGTCGCCTGGTCCTGCCTGGACCAAGGGGGCCTTTGGGAGGAAAGAGACAGAGTGCCGACTTCACCCTGTGCCCACACCCAAGGCGGGGATCCCTCCTCCCCTCCCCGCCAGCAGCCTGGAGGTGACAAACACTCCCGATGGCTGCGAGACGGGGGCTGGGGACCCAGAGGTGGCCCCGTCCCACTCTGTGTCTCAGTGAGGGTATTCTTCACACCTACAAAGAGGCGGTTTCCACACAGTGTGACACATGCCACCAACATCGGCTGTTCTCTGCTCTTAGTCTTGGGACGTCAGGGAGAAGGGCCGAGTAGGAGTCACGTCTGAGCCCGTGTCTGTGGGACACAGAGGGGTCTCCAGGCCGGGGTTTCCGTGCACCCCGTCCCTGATTCCCGCCAGAGCCGCACGCTTCTCCTACTTCTGGTCTATTTCTCTTTAAATCAATTCACATGGTTTTTTTTTTTTAAGGTCTTCTACCAGTAAACGTTATGCGCTCCCATAAATAGAAAACCAGTTCCACTCGCCAAAAATAGAAAGAAGCCCTAAAAATAAATATAAGGAAAAAAAGTTATTCAGTTATAACCAGACACTGCAGCTCGCTGGAGTCACGGAGTCTGAGACCTGCTCTCCGTTCCTGACGGAGGGGAAGGAGCCAGAGCGAGAAGCGACAGGGACACGCCAGCGACAACCTGAGGCTTTCTCCTCAAGGTCGTGGAGAAAGAACTGGAAAGGGGCAACGTTGTACAAGGCGGGTCGATGCTACTTAGTGCCCCCTGTGTGCACCGCGGACTCACCTGTCCTGGGCGTGCACGTCACCTGCTTTGGGAAAGGGCGCTGGAGCTGGAGAAGGTGCTGGAAGACTGTACTGTTACTTCTGCGTTTGGGGAGGAAGGAGCCAGGACCCTGCGCGTGAGGGTAACAGGTGCAGGGGACAGTGAATGCAAGTATATCAGCGACCCCAGCGGCGCCTGGGCGGCTCAGCGGGTTAGGCGTCCAAGTCTTGGTTTCGACTCAGGTCATGATTTCACAATTTTGGGAGTTCGAGCCCCAAGTTGGGCTCTGTGTGGACAGTGCAGAGCCTGCTTGGGATTCTCTCTCTCCCACTCTCTCTGCAACGCCCCTCCTCACTCGTACGGTCTCTGTCTCTCTCAAAATAAATAAAATAAACTTTAAAAATAAAAGAGGAAAATCAACGGCCCCTGGGGGCTTTCTGGGGTCAGGACTGCCGTGGGGCGTGGCAGCATCACCTCACTTAACCTTTACCCCGCTTCAGAGGGACAGACGGGGAGAGAGAGAGACCTACTCTCTCACCGTGGATCTACTACTGAGAAGGGTCTTGGCCTTGCGCTTCAAAAGCAGTCTCTTCCCTCCTCTGAAAGGAGGGTGAAGTGGGTGAAACTGTGCCCATGTCTCAGTCATGGGCATGTGTCACCCCCAACCCCCTGAGCCGGGGGACAGTGCAAACACACCAGGGGTGACCGGGGGCATTAGGGGAGGGGAGGGGCTGGGGGTGGGGTGAGCCCAAGGAGGGCCAGGAGGGGAGCTGGCCACCGCCCTCGGTTCTCCAGGCGGCCCTGCAGCCCAGACAAGACCCTGTCACCTCTGCAGCCCAGAGAGGAGGGCTGGGCCAAGCCAGGGCTTGGAGCCCATGGGGCTCCCCGCTGTGGGGTTCAGGACCCAGTGTTTACTTTATAAATCCCCAACTTTAAAAATGCTCTTAAGTATTTTTCAGTGTTTATTTATTTATTTTGAGAGAAAGGGGGGAGGGGAGAGAATCCCAAGCAGGCTCCATGCTGTCAGTACAGAGCCTGACACGGGGCTCAAACTCATGAACCATGAGATCATGACCTGAGCTAAAATCAAGAGTCAGATGCTTGGGGCGCCTGGGTGGCTCATTTGGTTAAGCGTCCGACCTTGGCTCAGGTCATGATCTCACGGTTCGTGGGTTCTAGCCCCTGCATCGGGCTCTGTGCTGACAGCTGAGAGCCTGGAGCTTGTGTTGGATTCTGTGCCTCCCTCTCTCTGCCCTTCTGCTGCTGGCGCTCTGTCTCTCTCTCTCTCAAAAATAAATAAACATTAAAAAAAAAAGTCAGATGCTTAACCGACTGAACCACCCAGGTCCCCCTTAAGACATGCTTTTATTGTGGTAAAATTTACATGACATAAAATTTACCATTTTGGGGGTGCCTGGGTGGCTCAGTCAGTTAAGCAGCATCTGACTTAAGCTCAGGTCATGATCTCACGATTTGTGAGTTCGAGCCCCGCGTTGGACTCTGCTGACAGCTCAAAGCCTGGAGCCTGCTTCAGATTCTGTGTGTGTCTCTCTCTCTTTCCCCCACCCCGCTTGTGCTCTCTCTCTCTCTCAAAAATAAACATTAAAAAAAACTTTAAAAAATTACCATTTTAAGTGTGAGTCCAATGATATCAAGTTCGTTCACGTTATGTGGCCATTACCACCATCTAGAATTTTTTTCCCTCTTTCAAAACTGACACTGCATCACACGACTCCTCCCGCTGCCCCTCCCCCAGCCCCCCGTGAGCAGCCTTCTCCTCTCCTTCTCTGCGGATCTCACCACTCCAGCTCCTCAGCTCTGACTGGCTTCTTTCACTCAGCATGGTGTCCTCCAGGCTCATCCAGGCTGGGGCGCGTGCCAGAACTCCCTTTCTTTGTAAGACTGAGTGATACTCCATTCTGCTTCATCCCTCATGGACACTAGTGTTACTGCCACCTTTTGGCTACTGTGAATAATGCTGCTATGAGCACAGGTGTGCAGCGTCTGTTCGGGTCCCTGCTTTCAACTCTTGAGTGTATACCCAGAAGATGATAAATTCTCAACGTCAGGGGTGCCTGGGTGGCTCCGTTGGCTAAGCGTACAACTCTTGACTTCAACTCAGGTCACGATCTCATGGTTCTTGAGTTCAAGCCCCGCATCGGGGCTGTCAGCACAGAGCCTGCTTGGGAATCTCTCTCCCTCTCTCTCTCTGCCCCGCCCCTGCTAGCTCTCTTTCTCTCTCTCTCTCTCTTTCAAAATAAATAAAAAGAAACTTAAAAAAAATTTCTCAACTTTAAACATGATCAGAAAGGCCCTCGTTACTTCCGGGACACAGCCCCTGGGCAGGCTCCCCGCTCCTGGCCTCGCCTGCCTGGGCAGGATTCATGACCTTACTCCGAGATACTGCTCCGTCAGCCCACCACATGCTGCAAATTCTATACCTTCTACGCACACGTGCTGGAGAACCCACATTCTGAAGATGTGTCAGTTCCGGACCTAGAGGTGTCGATGAGGGGCAGGTGGTGGGACAGTCTGTACCCGGATCCTGGAGAAAGGCCCCTGCCGAGTGTCCCCGGGTGACCCGAGCACCAGGCAGGCAGCCAGAACGGGTGTCCTGTCCCTCGGCCTCTGATGGCAGCCAGGGGCGACCTGTCATCGCTGTCCTCTCAGAGAGCACCCTGCCTACAGGCAGGATGGTGATGGCTGGCGATATGCAGACTTGGTCAAGGCAGGAGACGGGATGTTCCGTCTAGTCCTGGAAGTGGGGATGGACCATGAGCGTCTCAGCCCGAAGGGAGCCTTCGTCAAGCAAACATGGTTTTATTTTTCTGAGGCATCTTCTCTCACTGATCTTTTTTAAAAAATATTTCTTAACGTTTATTTTTTTTTGAGAGAGAGAGACACAGAGTGTGAGCAGGTGATGGGCAGTGAGAGAGGGACACACAGAATCCGAAGCAGGCTCCAGGCTCCATGCTGTCAGCACAGAGCCTGACACGGGGCTCCAAGGTACAAACCATGAGCTCATAACCTGAGCTGAACGGACTCATTTATTTTTGACTGAGTGAGAGAAAGAGAGAGAGAGAGAGAGTGAGAGAGAGAGCGAGAGAGAGAGAGCGAGAGAGAGAGCAAGAGCAGGGGAGAGGCAGAGAGAGATGGGAGGCACAGCATCTGAAGCAGGCTCCAGGCTCTGAGCTGCCAGCACAGAGCCTGATATAGACTCAAACTCACGAACCACGAGATCATGACCTGAGCCGAGGTTGGCTTAGCCAGCTGAGCCACCCAGGCACCCCTCAATTTTCTTAATAAGAGCGAATCCTTTTTGTTTCACTGAAGAAGTAGAGCTCAGTCTTGATGTAGAGACACTGCCCCCAAGTCACCCTGGCTGAGGGCATGTGGACTTCAGCAAGGGGACGGGGGTCAGTCCCAGTCAGGAACATGGACTTGCTTTGACAGATTCTTCAGAACAAGAGTTCTTACCTCGGGCTTCGGCAAATCCTCAAAACCCTGACGCTACATGTGAGGTTTTGCATGAATGGCCACTTTTGTCTGAGTTCTCAGCTTTCATCAGATTTTCAAAGGAGCCCCTCAAAAGTCAGAGTATTGTATCAATTTCTCTCCTAATTAACGTTAAGGGTTACCCTCCCGGTCCCTTTTTCTCTTGTCAGCAAAACTACATCCTGGTCCAAAGACAGGCAGTCAGGAAAATTTACTTCACAAATAGTTTATGATACAGCAGCAGGCTACATGAAAAATAAATTTTCAATAGTTCTGTTCCTTTTTCTTATTCATAACTAAATCATTATTTTCTTGAATTTCATGTCTGAGGTTTTTATTGGAAATATCTTTTTCCTCAAGATTCAGTATCTTCTCTCCCCCTGTGGGATGTTAAAAAATAAATCCAAACTGAAACAGATGAGTGGCGCTCACCATATTTCTTTCCTACCCTTTTAAACTGTAGGAGAATGTGGCACGGAGATGATTTATATCATGGACACTTTTTAACTAAATAAATATTCATCAATTCACTCAGCACATTTTTATTAAGTCTTATTCCAAGCACTGATTTGGGTACCGGGGGGCCCACTGGGAACAAAGAAAGTCATCTGTTCTCAAGAAACTTAATGCCAGTGGGGAACACAGACTCTAAACTATAAACCATATGAAAAATAGATATAGACATAAATACATACATAGATACATAGACAGATACATAGATACATAAATCGATATATAGATACATATAGATACCAGATACAGAGACACATAGAAAGATACATACATACGTAAATAAACACAGAGATACACAGTTAGATACACAGATATATAGATAGATACCTAGCTACACAGATAGACACATAGATACATAAATACACAGGCACATAGTTAGATATATGGATATATACATAAATAGGCAGGAAGAAAGAGAGAGAGCACACAATGGTAAAAAGTACTATATTATTATCCTTTGCTGCTATAACAAATATACACAAACCTGGAAATTAAAGCAATGGAAACTTATTGTCTAATAGTTCCGGAAGCCAAGAGTCCAAAATCAATGTGTCACCAGGGCCACACGCTCTCTGAAAGCTCTAGAGGAGAACCTTTGTCTCCTAGTTTCTGGTGATGGCCAGCAGCCCTTGGCTTGTAGATGCACTTCAGTCTCTGCCTCTGTTGGTCACATGGTGTTCCCCCTGCATGTCTGCATGTCTAAATGTCTCTCATTTGGGGCGCCTGGGTGGCCCAGTCAGTTAGGTGTCCGACTTCGGCTCAGGTCACAATCTCATGGTTTGTGGGTTCGGGCCCCACATTGGGCTCTGTGCGGACAGCTCAGAGCCTGGAGCCTGTTTCGGATTGTGTCTCATTCTCTCTCTCCTCCTTCCCCACTTGTGCTCTCTCTCTCTCTCAAAGATAAATAAAGGTTAAAACATTAAAAAAAAATAAATGTCTCTAATCTCTTACGGACACTAGTCATTAGGCTGCACCCCCCCCCCCACTCCAGTGTGACCTCATAGGAACTTGGTCACATCGCAAAGATCTTATTTCCAAATAAGATCCCATTCAAACATAGCAGTGTTTAGGACTTCAACATGCCTTTTGGAGAGATGCACTTTAACATATGACAAGTACCATGAAAAAAAGTAAATGGCGATACGGCAGACAGAGAGTGATGGGTGCTGGCCAGTCGGGGAGGCCTCCTGGAGGAGGAGTCACTGGAGCGGGAATCTAACTGAAGGAACAAGCTTTGAGGACAGCTGGGTCCAAGCAGAGACCCTGAAGGAGAGGCATCCCCTAAAGCCGCACCTGCATTCCTAACTCTCAGAAACCGTGAGATACTAAATGCAGTTTAAGCCATTAATATTCGTGGTCATTTGTTCGCAGCAACAGAGAACTGTTGGTCACCCTGCAGTGGCTCTGCGTTGGTTTTCTGTCGCTACAGACTGCCACATGCTTGGCAGCTTAAAGCTTAACTCACAGTTTCCGTAGGTCAGGAGTCTGGGTCCTCTGCTCAAGGTCTGTGAGGCCTGTGATGGCTGAAATCAAGGGGACATCACATTCCTTTCTGAAGCTCAGGGGTCAAACACACTTGGCTGTTGGCAGAATTCAGTTCTCTGAGGTTGGAGGATGGAGGCCCCCAGTCTCTCACTTGCTGTTGGCCTGAGGGGCCACTCTTAGCTCCTAGAGGCCACGGGGCTCCCCCCTCCGCCAAGATCCCTCATGCTTCAGATCCCTTTGACTTCTTCTCGGCTCTACTTCCGGAGTCAGATTGAAGGGGCTGATGTGATGAGGTCAGGCCCACCCCAATAATCTCCCTTTGATTAACTCCAAGTCCGCTGATTGGTAACCTCAACTCCATCTTCAGAATCCCTTTGCCGTCAAATGTGACAAAATCCCAAGAGTAACATCCCACTGGCTTCCCGGGTTCTGCCCACACTCAGGGGAAGGGATCGCAGAGTTGTGCACCAAGGGGCAGGAATCTTGGGGACCATCAGGATCTGCCTGCCATGCCCATCCTCCACGCACACCGCGGTGACCTCCAGCGGCCTCTGGGCAGCGTGCCACCTGCCAACAATGTGGGGGGGGCTGCTCGGGTACCTGCCTCTTTGCCGCTGACTTAGCGAGAATAATCATGATGGTAATTATTAATAATAATAAGAGTCTTAGCAAGAATGATGCCAGCTCTCATCCTGAGAGACTTTCTATGTGCAATGCCATCCAACTCGCATTATCAACTTCTCTGTTACACAGATGAACAAAACAATGGGGCTCAATTGACTCAAATGATCTCTCTAAGCTCCCAAATACCAAGAGGAACAGCCAGGACTTGAACCCAGGGTGTCAGAGGATCAGAAGTCCTGTTCTAACATGATTAGCCTCTACCTGTGTCTCTCCACTCCTCCGAGCCTCACTTTGCTCATCCATATAGTGGGGTTGACAGGATATCTGTGCCTCCTCCCTCTCAGGGTTCATGTTTGGGTTCTCTAAGCCATCATGGCTGCACTGCGTTTTCTAAACAGCAAAGGGCCATAAAAGGCTGAGCGATGGTAACTGTTGACATTCCCGTTAAGCACTTCTATCTTCTTTTACTGGAAGAAGTTGTTTTCCAGGCAACCCGGGGATTCAGAAAACAACCAAAGCGTTAGGTCATCTCGAGGATCACCACGCTCGGAGCGGGAGGAGCAGCACCTGGGCTCTGGGGGAAAAGCATCAACTCTCGAGCAGAGGCAGGGTGGCTGGACTGGCTCAAACCAGAGACGCGCGTGAGCAGAGCCTTCCAGAGTTCCCCGCACTCGCACAGGGCACTGACTCACTCACCCGTGTAACCCAGCCATCCATCTTGCATGCAAACAAAGGCTCGTTTAAATGGAAAGCAGACAGGGTGAGCAGAACTGTCCTCCAAAGAGTGTCTTTCATGCCTCCTTATTAGATGCCAGTAGGTGGTTTAGACAGTTTGGCCCAAAGGAAAGAGGGGTTTCATCACTGTGCCTTGTTGCCTAACCAGGAACCAAAGACCTTGAAGGACACATCTGAAGGCTCCTCGCAGAAATCCAAAACAGCTCGAGCCCCTCTTCAAGTGAAAACATGCATGTCCACAACCATCCACATATCTCCCCGCATGAAATAATAAGCATGTAGGGGCGCCTGGGGTGGCTCAGTCGGTTAAGCATCTGACGCTTGGTTTCTGCTGAGGTCATGATCTTGCAGTTCGTTAATACGGTGCCCCGCGTTAGGCTCGGCGCTGGCAGCATGCACCTGCCTGGGATTCTCATTCTCTCTCTCTCATTCAGAAATTAATATACAAACATTTTTTTAAAGAAGAAACCTTTAAAAATTTTTTATGTTTTTTTTTTTGAAAGAGAGAGACAGCACGAGCAAAGAGAGAGAGGGAGACACGAAATCTGAAGCAGGCTCCAGGCTCTGAGCTGTCAGCACAGAGCCTGATGCGGGGCTCAAACGCACGAACCGTGAGATCATGACCTGAGCCGAAGCTGGACGCTTAACCGACTGAGCCACCCAGGTGCCCCCAAAAGAAGAAACCTTTTAAAGTATAGCAGGGAAGTAATTTGTTTTACAGGGTAGGACTTTTTGTGTATTGATTCCCCCCGGGCGAAGTTTGCCACTTGGAGGTACATGACTGCCCTATGAGGCAGGAATGATCGTGCCCATTTCATGGCTAAGGAAACTGAGGCCCAGAGAGAACTAGAGGTGAGATGGCGGATGCCAGTTATTAGAGGTGCACGTTTCAGCTGGGAGGTGTCAGGGCCCGGACACAGCTGGGCACACAGATGGAGTGGAGATGGGGGAGGGGACCCCAGTTACAGGGAGGGTAGGCAGGAAAGCAGCCGAGGCTGGGGGTCTGGCTATGGTTTGAGCCAGTTGGGCCAGATGTCGCCTGTGGGTACCCTGGCAGGCGCCGCTGAACCCCATGAAAGCTCTCTTGGAGGCCTGTTCAGGGGATTTACATGCGAGAGGGGAAGATACCAGAGTTTGGCCAGAAGAACCAATGGTTGCCAAGATGCCCAGGGGCCGGGAGATGTCAGGAGAATTCACTGAGGGTTTGGGACATGGAGACAAACCAGGATTAGCCCAGGCCGACTGGCACAGCTGCTCCCCTGGGCTACACAACTGACTGTTGCAGAAGGACCCAGTCTCCAGACCAAGAACAATAGCTGGCATTTCTTAGACAATCGACGTGCTATTTATTTATTATCCAAATGCTGCGGGTCTTCCTAGCTCTGGTCCCTTTTACTTGGAAGTTGCTCCTTCCTTCCAGCGTCCTCCATACCAACATCAAGGCCAGTGGCCCCAGGAACATCTGGGTGGCCTCCGCTAGAATGGGTCCCATATGGGCAGCAAACATTTCCTCTGCCACCCCCCTCCCTTCCTGTGTCCACAGAATCCAATGCCTTACATTAATTCTGGGGGGAAATAACCAGGCCGGTTGTGTTACCTTTGAAGCCAAGATACAGTCGTGTTGAAAAAGAAGTACCTACGAAGGAAAGTGGTGTGACCCCTGGAAGGTATCAATGCCTTCCATTTGTGCCCTGGATTTATGGAAGACTTTATCGAAAGGTTTGCCTCAGAGATCAAGGGCACAGAGATCATCCCAGGGTCCTGAAACGCAAGCCAGCACAGAGATTCTGCCAGAATTTCTGGACTTGGACATCGTACCAGAACACCAGAATCACTGGGGTTCCGAGAGGTGCCATTCTTCAAATCACTGGGTTTCCCTGTAACCTAGGTGTCCCCTGACCATGTCACGGGGTGGAGGGGGGCAGGAGGACCACCGAGAGCCATGTTAGGAGCCTCAGTGGCCTGTGATCTTCACCCGGGTCACAGTAATGACTATGGTGGTGGCACTACTGGGGACAACAGCCAGCCTTCCTGAGTACTTAACACCGTGAGCCCCTCTAGCACAGTATTTAATAGGAAACAAGCATTCTGAGTACCCCCATTTCATAGCTGGAGAAATGGAGGTTCGAAGAAGTAAAGTCACCTGCCCTAGGTCACATGGGTGACAGGAGCCAGGACCTGAACACAGGCGATCTTACCCCAAACCCATGCTCCTGACCACAGACATGTACAGTCCCCCTCCAGCCTCTCCCAGGCAGCCTCACGCCGCCGATGGGGATGCCAGCTCACCCCAGGGCCATGCTCCCCACACACACGCACACGCGTATTTTTGATTCTTGGTTACATTCCCCAAAGAATTCTGTTCCTTCAAGCTAGAGGATGTGGGAGCAGTTCCCAGGAAGGGGCCAGGAGGGGTTGGCGTGATACTGTGCTGAGGTGACATGGTTTAACTCAAGCAGGGAAATCCGAGTTTAAACTGGAGTAATGTGGTACTGAGGATTCGTACTGATTTTAGGTGTGATGATGGCACTGAGTTTATAAGGGGGACAAGCCCCTCCTAATCCTTGAGAAATGCACAATAAAATATTTGCAGGTGAAATATAAGGGGCCTGGGATTTGCTTTAAAATGCTCCAAAAGGGGCATCTGGGTGGCTCAGTGGGTTGAGCATCCGACTCTTGATTTTGGCTGAGGTCATAACCTCACCGGTTCATGAGTTTGAGCCCCGCGTCGGCCTCTGGGCTGACAGTGCACAGCCTGTTTGGAATTCTCTGTTTCTCTCTCTCTCTGCCCCTCCCCGACTCATGCTCCCTCCCCCCTCCTCTGGCAAAAAATAAATTAATGTAATAATAATAAAAAGGCCCCACGGGTATTTTTCAGTCTCCTGCTTTGAATGACATGTCTTTGTCTCGAATGCTGCCCACCAAAGGTCTGTCATTCTGCATTCCACGGCCTGCACCCCGAAGGAAGCGTCACAGTGGAAACTTCCAAGGTCCATCAAAGTCTAATGGTGACAAGTATCCAGACATCTGGTCAACCGGGATGCAAAAAACATCTGTTTTTTCACAGGTTCAAGTCACAGTGTGACTCTATCTTTGTATAAAACCTCACGGATATGCATCACTATTTTTTAATATAAAAAGCAAATGGTGTCCACATACAAAAATTAACTGAATATGGATCAAAGACCTTAACCCAAGAGCCAAAACTACGTAACTCTCAGGAGGAAACAGAGAGAAAACTTTTCATGACACTAAATTTGGCCAAATCTCTTGGCTGCGATGCCAAAACCACCAGGAACAAAGAACAAAACAGATAAATGGGGCTTCGTCAAAACAAAAAATTTTGCGCATCAAAGGACACGCAAAGTGAAAAGACAGGCTTCAGGACGCAAGAAAATATTTGCCAATCAATATTTGATAAGTGGTTAATATCCAGAATGCATAAGGAATCCCTACAACTCAAGAATAAAACACACAATTAAAAACGTGCAAAGGACTCGAATAGACATGTCACCTGAGAAAATAGACAAACGGCATGTAAACATATAAAAAGATGCTCAACATCAAAATAAAACCCGCAAGAAACAGCAGGTGTTGGCGAGATGACTGAGAAAGGGGAACACTCCGGCTGTTGGTGGGAATGCAAACCAGTGCGGCCACTGTGGAAAGCAGAATGGAGGGTTCTGGCAATTTTAAAAATAGAATTACTCTCCAATTCAGTAATTGCACTACTGGGTATTCACAAAAATGCGGACTCAAAGGGACACATGCACCTCAATGTTTAGGGCAGCACTATCTACAGCATCCAAACCACTGGAACAGCCCAAGTGTCCACCAACGGAGGAAGGATAAAGAAGATGTGGTAGATACATACAATGGAATACCACTCAGCCATCAAAAAGAATGAAACCTTGCCATTTGCAATGTTGTAGATGGAGCTAGGGAGTAAGATGCCAAGTAAAATAAGTCAGTCAAAGACGGACACCATATGATTTCACCCATATGTGTAAGTTAAGAAACAAAATAAACAAAGAGGTAGCAAACTGATGGTTACCAGAGGGGAAGCGGGGAGGGATGGGTGATGCAGATTAAGAGTACCCTTATCACAATGAGCACGTAGTATTGTATAGAATTGCTGAATCCACTGTATTGTATCTCTGGAACTGAAACACTGTATGGTAACTGCCCTGGAATTAGAATTAGATAGTGAGATAGAGATAGAGAGAGAGAGAGAGAGAGAGAGAGAGAGAGAGAGAGAGATACAACAAAATATTTATTATATATAACCAAAAAAATACACTTATTATTCAATAAAAAAAGATGCTCAATATCACTTGTCATTAGCAAAACAAATTAAAATCACAATAGGATATTACTTCACACCCATTGATACGGCTATGATTTTAAAAAGGGGGGGGGTGCCTGGATGGCTCAGTGGATTAAGTTCCAAATTCAGCTCAGGTCATGATCTCATAGTTTGTGGGATTGAGCCTCATGTTGGGCTTTGCGCTGACGGCATAGAGCCTGCTCCGGAGTCTGTCTCTCTCTACCTCTCTCTGCCCACCCCCCCAAAAAACAAATCAAAATGGGGTGCCTGGGTGACTCAGTCAGTTCAGTGTCCAACTCATGATTTTGGGTCAGATCATGATCTCCCAGTTTGTCAGTTTGAGACCCATATTGGACTCTGCAATAGTGGTGCAGAGCCTGCTTGGGATTCTCTCTCCCGGTCGACTGCCTCTCCTCTGCACGCGCGTGCTCGCTCGCTCTAAAACAAATAAATAAACTCGAATAAATAAACAATAAGCAAGCTTTTTTAAAGAAAAAACAATCAGCATTGGTCAAGCTGTAAAGAAATTGGAGCCCTGTGCACTGCTGGCGGGCACGTAAAAATGGCGGAGCCTCTGTGGGAAGTAGTTGGGCAGTTAAGTGTAGAATTCCCATATGACCCAGAAAGTCTGCTCTTAGCTGCCTACCTGAAAATCTGAATGCAGGGACTCAGACAGATGCATACACCCATGTTCATAAGCACTAGCCAAAAGGTGGGAAACAACCCAAGTGTCTATCGTTACATGAATGGATAACAGTATGGTCTATCTGGAGTGTCCTAATCCATTCCGGCCACAATGACAAAATACCATGGATGGAGTGGCTTAGAAACAGCAGAAACATATAGTTCACAGCTCTGGAAATTTAAGTACAAGACCGGGCTGTCAGTGTGTTTGGGTTTTAGGAATGGACGTCTTCCAGGGTTCAGAATGCCAACTTGTCACTGTGCCCTCACTGGGAAGAAGGGGTGAGGGAGTCCCTGGGGTCAAGGGCACTGATCCCATTCATGAGACTCTGCCTTCATGACTTAATCCCCTCCCCAGGGCCCTGCCTCCTAGTACCATCATCTACAAGTCTGGATGTAAACGTACGGATTTGGGGGAGGAAAGGGGAGCTCAAACATTCTATCCGGAGCACATGGAACGGAATAGGATTCAGTCGTAACAAGGAATGCAATGCTGATAACATGCTACACTACAGATGAACTCAGAAGATGCTGTGCTAAAGGGCTTATGAAATAAGCCAGATACAAAAGAAGAAAAATGGTGTGATTCCACTCATATGAAGGACCCAGAGTCATCAAATTCACAGACACGGAAAGCAGAAGGGTGGCTGCCAGGGGCTGCGGGGAGGACAGAACAAGAAAGATCTTGTTCAGTAGGGACAGTGCTTAGTCTGGAGAAAGGAAAAGGTTCTGGAGGTGGGCGGTGGGGATGGTTGCACAATGTGGATAAATTGAATGCCACTAAACTGACACACCTAAAAACGGGCTGAAAAGGTAAATTTCATGCGATGTATACTCTACCACGGTAAAAAAAAAAAAATCATTCTGAATAGGGTCAATAAACAGGTGGCCGATAACCACCCTGGAGCCCTGGGGAGACCTGCAGATCAACTTTGAGCTATCCAGACACTGAATACAGTTACACGTGTATGTAATTTCACGTAATTCTCCTTTGAAATGAATTACTGGGGGAGAGAATCATATAGGAATTTATCAGATGACAGTAGATGCCACATGAAACATGATTTTAAAAAAAGATGGGGCACCTGAGTGGCTCAGTTGATGGAGTGCCCGACTTTGGCTCAGGTCCTGATCTCATAGTTTGTGGGTTTGAGCCCCGTGTCAGGGTCTGTGCCTACGGCTCAGAGCCTGGAGCCTGCTTTGGATTGTGTGTGTGTGTGTGTGTGTGTGTGTGTGTGTGTGTGTGTGCGCGCGCACCCATCCCCTGCTCATGCTCTGTCTCTCTACAATAAAGAAACATTAAAAATTAAAAACAAAAAAAAAATACAGGGCACCTGGGTGGCTCAGCTGGTTAAACATCCAACTTCGGCTCAGGTCATGATATGGTTTGTGGGTTCAGGCCCCGTGTCAGGCTCTGTGCTAACGGCTCAGAGCCTGGAGCCTGCTTCGGATTCTGTGTGTGTGTGTGTGTGTGTGTGTGTGTGTGTGTGTGTGTGTCTCTTTCTCTGCCCCTCCGCTGCTCACGCTCTTTCTCCCTCTCTCTCAAAAATAAATAAATAAACATTAAAAAATCTCCAAAAGATGGGTAAGTTGGCCGTGGGCAGCACCCCCAGTGAGATGCTATCAGACTCAGATCCAAGAAACAAGAGGGCTCAGAGGGACGCAGAGACTCTGAATACACAGAACTTGCAGATGCTCTCTGCTCATGTCTTCCCCTCCCCTGGCTTCCCAGCACCTCAGCTGACTACAACTTGGAAAAGGGGCCGGGGGGGCGGGGGGGACGGTTGTCACATGGGAGCAAACAAGAAGTCTAAAGTCAAGTTTAGAAACAAATCATTTAACTTTTTACATGTTTAAATATTTACGTTTCCAAAGTCCCATCTACAAAACACAAGTCATTCCGAAATGTTTAGCTTCTATCTGTAGACATCCAGTTCCCTCCCTTTTGCTGGTTTTGTTTTGTTTTCCTCTGCTTTTGTGTTGGTCTTGGTCCATCCTTCCAATATTAGGTACAGTTTGGCTTGTGTGTGTGTTCTAATTCCAACTTGACCATCTTTACCCCACAAAGTAGTAAGGAGCATTGTGCAAGAGAGTTTGTCTTTAACTTTTTTTTAATGTTTATTTATTTTTGAGAGACAGACAGACAGACAGACATGAGAAGGGGAGGGGCAGAGAGAGAGGGAGACCCGGAATCCAATGCGGACTCGAACCCGCGGACCAGACCGCAAGATCATGATGTAAGTCGAAGTCCGACGCTCAACCAACTGAGCCACCCAGGCGCCCGGAGGGTATGTCTTTAAAAGGAAACTTTTGTACTAGGGTTGGTGAGGGTACACACACAAAAAAAGGAATACGGATCCGAGAAGGCCCATTTGCTGGCCCCTAGGACAGCACACGTGTCCCTGAGCACCAAACTCTGCACTAGGCACGCGATTTTCCAAAGAAGTTTGTTTTCGTTTGTTCCGTTTGGAGGATGATTCAAATTGCAAGTCTATCAAAAATGAAACAAAGCAAAATAACCAAACAAACCTCCGGGCAGTTTGTTGAAAGAACAAGGCTGGGGTCCCCAGGCTGAGCTGCTCGCTGCACCCCATGAGCCTTGGGTCCGGGGGGCCTATCACAATGACCACGTGACATATGACCGCTTGTGCGTCTGGCTCTGCAGACCGTAAGAATGATGGCACTGGACACGGTGTTTTCTTTCTTTCTGATAAACAAGAGCACATATTTGTAGGGCCACCTGGGTGGCCCAGTCGGTTAAACATCTGACGGGCTCAAGTCATGATCTCACAGTTTGTGAGTTTGAGTCCCATGTCAGGCTCTCTGCTGTCAGCACAGAGCCTGCTTCAGGTCCTCTGCCCCCTCCCGTGGCCCCTCCCCCACTTTCATTCTCTCCCTCTCTCTTTCTCTCTCAAAAATAAACCAACATTAAAAAAAAGAACATAAATCTAAAAAGTCCAGCACATAGAACATGCCCTTCAGATGTCAGACTCTGGCCATGGCTCCCCAGTGCTTACCGAAGGAGCACAGTGAGAATCCAACAAATGTGGGCTGAATAAATGAATGAAGAGAACTTTCTCAGCCAGTGAGGGATTGCCATATGGCTCTAGCAATGTGAGCTTCCAAAAACCTTCTAAACTATATAAAAATGTCCTAAAATTACAATATATCAGACAATTTATGCATTTACTTTCCACCTTGTTCCAATGATATGAAATTGTTTTGCTCATCAAGAAACTGAGCGCAGATACAAAACTTGACATTAAAAAGGAAACCGGTCAGGGGCACCTGGGTAGCTCGGTCAGTTAAGCGTCTGCCTTCAGCTCAGGTCATGATCTCTCGGTTCATGAGTTCAAGCTCCGCATCAGGCTGTGCTAACAGCTCAGAGCCTGGAGCCTCTTCAGATTCCGTGTCTCCCGTCTCTCTCTGCCCCTCTCTTGATCATGCTCTCTTTATCAAAAATGAATAAACATTTAAAAATTAAAAAAACAAAAAAAGAAATCCACCAGCAATTATAGCAGGGATGGTGGTGATCATGGGGTCTGCATAAAAGACTCCCACCAGCAAGGAATATAAATTGCATTTTCCTCAACTTTTGAAAGATGGCAAAAACTTCTGCCCTCAAGTCCTGGTACCTGAACTGGCTAAAACTGTGTATGGAAACCTGCAGGACGACAGTGAGTTACACTGACGCTCGTGTGTGATTTATGGGTCAGTCTGGGTCATACGTGTGGTGCCAACCTGGACGACTGAACACTTTGACACAATTTGAGAAACACTCCGAAGATGTGGATTACCCTAAACATTCTGAAGATGTGGGAACATCCAAGAAGATTCAGGAAGCTGCAAAGTTAGGGTAATTATACTCAGGTGAGGTATACAGGTGGCCATGACCCCTCCTCTGGATGAACAGAAAGGTCAGGGTTTTGAAGGACCCCCTTCCTGTGTTGCAAAGAAGATCTGGTGCGGAAAATACCGAGGGCATGGACCATGACGGGAGTCGAGGAAGTCCACTGCACAAATACCCAGTTTTGGGAAGTAACACGTTGACCAAAAATGGTCATTAGTTAGGGAAAGGCAGACTGAACATTTGAGAAGTCAAGCAAGAGGAGGAAACTTGGAGGCTTAAAAGAAAATGAATTGGCAAACGCAAAGACTGTATTTCAAGGGGAGACCACTGGTTTTGTCAAAGTGGAGCTAACTCAAGGTCAAGAGGATGAAGGCCAAGGGGAAACAGGATGAAAGGAGAGCCAGAAGCTAGGCAGCCAATGGGAACCCAAAGCCTGCTTCACATACGCCAAGGCCAAGAGGTGCTTCCTGTAAAAAGGGACAAGGTGAGTAGGACCCATTGGAAGGTGCTCTTGAGAATGAAGATTCATAGAAACCTCACATAGCTTGCCTTGGACTATTAGAAAGACACCATTAGGACGGCATTTCACACCATGAACAGAGATCTGAGGACTCAGACAGGATGTGGCAAAATTAAAAATCCCAGCCCTGGGGTGCCTGGGGGGCTCAGTCTTGGTTTCAGCTCAGGTCATGATCTCATGGTTTGTGGGTTCAAGCCCCGTGTCAGGCTCTGTGCTGACAGCACGGAGCCAGCTTGGGATTCTCTCTCACTGCCCCTCCCCATCTCCAAATCAATTTTTTAAACTTAAAAAAAAAACTTAAAATTCCCTTCTCTGGGGCCTCCTGATGCTGCTCTTCCCTAGCCACATTCGTGGTATAGGATGTAAATTAGACACTGTGCACCTGACCTTCCAATTTGAATCCATTCTATACCAGCGAGCCCAGGGCCTACAAGTTCTAGACTCAACCTACCCAAACATGTCTCCCCGAGTGCCGCACCTCACAGGTGATTCTGCAGGTGACGCCCGTGGAATCCCAATGCTCGATGGTGGAACCACATCGGATTCCCTATTTACACATGGTCTCCAGCACCATCAGTCAGTCTCTGAAGGAAGCCATGATGCCAGGCTTGGCCTTATTTTTTTTGGAAGCTTTTAGAGGAACTTGGGTGCAGTGTGGATCCACCCCAGGAAAGATGCTGGGCTGGAAGGTCCCCAAGTGGGATACTTACCCTGGGAATGACCCTGGGGGGCGCTGGGACCCACCTGCTGCAGAATCTCACCTCCCTCCGAGGAAGGTCGGTGGGACTGATAAATGACGGCAAAGGAAGGGAAGTCCTACTTAAGCTAGTCAGCATTTCCTTTAGCTCTGTCAGGATAACTACACACCTCAATTCCAACCAAACCTGAATCGGTACCAAGACCCACTAAAAACCCTGCATCACAGGACTGATTAGATGTGAGTCACATTTTTTCTGCTTATTTTTTAAGTTTATTTATTTATTTTGATAGCGACGGAGTAGAGGGGCAGAGAGAGAGAGAATCCCAGGCAGGCTCTGTGCTGAGCCTGACTCGGGTCTCAATCTCACAAACTGTGAGGTCATGACCTGAACTGAAATTAGGAGTGGGATGCTTAAGCAACTGAGACACCCACGCATCCCAGACACGTGTCACATTTACGATCACCTCCACGCTCCAACCTCGGCTCCGGGCATGATCTCACGGTTCGTGGGTTCAAGCCCCGCATCGGGCTCTGTGCTGACAGCTAGCTCAGAGCCTGGAGCCTGTCTTCGGATTCTGTGTCTCCCTCTCTCTCTGACCCTCCCCTGCTCATGCTGTCTCTCTCTCTCTGTCAAAAATAAATAAAAACATTGAAAAAAATCTTTAAAAATCACCTCCACGCTAAGGGTGCCTGGGTGGCTCAGTTGGTTAAGAGTTCGACTCTTGATCTTAGCTCAGGTCATGATCTCAAGGTTCATGAGTTCAAGGTCTGCAGCAGGCTCTGTGCTCAAAGCCTGCTTGGGATTTCTCTCTCCCTCTGTCTCTGCCCCTTCCTGGCTTGCTCTCTCTCTCTCACTCAAAAAATAAACAAACATTGAAAAAAATTAAAATCGCCTCTGCTCTAGGTCATAAAAACATTTTTTAATTGAGGAATAGTTGGCATAAAACATTGCGTAAGTTTAAGGTATACGACACGTTGATTCGATTCATTTGTATACTGCTAAATAGGATTACCACTGTAGGGTTAGCAAACACCCCTGTCAATGTCACATAATTATCATTTCTTCTTTGTGGTAAGCATAATTAGGATCTAGTCCCTCAGCAACCTGGAAGTTCATAATACCACATTACTGACTATAACCACGAGACCGTGCAGGAGATCTTCAGGACTTCTTTGTTATTTATTATTTAATATTATTTAATATCTGTAAGTCTGTGCTCTTAAACATTTCCCCAGACCCCTTATTCAGCAGCCCCTGGTAACCACCATTCTACTCCCTGGTTTTACCGATTTGGCTTTTTTTAGATTCCATATAGATGAGATGGCACAGTGCTTGTCTTTCTCTGACTTAATCTCACTTAGCAAAACGCCCTTCAGTTCCATACACTTTGCTGCAAATGGCAACATGTCTTCCTTCTTTCTCGTGGCTGAATAGTGTCCCATTATATGTTAGGTTATACATTTGAGAGTTAATTTTAAAATTTTTTAATGTTTATTTATTTTTGAGAGAGAGACATACACACACCCAGAGTGCAGGCAGGGGAGGGGCAGAAAAAGAGGAAGACACAGAATCCAAAGCAGGCTCCAGGCTCTGACCTGTCAGCACAGAGCCTGACACAGGGCTCGAACTCATGAACTGTGAGATTGTGACCTGAGCTGCAGTTGGAGGCTTAACTGTCTGAGCCACCCAGGCACCCAAGAGTTAATTTAATGTTCCTGTCCCATCAGCTCAGTGCAGAAGCAGCTCCTGGTGGGTATCTGGCTCCTTGGGGGGCGGGGGGGTGGGGGGGTTAAGAACAATTAGACATTTCTAGCTGTGAGACCCTGGGTAGGTTACTTGATCTCCCCAAAATCATGAAGTTAGGATATTAAACCATTACTTCGTTGGGCTTTTATGAGATGTGAAATAATACAGGGTACCTGGCAAAGAGTAAGTCTTCTTAGTGATTGTTCCTGATCCTCACTGAGAGGGGTGGGGGGACGCACCTGAGAATGAGCTGTGATTTGACAGGGTTTGGGGTGATCTAGTTTCTCAACCCTATCAATTTCAATTAAATCAGAATGAAGAGAGAACCACACGCCTCAAGACAAGTTTGCTATGGGTTTGCCCAGCACACCTCCCTGACACAGGCGTGCTGCATTTTCCCTGAAAAATGTGTCATCCTGAACACGTGCACAGATCCAAGCAGACCCCAGCCCTGGTATCTCTAAATTCAGGTGATAACCTCTTTTCCCGTCCCCACACATGATGATTTCTAGAAATAATTCTAGGCAGAACCCAGCATTTTATTCCTTCTCCTCATTTGCACTCCTCTCAGATGTCAAGTTGTTTTCAACATTTGCTCTAAAATGCAAGGTCTTTTGCCCCATCATTAAAATCTTAAACCAGTTGGACTTGCTCATCCTGAAGCCCAGATTTGCAGTCAGCCTGCACCTATTCGGACAAAACGGCACACGGGGTTGGACCCACGCCCATGCTGCCATGACTCTTCATGGACATGACTGAAGACGGGGCATGGGCTTCAGGGTCCCAAGAGGGCAGGTGATGGAACACAATGCTCTCTGCCCTGCCAGGCTTCAGAGTGAAGAAGTGATGTTGGATACTCCCCAGACTTCCGAAGGTCAACAAACATATGACCCTCCAGCCAACAGTGGCGCAAATCCATGGGGCTCCCCCATGCCACCTGGCTGGACTTCCCACCAGAGACCCTGGGAAATCAGCACGGGAAGCAGGGGTCCTTCAGAAAGCAGAGTGAGAGGCCAGGAACAAAGGACATGAACAGTCCATGATTCCAAAAGAGGAGATTGGGGGCTGGGGTAGGTTGGGGAGGGGTCCAGCAGAAAGCAGTCATCTGGCACCCAAGTGACCCCTCGTTTCTGTCACCTGCTCCCCTGCCCAGGTGCGTAGGGGAGGTACCCAGGGAGCAGATTCTCACAATTCTGGGCTCTAGAACTTCCGGTCCACTCTCTGAACCACTGCCCAGCTCTGTTTTCCCCGTTGGTCTCGATAGATCCAGCCACCTCCTGGCCCATCCCCTCCCTGGAAACCTCCTCCTCACTGTCCAAGAGGAAGCTTTCCAAAAGGTTCCCATGTGTCTCTGTAGGTCACTTTTCTCCCACAAGTCACCATCTTAGGGGCTATATGACTGTGTACATGCGCTGTACTCACAGAACTAAGTGCAGCGAGGTACTACTTCACACACGAGGATGGCTATTATCAAAATCCTGGAAATAGTGAGCGTTGGCAAGGATGTGGAGGACCTGGAACCTCTGTGCATCGCTGGCGGGAATGCAAACTAATCAAGCCCCTCTGGAAGACAGTATGGTGGCTCCTCAAAAAATTAATCATGAGATGACCATATGATCCAGCAACTGTATGCCTAGATATACGTCCCAAAGAAGTGAAAACAAGGACGCAAAGAGATATTTGTACACACACGTTCACAGGTCAAGGTTCACGCTCAAGGTGAAAGCGGCCAGTGTATTCAACAATGGACAGAAAATGTGTTACGTATGCCCAATGGAATATTACTCTGCCATAAAAGGAAATTCTGCTACAACACGGTGGCCCTTGAAAACACGCTAAGTGAAACAAGCCAGTCACAGAAGTACAAATATGGACGATTCCACTCACATGAGGGATCTCAACGGCAAAGTCGGAGAGGCAGGAAGTAGAGCAGAGGTTGTGAGGAGCTGGGTGGAGGGGGAGCTGGAGAATTCTGGTTCAATGACAGAGTGGCGGTTGGGGGAAATGCAGAAGGTCTGGAGGTGGACGGTGGTGGCGGTTCCCAGCCCTGTGAATGTACTCAGTGCCACTCAACTGTACACTTAAAAGTGGTTGGGACGGTCAATTTTTTGTTAGGTTGATTTTTCCTCTGTAAAAAAAAAAAATGGTGTCTCAAAAGCTCAGAGCTGAACACCTAAAAGGGTATATTTACTGCATGTAAATTCAATTTCACCTCAATGAGCTAGACTTAAGAAATCACCACAGGGCGCCTGGGTGGCACAGTTGGTTAAGCATCTGACTCTTGATCTCAGCTCAGTTCATGATCTCACAGTTCCTGAGTTCAAGCCCCTCATGAGGCTCTGCATTGATGGTGCAGAGCCTGCTTGCTTGGGACTCTGTCTCTCCTTCTCTTTGGCCCTTCCCCACTTGCTCTCTCTCCCTCTTTCTCTCCGTCTCCCTCTCTCAAAATAAATAAGCAAACTTAAAAAAATCACCACTTTCAATCCTTTTTTGGAAAAGTTAACTATTTATAATAATTTGTTCTCTCCCTCTGCTTCTCCATCCCCACTGGGCTTGCGGGCTTAAGCAGACAGACAGACAGAGACATTTCTAAGAGACAAAGTAAGCTTTCCCAGAACTCACGGGCCTGCTCCTGATCCTTATGGCTTTCTTCTCCTGGCTTCTCCCAATCACATGGCTCCAGCTGGTCCACATCCCTAAGACTCCTCTCTGCCTGGTCTCAGTTACAAATAGCCTGAGATGAAAATCTGGGGACAATCAGCCTCGGCCCATGGCGGGGTCACCCAGCACAGACACAGCTTCCCCGGGACAAGGGGGCTGCGTGCCCGGGGCAGCCACCTGCTGCCTGCAGACAGACTAAACCCTCACAACCACATTCAGGGGTCTTCAAAATCTGGCCCAAACAGTCATGATCCCAGGGTTGTGGGATTGAGCCCTGTGTTGGGCTTAGCATGGAGCCTGTTTAGGTCTGTCTGTCTGTCTGTCTCTCTCTCTCTCCCCTTTGGTCTTTCTCCTCCACCTTCTCAAAACAAACCAAAACAAAAATTGAAAAATAAAAAACAAACCAAAGATGGAAACTGAAAGTGCAGGCAGGTAACCTAGGCATGTGACCTGCCCCAGGAGGAAGCCCGCAAGAGACGGTGACGGGAGCAAAGTGGGGAGCCCATTCTGTGGGGCGTGGGGTGTGGTGCCCTGAAAGGGACTCTGACCGAAAATGAGCATTTTGATTATTCGGCCCCAGAAAGAAATGACGCTCTGCCACCTGCCGCACAACACGGACGAACCTTGAGCACACTAACGTGAGGGGAGAGAAGCCGGCCACTGAGGGCCCCCTATCGCAGGATTCCATCTACATCCAGAAGACGCACCTTTAGGCAGAAAGAGGCAGATGAGTGGTCGTCAGGGGCTCGGACAGCTGCTTACGGGGCACAGGAGTTCACTGGGGGTGAGGGCGTGTTCTGAGACTAAACAGACGCGCTGGGGCGCCTGGCTGGCTCAGCCAAAAGAGCGTGGGACTCTTGATCTCAGGGTTGTAAGTTCGAGCCCCACGCTGGGTGAGGAGATTATTTAAATATAAAATCTTTTTTAAAAATTCTTTTAACATTTATTAATTTTTGAGTGAGAGAGAGAGTGAGTGGGGGGAGACAGAGAGAGTGGGAGACACAGAATCCGAAGCAGCTGCAGGCTCTGAGCTGTCAGCACAGTGCCTGATGTGGGGCTCAAACCCACAAGCAGTGAGATCATGACCTGAGCCAAAGTCAGACGCTTAACCGACTGAGCCACCCAGGCACCCCTAAAATCTTTAAAAAAAAAAAACCAGGGGCACCTGGGTGGCTCCTTCAGTTGAGGGGCCAATTCCTGATTTCAGCTCAAATCATGATCTCACAGTTTATGAGTTCAAGCCCCATGTCAGGCTCTGTGCTGACAGTGTGGAGCCTGCTTGGTATTCTCTATCCCCTCTCTCTCCACCCCTCCCCCCCAAAATAAATAAATAAATTTTTTAAAAACCAGAAGTGATGTTTGTGCAATAGTGTAAACTTAATGCCACTGAATCATACGTTTTAAAATGGTTAATAGGAGACATTTTCTACTCAGTGTGTTTTACCACAATATAAAGAAACGTGCTTTCATAACATCATGAAAACCAAAAAGGGGCCACGTTTGACTGCCCATCTTCCACATCTATTTCCACCCACTGGCCGCCGGGGGCGGGTCCCGTGCAGACTCGATCCCAGCCACGCTCCCACCATTTACTGTCCTGTGACCTTGGGCCAGTTACCAAGCTTCCCTGTGCCTCAGTCACCTCATCTGTAAAGTGACCATGACAGTGGTCCTTACCTCACACGGTGATCGAAAGGACTGAGTCACTTAACTCATGCAGAGTGCTCACAATAGCGTCCGGCACTCAGTAAGTGCCACTTAAGTGTAATGTAGCAGGTCAACCTTTCACTGTGGGTCTCGAGGGCAGGAGCTCTGTCTCCCTGGGGATCCCCGCTTTCTGGCACTGCACTGGATGAATGCCCTGCTCCTCACTGTGATGGAGAGGACAGAATCTCTAGGGGCCTTAGCTCAATGTTCTGTGGATCCTGGAGCCCAAGGGATTTGGAAATACCTTCCGTGCCATCATCCCTCCCTCCCTATAAATCTATAAAGCCATGGATATGGCCCTAATGGAACCGCTCCTCCCGGCTCGGGAAGCCTGGGGATCGCCAGGACTCGTAACTTTTCCTGGAGGAGGACGCATGCTCTGCAGCAGGATCAGGACCGTCCTGAGCCAGCAAGCTCAGGTCCTATCGGGGAACCATCGCCACAATTCCTCTCCACCAGGAGAGTTCTGTCCACACGGGGTCATCCAGCGTCACTCTCAGAGTTTTCTGAGGCCAGCAATACTGCCCCTCAGGCCCACGATCCTCACACTGGCATTAAGATGCCCTATGGTGGGTTCATTAAGTGTCCGACTTCAGCTCAGGTCATGATCTCACCGTGTGTGGTTTCAAGCCCCACATCGGGCTTTGTGCTACAGCTCGGAGCCTGGAGTCTTTTTTAGATTGTGTCTCCCTCTCGCTGCCCCTCCCCTGCTTGTGCTCGCTCTCTCTCTCTCTCTCTCTCTCTCTCTGTCTGTCTCAAAACTAAATAAACATTAAAAAAACAAACCACCCCCTATGCAGTGCTTCTGGAGACCATCCCTCAGGCCCTACGGCCAGGCCAGCCCCTCCGCAGCCCCCAGATGTCAAGGGTCCACAGAGAGGAGACTGGAGGGAGCCACTTTCTCTGTTGGCCCCTCCGGACCTGGGTGCAGGAGAGGTGGCCGACAGTGCCACCTGTGCAGCCACAGGGGCTGCGGCAGAAGGACCCCGTGCCCTTCTGAGCTTCCACAGCACAACCCCGGGCTCTGGAGACGCACGCTCCTCGGGCCGGGCCGCCAAATACCGCCGGCCCCTGGTGGGGTCTTCGCCAGGGGAAACCAAACCCCACCAGCTAAGGCCAAAGCTGGCAATCACGCCAGGCCGCCGGTCACTGCCAATCTCACCAATCCCAGGACATGAGCCACCATGTGAACACTGCTGCCACTACTTCAGAAAGTGTGATCTTAGCTGTTTCCTGGGTGTGGAAACACAGGAGTTTGCTCTGACAGCACGGTCCATTGCTGATTTGACTTGGGGGGAGGCCGCAGCAGGGCAGGGGGAAGGGGGTAGGGGAGTGTGGTTCCAGTCTAGTTTTCTAACACCCCAGGGGGTCCCCATTATATCAAGAGGGGGTTCTTGGACACATTATTTGGTTTTGCTGCAGCAGACATTCACAGAGGGCTGACCCACACAGACACCACGCGGCCCCTCCTTCAGGAGACAGGGGGGTCAACAGCAGCAGGTCACATGCCAGGAAGGGGACGGGCTGAGAGGGTGCTGGGGTGTCATGGACTGAACTGTGTCCATTCGGGATTCAGATGTTGAAGCCCTAACCCCCAAGGGGACTGCATGTGGAAAACAGCCTCTAAGGAGGCAACTGAGGTTCAGTGAGGTCCTAAGGATGGAGTCGTAATCAACAGAACTGCAGCCAGATAAGAAAAGGAAGAGGGGCGCCTGGGTGGCTCAGTCGGGTAAGTGTCTAGCTTTTGGCTGCGGCTCAGGCCACAATCTCACAGTACATGAATTAGAGCCCCACATTGGGTTCTATGCTGTCCGTGCAAAGCCTGCTTGGGATTCTCTCTCTCCCTTTCTCCACCCCACACCTGCTCACTTGCTCTCTCCATCTCTCTCAAAATAAATAAATAAACTTAAAATAAATTTTTTAATAAAAAGAAAAAGAAGAAAGGAAAGGAAGAGACACCGGAGCGCTCTCTCTCTTACTCTCACAGACTGTCCCCGCACACACAGAGGAAAGCCCCCGGAGGGCAGTGAGGAGGGGGTGCTCTGCGACCTAAGGAGACAGTCCTTACCAGACACCAGCCATGCTGACACCTTGATCTTGGACTTCCTGCACCCAGAACTGAGGGAAGATAAATTTCTGTTGCGTACACTCTCCCCTCCTCACCCCCAGCCCACGGCATTAGGATACGGCAGCCCGGATGGACAGATGGACATAGTGGGTCACTGCTCCAACGGGAGCAAAAGCTCAGACTCAGGTGGCCACACTGAGGCCACTTCTGCCTCAAAGGCGCTGGCTGGGGGGCACGGGCATCAAACACAGCGACATGCTTCCCACGGACGCTCCCAACAAGTCAGTGCCCGCTCTGTGGGTGTCCCTACCACCACCCAGTAGGCTCCCTTTTTCCGCCCTATCCAGTACTCAGGATGCTTCCTGTTAGTCACTGCGGTTGTTACCTGAGTCACGCCTTCAAAGACCTCTGCTCCCATCATCACAAGGAGGGACCTTTTCCTGTCCTGCACATGCACATTTGTCTCTGGGTCCCAGTAAACTGGGGGCCACACATGGGGGCATCAGAGGTCAGGTGGGGACACTGCAACTCTGACACCACTCGCAGTGTGACCACTGCCAAGGCTGGATCCTCCCAAAACCGGGGTTGGCACAGATGTGCCTGGCGCCCTCCTCCTGATCCTGCCAGCTCTGAACTGAGAGATTCGCCCAAGACCCCGGCACTCAACCTCCCATATGGGCGGAGATCACCCACCACTTGTCCCCAGGCATGAGGCTATGTTGCTTGGGCCACAGCCTCCCTCTGGTCCATCCAGCAGCGGCAGCGCCCTCAGTGTTGCTGAGATGTCAGCGGTCCCCCTGAATAGAGGTAGGACTGGCAAGTAATGCAGAGAAGGTGGAATTTAGCACTTAGTAAATTAAGTACTTTGCTCATGGGGAGAACCTTAAGTGGCTCAAATCGAGGACGTGAAAAATGCAGCGACATAGCCCCAGATGTGCAGGTCAGCCATGAACCTCAGAGAGGAGTCGGAGGCACTACTGGGATGAATGAATGAATGAATGAATGGGTGAATAAATGAAAAATTTAAACTCAGCAGCCTGAAAGGATCCTAGCTGCCACTCTTCAATGGGCAAAAAGGGTAAAGAGTCTGCAATAAGTTGGATACAGAGCATCACTGCCCAGAGAAAAGGCTGGTAAGGAATTTGCAAGCATCAGATTGTGAAAGAATCCGAAAGCATGAGGGTGGACAACGTTGACCGGAAGGAGAGAGGGCATGGGGCCAAGACAGCATCAAGTTGCTACGAAAGTAATGGGGTCACAGGGCACCTGCGTGGCTCAGTTGGTTAAGCACCTGACTCTGATTTCAGCTCAGGCATGGGTTCAAGCCCCACACTGTCAGTGTGGAGCCTGAATGGGATTCCCCCTCTCCCTCTGGCCCTCCTCACTCTCATTCATTCATTCATTCATTCTCTCTCTCCAAAATAAAGAAACATTTAAAAAAGAAAAAGAAGAAAGTCGTGGGGTCTTAGCTAGAGGTGCCTATGCAACAAGTTAAGTACAAAATGGGGGAAAGCCCCTGGACGGTGACAACTGGGAGGTTTCCATCGTATGTCTCTGTCCATGTAGTCCCTGCAGCAATAATAACCATGGTAACAAGAATTTAAAAACTAGTAGTCTTATAATAACGGTTCACATTTAGGAGTGCTTGCTATGTGTTCTAAATGCTTTTTCCACATTTCATCTTTTTGTCCTTACAACAGATGTAGAAAGTAGATACTATTGCTTTTCCGAATCGCTTTTCCGATTTTGCAGCTGAAAGCACAGAGGCACAGAGAGGTTAAATCACTTTGCTTAAGGTCATAACACAGTAAGCACGCAGTGAGCGGTGAAGGGCCTGCGCTGGCTCCCAAGCCCATGTCCCTGTGCACTTCATTTCACGTCTTCGCTCAGAGGCACTAGTCAGTAACTGTGACACAAGGGGCGCCTGAGTGGCTTAGTCGGTTAAGCGTCCAACTTGGGCTCCAGTCATGATCTCGTGGTTTGTGAGTTCAGAGTCCCACGTCAGGATCTGTGCTGACCGCTCAGAGCCTGGAGCCTACTTCGGATTCTGTGTTTCCCCCTCTCTCTGTCCCCTCCCTGCTCACACTCTGTCTCTCAAAAATAAATAAATGTTTAAAATTTTTTTTAATTTAAAAAAATCCCAAAAAACTGTGACTCAAAAGATGGGCCAGGGCAGGAGTCAGCACTCACAGCATGAGCCTGTCAAGGGTCCCTCAGTCCTGACTTCTACCACACAGGGGGTGTAAAAGCCGGCCTCTTCTCACCTGCTGTGAACAGAACGCATGTGAGTCTACTCAACGCTCTGGGAGAACATGTCCGTACATCCCAGGTCTGGTTCTTACTCTTAAGCGGGGTGAAACCCCAGAGTAATCACTCTCCCCCTGGTCAACATCGAAGGCAAAGGAGGGGCCAGAGAACCCCAGCTCCACATAGTCAGGACACAGCTGCCCACAAGGGGGGAGCAGAGAAATGCCCTCGTGTTTACAGGAAGTTGTGTTTGCTCACTCATGCCTTGAGTATGAAGCTTCAGAAGTTGGTGCCAGATCAATTTGCATAAATATTTCAGATTATGCCTTCCCTTTGGCTATTTTAAGATCACAAGAGAAGGAAATGTACAAGCAAAATGCTTATAACTTAATTTACTTATAACTTGCCTATTTCCATAAAAAAGATATAGAGGTAGATAGGCTATAAATTAACACATAGATACAAACTAAAAATAATGACTTTGAGAAAGAGGAGAAAGTCATCTTTTTCAGTCCTAAGGACTAAAAAGCTGACATGATTTGGCATCTGTTTTAACCAATGCTTCCTGGCAGCTTGGGCAAAAAGGGAAATAAGATGTATTCTAAAGCTCCTGTCATAAGGCAGAGGAAGCTGGCCAACCCCTCTGGGAAGACAAGATTTTTCCTGGCACTAAGTACTGAAAAAAATTTCTGATGCCGAATCTTTATACAGAGAACACGGTGACTAATGGTCCTCTGAAACACTGGAGCCGGTGACCTGATTTTTCAAGGCCACAGACTATTCCGAAAGGGTCCCCATTCTACTAAGACACATTTTTCTAAATTCCAAGGATTACATTTGGTTCCTGCCTGATGAATTAAACATCTTTTCTCAGAACTCTGCTGCCGGCATTAGAGATGTCAAGGTGATCTGAACAGGAAATACTCTTTAAGGCAGTGCTCTCAAAAGAGTAATGCTTCATCAAGGACCTCACCCACTAAATGCAAAACAAAACATGAGCTACGTGTAGCCTGATCAGTGGGGACCAGAATCTGTCCTAAGGGCAAGTGACAATAAAAGCGTATCAGGACATAGTGCCCTGGGTCAACAGCAAAAGAAACCTAGGGCTGGAATTCCCAGCTTCACTAGGTCAAGACCCTCACAAGTGGCCGATACGGTTTCAGGGCAGGGGCTCCCCAGAGCAGCCAGGTGAAGGACAGGCAACTCTCATCTGGAGGAAATATTCTCCACCTCAGACTCAGGACTCTTGTCGATCAGTGTCAAGCAGCAGGTTACGATCAAGGATTAATGATAAAGCAAGACCCTGTTGAATAATAATCAGAAAAAAACAATAAACAACAAGTATCTTCTCTCCCATATTAAAAATTTCAGGAACAGAATTACAGAAGATATGTATGTATGTATGTATGTCCGTGTGTATGTGTATGTGTGTTTATTTATTTACAGAAAAAAGAGGAGGCACTCACAAAGATGAGAAAAAAACAAGAAAGGACTATGAAGAATTAACAGGAAGTTGGGGGTGGAATGTGGCTTCTATATGTGAGAAATACAATGGATGAAATTTAAAAACTCAATATATTTGTTATACAGTAGACTAGATAAAGCTGGAGAGTCAATGAACTGGAAAAGACAAAGATCTCACTAAAAATGAACTAAAGTAAGACAGGTATGAATATGAATGATATATTAAGAGATACTAAGAACAGAATGGGTCCCAGAAAAAATAGAAAAAGTGGAGTAGAGGTAATATTTTTAAAAGATCGTAACTATGAATTTCCTAGGACTAACAGGGTTTTAAAAAATGAGGGGCACCTGGCTGGCTCAGTTGGTTAAGCATCCGACTTCGGCTCAAGTCATGATCTCGCGGTTCACGGGTTCAAGCCCCACAGTGCGAACAGCTCAGAGCCTGGAGCCTGTTTCAGATTCTGTGTCCCCTCTCTCTCTGCTCCTCCCCCACTCCTGCTCTGTCACTCTCTCACACAATGAAATAAACATTAAAAAAAAAAATCCACACCTCTAGGAAGCAAAACATATCCCACGTAGGATAAATAAAAAGAAGTCCACATCTAGATACATTAAAACTACATAACATCAAAGACAAAGAGAAGATCTTAAAAGCATCTACAGGAGGGGCACCTAGGTGGCTCTGTCGTTTGAGCATCCGATTCTTGATTCCAGCTCAGGTCATGATCCCAGGGTCATGGGACTGGGCCCCGAGTTGGGCTCATTGTGGAGCCTGCTTGAGATTCTCCCTCTCTCCCTCTCTCCCTCTTTCTTTCTCTCCCCCTCTCCCACCACTCGTGCTCTTACTCTCTCTCTAAAATTAAAGAAAAAAAATTAAAACCAAACAAAGAAGAACAGTCTAAGAAACTATCACAGCCAAGAGGAGTCTAAGGAGACATAACAACTAAATGAAATCGGTGTCTGGCACAGGACCCTAGAACAGAAATAGGACATTAGGTAAAAACTAAGGAAATCTGAATAAAGTATGGATTTTAGTTGGTAACAATGTGTCAATATTAGTTCATTATTTATAATAAATTTACCATACTCATGTGAGAAGTTAATCATAGGGAAACTCGGTGTAGGGATAATGACACTTACCAAGTATAAAAGGCAACCGGAAGTAGCAATAGACACACACATAAACAAACGAAGCAAATACAAGTCCCAAGCAAATATTAACTTCAACCAAAACACAGACACCAGAACACATTCTGAACTATGAATACATTCATTGTGCATCTATCACATGATCAAGCATTCGACTCCACTGTATTTACACCTAAAATAAATGAAAGCATATTCCATACAAACACTTGTGCACAAATGTTCGCAGCAGCTTTATCTCTAACAGTCTCAAAACGGAAACAACCCAACTGTCCAGCAAGTCAAGGGATAAACAAATTGCATTACAGACACACAACGGAATAGTATTCAGCAATAAAAAGAATGAACCATTATTACATGCTACAACATGGATGAATCTCAAAATAATTATGCTGAATGAAAAACATCAGACCAAACAAAAATAATAGGATCTGTACAATTAAATTCACAAAAAACTCTCACAAGTCCATACTAATATAGGATAATAAGAGCCAGTTGGTGGTAGGCTGAGGCGGGAGGGAAGGTGAGGAGGTTCAGGGAAAAAGGATTATAAACGAACAGGAGGAACCTTTTGGGGAGATGGAAATGTTTACTTTCCTTATTGTGGTGATGGTATCATAGTGTATACATACATATATATATATGGTAAAATCTATTAAAATAGACACTTTAAATATGTTTTTTAATTGTATGTTAATTTATACTTCAATGAGGTTGTTTGAAAATATTAAATTGGACCCCTACCCCATAACATAACCCAAAATGAATTCCAGGTGGATTAAGAAATGAAACGTGAGAAGCAAAAGCATTAAAAATTTTAGAAGCGGGGGGAACCTGGGTGGCTCAGTCAGGTAAGTGACCAGCACTAGGTTTCAGCTCAGGTCATGATCTCACAGCTCATGAGTTTGAGCCCCACAGAACTTGCTTGGGATTCTCTCTCTCTCTCTCTCTCTCTCTCTCTCTCTCTCTCTCAAAATAAATTAATAAACTTTTTTAAAAGTTTAGAAGGTACCATGGGGGATTATCTTTCTACATTTTGGATAAGGAATTATTTCTTAAACAAGAAAAAAACGAACGAACTCTAAAATGAAAAAAGGAAGACTGGCAAGCACAACCACATCAAAATCAAGAACATCTGACACAAGATGTCAAAAAGCACTATATGGAAATTCTTTTAAAAGCTGCAAAGTGAAAACTAATATTTTCCATCCTGGAGTAAGGATTAGTATTCACAATACATAAAGAATTCTTACAAGTTAAGCAAGGGTTCTGCTTCTAGGAAGATGCGAGAGACATACTTTTTCCTATTTTTTCCACTAAGTAGAATGAAAAGCTCTGGGCATTACATTTAAAACAAGTCTCTATGGGGGCGCCTGGGTGGCTCAGTTGGTTAAGCATCCGTCTTCCGCTCAGGTCATGATCCCATGGTTTGTGGGTTTGAGCCCTGCATCGGGCTCTGTGCTGACAGCTAGCTCAGGGCCTGGAGGCTGCTCCAGATTCTGTATCTCTTTCTCTCTCACCCTCTCCTGCTCACGCTGTCTCTGTCTGTCTTTCAAAAAAATAAAACACAAGAACACACTTATGGTGGAGAGAAGAAGACAGATCAGCTTGATATCTCAAGACCCAAGGAATGAATAATACAGTGATGAATTCCTGGGTTTTCTTTTTGCCTCCTCCATCCCAGATTTGGAGCTGAAGAAGCCAGCAACCTGAAAACTCCAAAAGGCACAGACAAAACTGCCACAACAAAGTTGCCTCTCCCTAGCACAAGGACCTGGAAAGGGGCATCCTGGCATGGCCGAGGACGTTTAGACAATCACCTTTCTACTTCAGCCAAACACCACAAAGAAGAGCGAGTCCTCTCTCGTCGTTGCCATCAAGGCCACGTGCATGAGGCTACATTCAAGGGGGCATCCTACTACCTCTGCTGGGGTGGTTTCGGAGAAGGCCAGCTAGGGAGCCGGGACGTCCACCCCCAGCTGGCCAGTCATAAGATGCCACCTGGGCATCGCTGGAGACCATGTAGGCAGCCAGAACTCCTAGCCCACCAGCAGTCATGAGGACACCCCCTCAGGTACCAACAGAGGCACAGTGGGGGGGTCTGGGAGTCTGGACTTTTCCCTCCATGGGCAGGGAGGTGACACTCCCCACTTCCCCTGCCAGGGCAGTGTCAAGAGAAAACCAGGTTAAAAGAAAAAAAAACAGAACAGGTGAAAGAGTCAAGAAGAAAAAGACAAACAACAAAAGAAGAAAAAGACAAAAAGGAGAAAAAGGAAAATGGGCAATACACATGAATAGAAAAGTAGGAAATAGAAGTACCTACCCCGTTAGGTTGTTTTTTGGATTAAATGATGTGTGTTGCTTAAAACAGTTTCTCACACAAAGTAAGTTGTAAATAAGACGTGACATTACTATTACCATCACTATGGCTACGACTATGACTATTATTTTGCAGGAATGGCCCACATATGCTCAAAAACCATGAAATGATGCTCAACACCATTAGTAATGAGAGAACTGCTCATGAAAACCATCACCATACAATAACTTGTCTATTACACACTACTTATACACCAGGTGGCTGATAAATAAAAAGTTTGCAGGCAGGACACCTGGGTGGCTCAGTCGGTTAAGCATCCAACTCTTTAAAAAAAATTTTTTTAATGTTTATTTATTTTTTTTTTTTTGAGAGAGAGAGACAGACACAGAGTGTGAGTGGGGCACAGTCAGAGAGATAGGTAGACACAGAATCAGAAGCAGGCTCCAGGCTCCGAGCTGTCAGCACAGAGCCTAATGTAGGGATCGAACCCACGAACTATGAGATCATGACCCGAGCCAACGCTGGCCGCTTAACCAACTGAGCCACCCAGGCGCCTCAAGCACCCAACTCTTGATCTCGGCTCAGGTCGTGATCTCATGGATTCGTGGGATTAAGCCCTGCCTTGGGCTTTGCACTGACAGCTCAGAGCCTGCTTGGGATTCTCTCTTTCCTCCCCACCTCCCCTGCCTCTCCCCTGCTTGCTCTCTCTCTCCTTCTTTCAGATTCTCAAAATAAATAAATTAACTTAAAAAAAGTTCTCAGGCACTCTTCCTCATCGCTAGCGAAAAATAAGTGGCCACACCCACTTTGGAAACCAATTTGGAATTATCTTGAAAAGCCAGCCATTCACGTGGTTGATGGCTCAGCAATACCAATGCTGGATCCACCCCCAAAGAAACTCACACGTGGGCCCCAACAGACATGCAAAGGGATGTTCCCAGCAGCACTGTCCCCAGTGACACAGCCTGGGAATACTCAACTGTCCCTCAACATGCAAATAAATGGCAGTGGATGTGCACACTGGGATGGGATTCAGGACCAGCAACAAATGAGTTACAGCAACGTGCAGCAACATGACTGAGCCTCAAATACGTAACATCGAGTCACAGATGCGCACATTCAGAAACAATAACCACAGGAGAAGACAATAACCACTCAAACTCAAACAAGGAACATTCTATTTTTTTAAGGGAAGAAAGGAGAAAGAGAAATGTTTCCAAAATGTCAACAGTATGAAATACAAAGAAAGTCTATGGAAATGGTCCAGATTCAATGATGCTACCGAGACACAGCTGGCTCTAGTACTGGAGAGGAAAAAAACGCTATAAAGGACATTATTCAGTTAATTTGTTGAAGTTAGAAACTGTAAGGTGAGAGACTATTCCTGTCATTAGGAAATAAATGCACGCTGAGATATTTAGTGGTGACATGTGTGCCAGCCTCACGTGGTTCTGGAAAAACTCCAGGTGTGTGTGCACAAGGGTGAGTGTGCAGTGCAGGGAGGGTGAGGGGGGAGAGCGTGAGATCACAGGACAGAGACAAGGGGGGAAACGTTAAACAGGTGAATCAGGTAAAGGCTCCATGGGTATTCCTTGTACTCTTTTCACTTTGACAACTTTTTCTGTAAATTTGAAATTATTTCCAAATAAAGAGTTCAAATGAAGAAGGGGAAAGGGGAATGATAAAATTCAGGGTAACAATTAGCCGAGGTGGGGCAGACAGAAAAATGGGCTAACTCAGGAGGGGACTGTCTCTGGCTTTCATTTGTGTTTGGATTCTGGACTTGGAAAACAACAGGTCCTTGGCTGTCATTATATTATTATGCTTTATAACTCAGCCATTGCCGATTTGTATGGTATAAAGTATCATATTTGAAAGGGTAAAAAAAGAAAAAGATGTCCGAGTGGCTGGAGGCTCGGTCAGGTAGGCATCTGACTCTTGATCTCTTGATTTTGGCTCAAATCATGATCTCACAGTTTGTGGGATCGATCCCATGTCGGGCTCTGTGCGGACAGTGAAGAGCCTGCTTGGTGTTCTCTCTCTCTCTCTCTCTCTCTCTCTCTAAGTAAATAAACTTTAACAAAACGAAGAAAGATCTCATCTCAGGAAAGATATTTCAGGCTGGTACCAAGTAGAGTTCTGAATATATACTCAATTCCTAGAATCTTTCCATTGGAAGAATAAAATGATTCACCTTGTTTTCTGTTTTGCATAGTCTATAATTTCCCCTACCACTTCCCCTTCAGATATATATTTTTAAGTTTATTTTTTTTTTTGGACGGAGGGAGGAAAGGGGGACAAGGAGAGAGAAAGAGAGAGAGAGAGAGAGAGAGAGAGAGAGAATCTCAAGCAGGCTCTGCACTATCAGTGCAGAGCCTAACATGGGACTCAAGATCATGAACTTTAAGCTCATGACCTGAGCTGAAATCAAAAGAGTTGGATGCTCAACCGACTGAGCTACCCAGGAGCCCCGACCCTTCAGATATTTTTGGGTTGGGGCAGGGAGGAGTGAAAGTGTAAGACAAACTAAGTTGACCAGACAGGTCACTTTACTGTCCTGGAGCTTTCAAATGATAATTTTAAAAAAAACCCAAAACTACTTTCCTTTGGCAAAAGGGTCAACCACTGGGTCTGGGACATGGTGGGCAGTGGCATGAGTCAGGAGAATGGCCTGGACCCCAATATACTGCCCAGAGAAGAGGTAGAACACAGAAGCCAGGGGACTTGGGGACAGGAACTGGGTGGGGCCAGCAGGGTTCATGCCACCTCCCAGACGGAGAACAAGGAGTAAGGCCAAGGGGTCTG